>NC_046325.1:20959231-21259231 GCF_009819535.1 Lacerta agilis | reverse complement strand
GCAGGGGAGGGGTTGGCACGCGTTCTGGACGTGGGGCGCCCAGCGTGGGTGGAGGGCAGCCCCGATGGAACCCCACTGGGATCGCACCAATGGGGGCGATGCACTCCCATCGCCCCCACCTTCCTCCGCCCCTGCAACCAGAAGCCACATGTGGGAAAGGGTAGGAGGAAAGTGTAAAAGAAATAAAGGCTCTATCCAGTTCTTTTATTGGTTGTAAAACAGCTATTCACCTTCTAGTTTTCAAGCTGTCCAGTATAATTGTGAGTCTTGCATCTTTTTAAAAAAGTAATTGAATACTAAGGCCCAGGGGCTGGATGCAGCCCAATCACCTTCTAAATGCGGCCTGCGGATGGTCTGGGAATCTACATGAGTAGAATGTGTCCTTTTATTTAAAATGCATCTCTGGATTATTTGTGGGGCATAGGAATTTGTTCATATTTTTTTTCAAAATATAGTCTGGCCCCCCACAAGGTCTGAGGGCCCCCTGCTGAAAACGTTCGCTGACCCCTGGTGTAAGGGATATCAAGAGGATAATATTCAAGAGGGGTAATAGGTTATGAATGGGGGGGGTTGAATGCTAACCCTTGATGGAGAGGCATAGCCACCACTGCTTTCACAATCCTCCTACTTAAGATGGGAAGGGAGTATGGAAGAATACATTTTCACAAGCTGGAGCAGCAAAGAGGCCTGGATCAGGTCTGTTACTGTCATATGATAGCAGGCTTCTCTGGCCTATACTCACCCCCTCCATGAAATGCCCCAGTGGTAGCTCCCACAGGGCTGCTGTTGGGGCAAGACCATTGTAGTACTCCTCACAAATGGAGCTGGAACCATAGCTCAATAGTAGAGCATTGCTTTGCATGCCCAATTTCAATTTGTAGGCATCTCCAGGTAGGGCTGAGAGATAATCTCATCTAAAACTCTGGAGAGCTGATGACAACCCCGAGCTACACAGCCAATGATCTGTCTCAATATAAGGAAGCTTCCTGTGTTAATGGCAGAGACCAGCCAGGCAGACAACTCCACCCATCGAAACCCTCTCCAGCACAGAGGATCATCAGTTGGGATTTGCTGATACTTTGGTGTTTCCCAATGCTGTAGCAGTTTTATGAGCAATGCTTAGAAGAACTACAATCCATGCCAATGCTAGTTTCTCAATGACCTTCAGGGAAAAGATTCTCCTTTCCTGCTGCATCTGGAACAATTCCCCCACAGCCCTCAGACTCCAGCTTATGGTTCCTCCCCTGCTCAACCTGCTCACCTGTCAGCAATGGGCGCTCCATGCTGAGGGCAAAGCCCTCATCCACAGGTCCGGCAAGCAGCTCGCAATGACCGGCGTGGGGCAGCCGGTGCTTGAGCAGCTCCGGCCTGCAGGACATGGTGCTAGCTGGGAGCATGGTCAGGTCCAGGTCCAGGGTCAGTGCCGCCAGCAGGGACATCGTAGCAATGATAATTCAGGGTCGACACAGGATTGGGATGCAGCACGCAAGGAGTAGCTCGGCTCCTGCAGGCAGGGATAGTGGTGGTGGCAAAAAGGGACCTGGAGGAGGAGGAGGATAAAAATACAGGTCAGAAATGCATACAGTTTAGCATTTTGATAGAGGACCAAAGAAAAGGCCAGATCCCTTCCTACTCCATGCCAGGCTTAGCTTACCCATCTCAAACTGGAACTTTAACTTTTTTGTTCTGCTAGAGGATTAAAGTGATATCAGAGCAGACTACAGGACTTGCAAAGCAGGCCTTTGTATGTTAGGCGGTTAGCTGTGGCCTGGACCATTCCCCACCTCCAGTCCTACAACCTTCCTAGCTTCTCTCTCCCCTCCACCTCACATCAAGAGTATTATCCAGATGGACATGGCATGTGTATGTTGCACAATTCCTGCCAGCATAGCCTTTGGGAGACGTTTTTCATGATTCCGACCATGTGGCATCCACAGTACAAGCTCTGGACCATTCGACAGCTCATTTCGGGTGTCATGAAAGGGCAGCATATGGTAGATCCCATTGATTATCACTGTATTTTGACTGCTAGCGACAGAACAGGCATTTGTGGGACTTTCCGCCTTGGGTGCCAAAATAACCTGGCCGCAAAACGGCATCAAAAAAAGAAGAAGCTTCGGCCAGCCCTATAGAAGCGCTACGCCCTTGGAACAGTGGAAAACCTCCCGGGAGGTTTAGCATGGGCAGGGATAGATACGTCGCGCTCCCCACCCCCCCCCCCCCACCATCTGCCTTATGCGCTGAGAGGGGGTGGGGGCGGGTACATGTCATCGCGCACCTGCTTCTCCCGGTGAGGTTTGGCATGACGCACCTGCTCCCTTCCCTAGAGAACCCAGAAGAGCAGACCTCTCGAGCCCCGAGAATAGAGGGAGCAGATTTCTGTATGCGGTTTTTTTTGGGGGGGGGGGGTCGTGCTGTTCTACAGCAATACAGAGGACTATGCGGGCGTTAGAAAAACCTCGAGGTCTAGCAACACCACGCCCCCACCCATTGCGTTTCAGTCTATCATCAACGCCCCCCGGGATTGCAAAAAGAGATACAGGGAGGGAGAAAGGGGGGGGAAAGGTACCCGGCCGCACCAAGAGGCAGCTCGATCCCCGACCCGCTTTTCCTAAACCGGGCGAGGGACCGACCCGCTTTCCCTAAAGATGGGCTCTGCCAGCGAAAGCCCCCAAAAGGTCTACTCACTCCATTATGCTTGTTTCGTTGCAGCGTGCAATACACGCTTGTTCGCTTCAAGATCCGCGCAGCTCTAGAAAGCCATGTCCTCGATCTCGCCCACGCGTCGCCGCTCTCCGTCTGAATGCTCTGTTGTATCTGTGTCGAGAAAGGAATGAGTCATAGCGGGGTGGAGTCTCCCTATATATCGCTCCAGCCTCCCTAGCCGCAGCGCCCGCTCGTCGCGTATCCATCCACCGGCCCTTTCCCTTGACATTGCGCATGCTCCTTTTGGAACGGGATTGTAATGTGTTTATCCCTTCCTAAAACGTATTATTTCTTCCACTCTAGGAAACGCGCGGTTAGTCCGTAGATAATTCTTTAAAATACAGTAAAGGTGTTTCGCTGCTGTACTTCCCGGGGAATGCAGAGCTGAGCCGCGGTTAGTTGAGCGAGATGCATGTGCTCTGCACATGCTCAAAGGCAGTCTTGTGATCTAAGAACACCTGTTCAGAGGTTGAGCCTTGAAAGCGAGGTTGCTGGCTAATTCCTTCTCTACTCGAATTAAGTTATGGCATTACAGGTGCAGAGTCCCCTGGCTCAGTTTAGCTCGTAGGACGCCTGGTAGGACATGAGCAAGTAAATCATACTTGGCATATACTGTACCCAGCCATACTTTTGCTAATGCACAACAGCTCTCTAGTTGAACAGGTGTTTTCTGAGGAATAAAAAACAGAAAGGGGACCTACAACCCAGATCAATTTTCTCTTTGAACTTTCTTTACTAGCAAGAAGAATTGAAGAAAAGGTGGGAGAGGGGTCATGGTGAAGACCCTCTGCTGCTAAGTCGTTGGTGGGACTTCATTGCTGCTTCTACTTCTGCATGCAGTTTTCAAGAGATTTCAGATCTTTGCCTGTTCCCAACAACTTTATGTGTTAGGTCCTTCATGTTTCTGTTGTGGGAACTGAGAGGCTGAGATCACAAAGCATCGTGTGATAGGATAAAGAAACATGAAAAGGATCCAATCTAGATCAAATATTTGCTCTAAGCGGGTGGGTGAGTTATTTCCCACTGATGCAGACTGCCACATGCTTCCATCACAATCTCACAAATAACATAATGTGTGCTCCTAGTTTCAAATGATATAATATTTGAATATTGGGTCTTAGATGTGGCATCTTTCTCTGATAACACTAGCTGGTGTGAGCAGTGTGACTTGCACAGTTGAAAATAGTGGAGGTTGCCAAGCACGGCCATCTTCCACTGCAAACAAAACAGTAGCCCAAGAGGGACTTTCCCAACTCAACAAATGTCAGTCCCTCTCATCCCTCTGATTCAAAGGTAAAGCACCAAAAAGTCTCCACAGAGCAGTGTGCAAGATTTTAAGATGCATCCTCAAACACCCATCCCAAAGAGTCCTGGGTAACATGAAAGCTTGCACATTTGTTTCTTGATTTTCAAAAGGCTGGTGTATAACTCTCATTGGAATATACTTCTTTTTAACCATCTAATGTAGACATTAAACCCCTGGTCCATCTCTTTTCTATACAGTATTTGGCACTCAAGTGGTTAAAGAAGATTTTAAGCAGTAACAATAGCCCTCTCCTCTGCCCCCAAACTGAAAATGAGATCATCACAAGCAGGTCTTTGGGCTTGAATGTTTATGCCTGCCTACAATGCCCACATGTTAGCAAGAACTAGATGGTACGGTATTTCAGAACTATTTTACCAGTGCAGAGAGCAGAACACACACAGCAAAGGCAGCCGCGATACGGCACATTGCACTAGGGTTGCATCAGCTGTGGGTGTACCAGGATAAAGAAGGGGAATTCTCAGTTGCCTCTCATTGGCTACTGGACAGGCAAGTGCGGCATCAAGATTAGCTTCAGGAACTGTCCATCTAACAGGAGGCCAGCAACTCAGGCCCGCCTCCGGCAACCGCCTGCTGAGGTTGTCACAAATGCTTCCCACATATGTTGAAGTGGCTCCTTTTATTAGCGTCCCTGAAAGTAAGCAAGCTTTTGCATTACACAGGTCTCCTATCAGGCAACAACTGTGAAGGCTGTTGTTACTACAGCATGTTGGTGCTAGTCAGGATAAGAGCTACAAAGGATATAGGAATCCCAGAAGTATTGCCATGATTTTAGGGAGAGGAATTAAAACTTACTCTAGCAGAGGAGGGAGTCACTTTGGGTTTGTCATATACTGTTGGCAATGGCACTGCCATCTGCTTCTGAAATCAGTCCCACTCGGAAAGGTTAAAAGTCCATCTGTATTGACCTGAGATGAGTAACAGAATGTAGATTTCTGAATGTGGAATCTGCATGTCAAGAGGGAAAATAAATAATGAAACCATTGCTATTTGTACTGTGAGGTTTTAAAAATCAGATTCTTCCGATTTTATTTTTATTTTTGTAGTGAATGTGGATGAAGGTTAACCCTGGAAATCAGGTCTTTTTTCACTGCCATCATGCCGAATTTTTAAATGTGTGGGATTCATTATACTCTTACCTCTTTACTTCTGATCGAGCCAATAACATTCACATCTTCTGTCCATTTATTCTTTCATTCAGTTACTGTATTTCTTTCCTGTTACCCTTGACTCCGTCTTCCCTTTGTCATCATGGCCATAGAGTTTGGATAGAAATGCTGCTTCAGGCACTGAAGGAGAGAGTTGTTGTAAAAGGACTTTTAATTATTGAAGAACATTTGAGCAGGGATTTTATCTTATTGCCCAATGCTTCCCATAACATGGTAATAAAAACTGTCAGTTCCGAGACAATAATAATCTGGAAAGACCCTATTATCCGCCTCCTCCTTATCTCTCCCTGTTCTGACTAACTTCTCTTCCTGAACTGACTCCAACTGGCTCCAACTGCCTTGGAATGCTTCTGCCCATCATGAGTGACATTCCAAACAACTCCATCAGCAAAATTTGGATAGTAAGCTCCTTGGGGCAGGGAGCAGTCTTTTTTTGCTTAAATTATTATGTTAAGCTCTGTGGGATGGATGAAGGAAAAAACGCTGAGCTTGAATCCTGGCAATAAATCCTGGCACTGTAAGTAGTTCCTGTGCCAGAGAAACTGGCCCATTATCTGCACTGGACAGATGGAAGAGGAGGAGGAGCACATATTGTTTGGGTGTGCACCCAGAAATTATTTATGCATTTATTTATTTATTCATTTATCATTTTGAGGAAAGGAGAAGGGAAAACGAAAAGACAAGCAAATAAGGAAAAGGAAGAGGCAAAAAGCTAACAAAACAACCACAAGAAGTGTGCTCACAAAGCCAAAACAGGAGATTTTTCCTGAAGAGGGGGGGAAAAACAAACAAACTCATGCCAAACTGACCAGAGGCAGGGCAGATTTGGAAGGCTGAGGGCACCAGACCCTCAAAGTGTCCCTGTTTTCTAGGGATGTCCCTGATTTAGAGAAGCCATCCCGGTTTCTGAATTGGTCCCGGAATGTCCCACTTTTCCTTAGAATTTCCCTATTTTCAATGGAGAAATGCTGGAGGGTATGGAGTTATATGTTGTTCAGTCGTTCAGTCATGTCCGACTCTTCGTGACCCCATGGACCAGAGCACGCCAGGCACCCCTATCCTCCACTGCCTCCCGCAGTTTGGCCAAACTCATGCCAGTCGCTTCGAGAACACTGTCCAACCATCTCGTCCTCTGTTGTCCACTTCTCCTTGTGCCCTTCATCTTTCCCAACATCAGGGTCTTTTCCAGGGAGTCTTCTCTTCTCATGAGGTGGCCAAAGTATTGGAGCCTCAATTTCAGGATCTGCCCTTCCAGTGAGCACTCAGGGCTGATTTCTTTAAGGATGGATATGTTTGATCTTTTTGCAGTCCATGGGACTCTCAAGAGTCTCCTCCAGCACCATAATTCAAAAGCATCAATTCTTCGGCGATCAGCCTTCTTCTGGAGTTATATGACCCCTGAGCTATCTGAAGGCAATCCTGTATAGGGAAGTTTTTTTAATGTTTAATGTTTTATTATGTTTTATATATGTTGGAAGCTGCCCAGAGTGGCTGGGGCAATCCAGTCAGATGTGTGGGGTATAAATAGTAAAATTATCATTATGGAATGGGACGTCCCTACTTTCATCGTAGAAATGTTGAAGGGTATGAGGCAGGATGGCTCCTTCTCCACACTTGCAGGCCACAAAAGCAGCCCTTCACCCCCACAGATCTCTCTCCACAAGAGATGGCAGCCTATGGGGCTGGGAGAGCTTGGCCACAGTAGTCCAAGACGAGATTACTGCAATGTACTCTATGTGTGGAGTTTCCCTTGCACTTGGTCTGGAAATGGCAGTTAGTGCAGAATGATTGTTAGCATGGTCAGAGATCTGCTAGTTTCTTGGCATATTCTGGGGGTGGGCAGTAAGGTTTTGGAGGCAACACAGTTGCCTAAGCTAGCCTACTGATTTCAGTTGTGGTGAAGACAGCAGGCGTGTCACCAGTAACAAAGTAAGATTAAATTTACAGCCTTGTCAGCTTATGTGTGTGGAAGGTGAGGTGGGAGGCACCTTGGCTTCAGGCAGCAAAACGTCTTGAGCCAGCTCTGTCTAAAGGCTTCTTGTACTGTTTTCAATAAAGTGGTGCTAATTTAGCCAGTTCTGAAAAAGGTCCTAGCCAGTGCTTCCCCCCGCCCTTTAAAAATGTTTAGGGGTACTCTCATTTTGACTCAAGAAAATCACCATTTTATAGTTCTAATCGGGAAAAATAAATACAGTAAATGGACAAAAGTACAAAGATTCATAAAATGTTTAGGGGTAAACATACACCTGCGTCCCCTCAGAAAAAAGCACTGCATATAAATAATTGGGCACAGTAATATAGTCACACCCCACACTGTGCACATGATATGAGGTGAGAACTGCAAAAAAGGTAAGGGACGGTTAAGTCCAGTCGGAGGCGACTATGGGGTTGCGGCGCTCATCTCTCTTTCAGGCCGAGGGAGCCGGCGTTTGTCCACAGACAGCTTTCCGGGTCATGTGGCCAGCATGACTAAGCCACTTCTGGCACAACGGAACACCGTGACGGAAGCCAGAGTGCACGGAAATGTCGTTTGCCTTCCCGCAGCAGCGGTACCTATTTATCTACTCACAGTGGCGTGCTTTCGAACTGCTAGGTTGGCAGGATCTGGGACAGAGCAACAGGAACTCACCCTGTCATGTGGATTCAAACCTCCAACCTTCTGATCTTCAAGCCCAAGAGGATCAGTGGTTTAGACCACAGTGCCACCCATGTCCCTGGTGAGAAACTGTATGCCCCTCAATGAGGCCAAACTTAGATTCACAAGATGTTTAAGGGTATGTGTACCCCTGAGTACCCCCAGAAGAAGAAGAAAAAGCACTGGTCCTAGCAGCTGCTGTCTGATTGTCCAATTTCACACTGGAAAATGTCCCTTATGCAAGAGAATTGGGATCTCATGTTCACTGAAGGGCAATCCACACATGGAAATGCAGTTCTAGTGTTTTGAGGAGGCCTGGCCGGGCCAAGTTTTGAACCTCAGAAAACCCCCGTTAGCTCCAACTTAACAACTCATATGTCAGATTTTTCAAACTGTGTTTTCACTAGTGGGAATTAGAAACTCCTTTGGCCTGTGGAGTTTCTTACTTGTAAACACTCCTAAGGCAAAATAGGAAGCGGAAGATAATTCCCAGACCATCAGTTTATTATTGTATCAGATGCAGTTTTTTTTTAACCTTTGAATTTCAGAACTTGTAATTTCACAGACCATTTGAGGATCTCTTGTGAAAAACTGAGTGGATCTCTGTGGTACTTTGAATTGTTTGCTCCACTGGCAACGGCAAGGCCTGGCCAAGAGGCCACCCTCTGCTGCCTTGACCCCTAGCCAGTTCTCTCTTGCTGTAGGTGACCCTTGCCTTGCCAGCTGCATTCCTGGAGGTCAATAGCCCAGAAGGGGCAGAGGTTGCCGTATGCAGCCAGCATGGCGGGGACAAGGCCTCTATCTCCTGGATTACCCCTGTATGTTACTTTCTCTGCCCTTTTGCCAGCCATGAAGGCAGCACGTGGAAATTGCTAACTGTGGCTAGTTAATAAGGCCAGGAAATCTAGGACTTTTGGGTACTTCTGTCAAATGCATTAGTTCTATTATTGTTATTATTTATATAGGTTTAAAGAGCTTTACAGAGTAACAAACCTAAACAAAAAACAGGTCCCTGCCCCCAAAGCACTTACAGTTAGGGTTGGGCAAATCTGGCAATTTCAGTTTCCCCTCAGTTTTCCAATCTGAAATTAATTTCCATGTAAGTTTGCATTAAAAAAAGCTCCTCATGAAAAATTAATCAGCATTTTATTAAGAACTTCCTCAAATAAGCACACCTGAATGCAATTTTGATACACAGCGTTTTCCACTAATACAATGCATTTGGTATGACATTTTCACTAATACATGCATATTTATGCACACTTGACTCCAGTATAGTATATACGTGTTGTTGTTTTTTTACACAATGTCTCAGGAAGCACGATGCAACATTTGGAGAAGTGCACGTTTTGAACATTTCCTGTGTTTCAGTTCTCATTAGTTTTGGAAAGTTTAAATTAGGTAGATTTGCCTGTAAACACAAACAGAATTTAATTTCTCTTGCGCCCCTACTTATGGTCCGCAGTTTACTGTGAGGGAGGAAACACAAGAGGGGGGAAAAGTGGAAACAAAAGTCAAGTGGGAAACCCTATCCAGTCAGTGCAGCATCAGAAGCTGAGTTTCAGTACAGAATGAGGACTAAGGGGTTGTGCCAAAGGTGTCACAGAAAATGGGCTTTTGCTGGTTGCCACGAAGTCGGGGGGGGGGGAGGGAGTGACTGGACCCCAGGCTTGGCCCAGGACCTGCTGCCTAAAATGAAAGGCAAGATGTCCCGCACAGGGGCATAGCTAGCTGCTCCAGCACCTGGAGCGGTGGGGGCAGACCCAGGGGCACCGCGGCAAGCTGGCCACAGAGTCTGCCTGGCGGATGGAAGCCCCACGCTGCTATTTCGGGCAGCGCAGGGCCCCGAGCCACCGCATCACTCCCAGGAGAGACGCGTGGCTCGGGTGCACTGCAGGCCAGGCCCCGCGGTAATTGCCGCCCCCCTGCGGTGTACCATTTTGTCACCCCCCTCAGGAATGACACCCAAGAATGACCGCACCCCCTCCCTACGCCCCTGTCCCTGCAGGCATTCCATGTACAGAAGCTGACAGATTTCCTCCTCTGCAAACTTTGCAAGACTTTTGTAGCTATGCAAAACCTGAGGTGCTTGGGGTAGCAGACCACGTTTCACAGGAAGAAAAAGACAAAACAGACAGCTGTTGCTTATACATAGATATACATTGTTATAACTGGGTAGCTCGGGCTGTAATGTGCCAAAGGGAGAAGTGGATGGTCTTGCCTTCTGGCAGGGAATGGTTGGACGGTTGAATTTGTGGCAGAAAAGATACCTAGAAGAAGCCTGTCTGCAATCCACACGGGGGGCGGGGGGGGGGGAGAAGTAGCCCTTGCAACATTTCCTAGATGTGGAGATGCTGGATGCAATTAGGAGGGAAATACACTCTGCACGTGCACATAAGCAACCATTTCCTAATACTAAAACTATTCCAAGGCTGATCCCAAGCCTTGGCTTGAAGCAAACTGTTGACCTTGAAAACCTTTCCAACCTTTTTGAGGCCCACTAAAAGTACTTGGGTTTTTTTTTTTTTTTTGGCATGCTGAACAAAGTTCCCCATGGAGTATTGTGTAACTAAAGGTTGGCTCCATCCTCATCGCAACCTCCAAGTCTCCATGGTGACCATGGCTGGCTCTCCCCCTCTCTTTGGTGAGTTGTCATGGAGATTCCTTTAAAAACTCAGGGGAACTGAAGTGTTCCAGCCAGTCCTTCCTCAAAGCTCAGGGCAGGGTGAAACATAAAATCCTGTGGGGAGTTACTGTCAGCTTTTCCACTGAGACTTTGTAGGAAAACATATTTGGGTTGTGTAAATGCAAGGCAGCCAATCTCACATCGGTCCTTAATCATCATCTCTAACTCTTCCCATTTACCTGAGGCAGTCCCTGTCTTCTGATAGTCAATTACTGTATCTTTTTTGGGGAGGTTTTATTTATTTACTCAGGTATTCATTCATTCCAGGTTGCATTAACATCTCTACATTCAAAAAATACCCAAGTAATTTACAGAAACAGAATATAAATGGATGTTGGGGATACCATCTTTTAATGTTTTTATGTGCACTAAAGAGTGTGTTCACCTGTCGTTCTTTACAGAGGACAGTCCTCAGCTTGGAGACCTGACCAGTTCAATGTTGTGTACACACCATACATTCAAAGTACTTTCCCCCCCCACACACACACACAAAAAAGAGTTCCTGGGAGCTCTGGTTTGTTAAGTGTGTTGGGGATTGTAGCTCTGGGGTGATAATCTGTAGTTCCTATGAAATTTTTAGGGGTGCTTTAAACGTATGCTTATGTATGCAGCCTCAGCTTGGTTTAGAGAGAAAAAGCTATCAGACTGCCTTCAAGTTGCTCATCAACAGTTGGCACCTAGACAGCAGACTGAAGATGAGGCACTTAGAATCATAGCATCATAGAGTTGGAAGAGACCACAAGGGCCATCCAGTCCAACCCCCTGCCAAGCAGGAAACACCATCAAAGCATTCCTGACAGATGGCTGTCAAGCCTCCGCTTAAAGACCTCCAAAGAAGGAGACTCCACCACACTCCTTGGCAGCAAATTCCACTGCCGGACAGCTCTTACTTCTAGGGTGGACCTAGTCATCCAACTACACCTACCTTTGCTCCAGCACAAAAGGAAGTGTGCATGAACCCACACTTCTGCCCCTCCCACCTGCTTCCCTGGTGTAAGGTACAGTGGTACCTTGGTTCTCAAACGGCTTGGTACTCAAACAACTTGGAACCCAAACACGGCAAACCTGGAAAGTAAGTGTTCCATTTGCGAACATTTTTTGGAAGCCGAACGTGCTTTGTTTTGAGTGTTACGCTTCCAATTTGAGTGCCACATTTCCATTTTGAGTGTATCGCTGAGGTCTGTCTGTTTTTGCTACTTATTCTGCGTTTTTGTTTTTGCGGCTCTTTTTCTTTGTTTTTGTGACTGTGTGGAACCCAGTTCAACTACTGATTGATTGATTGATTGATTGTGTGACTGCAGTACATTGTTTATTGCTTTCATTTTATGGATGAATGGTCTTGTTGGATAGTAAGATTCATGTTAAATTCCTGTTTTAGGGGTTGTTTTTAAAAGTTTGGAACGGATTAATCCATTTTGCATTACTTTCTATGGGAAAGCGTGCCTTGGTATTGGAATGCTTTGGTTTTGGAACGGACTTCCGGAACGGATTAAGTTTGAGAACCAAGGTACCACTGTATTGCATTTTTATGAACATTAAAGTGCATCTACAGGTATACATATGAATTAGTGCATGCACATTTTATTGAAATAATCTTTGGCCCTCTTTTTGGGGGGTGGAAAGGTAGGATATATAGCTACAGCCATTCTTGGATTAAGCAGAGTTATCTGTGCAATGGTAACCTCGTGGGTTACTGCAATGCACTCGGGGCGGGGGGGGGGGGCGCGCGCGCTACTTTGGAATCATAGAATTGTAGAGTTGGGAGACCCTGCAGATCATCTACTCAAACCCCCTGCAATGCCGGAATACGCAGCTGTCCCATACGGGAATCAAACCTGGAACCTTGTCATTATCAACACCATGTTCTAACCAACTGAGCTACCCATGAAGAAGTTGCTCTGGAGGCTACAACTGGTACAGAAAGCAGCAGCTAGGTTGCCTTGTGTGGGTGGAGGGACATTGGATAGAACACCTTGCTATCCCAATCCCGCAATGGCTGTAGCTATATATCCTGTCTTTCCTCTGGAAGAAGCACATCAACAATAAAGCATATTTTTTTTAAAGCATTCTGAAAACAGTTACATTCTAAAAAGTTTAAAAATTCTCTGAACCAGTGATCTCAGGGTTGCCAGGAACAGTGTTTCAGCCACTGAATGCCAGGAAATTTTCGATTTCCTCCTGAAAGTCAATAATGTAAATAATGAGGGAGATAGATGCACCTCACCAGGGGAGGGCATACCAAAAGCAGGGAACAGCAGGTCAATGCCAACCATGCAACCACCATTGGCAGTGGCATCACCAAGAAGCTTGATTTGGTTGGCACTTGGGTCCTAAGCCATTTAGGGCTCCATCTGCTATTACTAATACCTTGAATCGGGCCCAGTAGCTCACTGGCAGCTAGTGCAGTGCTTTCAGGACCGGTGACACCTGATCTCACTGGATCCCCTCCTACACTAGTTTCAGCCTCCAGACTATCTTCAAGGGCAGCCCCACAAACACACGGTCTTACTTGGTATTTAAAGAAAAGCTTTCCTACGTTCCTGACTTTAGCTCATGACCAGCATGGTAATGCAAATCAATCAATGCTATACGGCATTTTCTTACAGTGTGGACTGCTAAAAGCTCTGTTGTTATCAATTAAAAACAACAACAACCAGATTGACATTTTCAGTTTTAACCAGATCTATTACTGAGAGACTAGCTCCTCTTCCAAGGTTCAAAACATTCTTCTCCCGGGAACATTTACAGCCTTGTTGACATTGCTGAGGCAATGAACACAACTCAGGGACTGTGCTTAATGTACTTGGCATCTGAACAGCTCCAGCTTCTTCCATCTAAGGAAGGTGGTATCTGTGACCCTATAGATGTTGTCAGGCTACAGGGCCAGATTTAGGTTTGATGAGGCCCTAAGATACTGAAGGTAATGGGGCCCTTTATATGTCCAGCTGTCCTTTGTCAACAACAAATTGTCACTGTTTTTTGTGTTGAATATATGCTATATGGTACTTTATGGGCTTAATGGGTATCTAAAGCCACTTGCCACTGTTGCTGACTGTATGTAGGTTTTATTTTATTTGTTTTTTATCTTATATTTTGGAAATGTACATCCATGTTTTTCCCCCCTGACATTTTTTGGGGGGCCCCAAGAAAGCGGGGCCCTAAGCTATAGCTTGTTTTAGCTTATACGTAAATCTGACACTGTCAGACTACAATGCTCACCAGCCCTTGACCAGCCACGCTGGTTTCATGCAAAGTAAATTCCGACTAAATATCAGAAAGAGCTTTCTGACCCTTAAGAGCTGTTCGACAGTCTCCCTTAGGAGGTGCTGGGCTCTCCTTCCTTGGAGGTTTCCAAGCAGAGGCTGGATGGCCTTCTGCCATGGATGCTTTAGCGGAGATTCCTGCATTGCTGGGGGCTGGACTAGATGACTCTGGGGGTCCCTTCCAACTGTACGATTCTGATGGGAGGGGGTAGAGGGAGGTCAGCCCCGCCCCGCGGAATCGATCAGAAGACGCGGCACATCATTTGCATGACAATGCCCACTAATGGGGGGGTTGCTCAAATATTTTACTGTGGCGGGGCTAAGGGCCCCTCGGCGTTGGCTCCTATGCAGCAAACAAAGGGGCGACCAGTGGCGCGGGAGGGAGAGCGAAGAGAAGTTGCTCGGTGCTTGATCCATTGCGGAATCCAATGCGGAGCGTGGGGGGGGGGGGGCAGCGAGACGGTGCATGCGCACTTGCGATGGAAAGCAAGCGGGGTGTGTGTGTTGGGGGGGGGATGCTGCTAAGACATGCATCAGCGTTACTGCTGCAGCTGCTGCCGCCTGGAAGTGCTGCCGGGTCTGCAGATAGGAAGAGGAGGGCTGCCCAGCTCTTGGTGCGATCGCGTGTCCTCCAGGAAGGGGTCGGGTTGGGGGAGCTCCGAAGCGGCGCCTGCGAGAAAGGGGCGGAGGAAGGAGGAGCGAGACAGAGGAGGCGGGCGGCTCCGCAGGGTGAGTCGCGGCAAGGATCGCCGCCCCCCCCCCGCTCTCTCGCGGCTCCCGCAGGCAGGCGAGGAAGGGGTCCGCGCCACCCCATCCTAGGGCGCCCACAGAGGGAGGCGGTGCAGCCCCTCTCGGGCGCGGCTCCGTGAACCCCGATCCCCAAAGGCTGCCAGTGCACCCATGGCAACACCTGAGCCTTCCTCCGAAGGGGAGGGTCAGAAAGGAGAGCCCTCCCCACTGAGGTGGAAAGAGGGACGTGGGATCCTTGGCTTGCCCCAGGGAGGAAGTGGGGAACCTGATTTTATTTTATTTTATTTTATTTTATTTTATTTTATTTTATTTTATTTTATTTTAGCAATGCCGGGGTGGTGCGTGTGCCCGCTCTGCCTTCCGTCTCTTTTTCCTTCTTAGCAGTGGATTCAGAAGTGCTACACACAGTTTGTGAAACAGGATATGGGAATTCCAATCTCTCCCCTCCGCTCAGCGGGATGACGGCTGTAATGCCATTTGATCTGCCACCCGCATTTCCTTACCTAAATAAAAGAAAAAAGGCAGGATAGAATTGGGATGGGGGGGTTTAACATTTTTTTAATAAACAAACAAACAAACAGAAGTAGCAAAATCCATCACCATATGCTTTAGGTTCTGTCTTTCGGTACCTACTGTGCTCTCCACCTTCCACAAACCTGGTAAACCTCCCAAATGTTATGTGAGGTGTCAACTGCTGGGTTAATTTCAGCAGGTCTTGCTGAAATCCAGTAGTCCCAGGGGTATTTTGAATTTTTGTGCCTTCAAGGTAGGGCTGTTTTGTCTGTCAGTTGTTCTCAAAGGAGAAGCCGCTTAGGGCATTTGCCCATTGTAGATTGGTGGAGAGATATATATATTTTTCTAAGATGACTGGAGCATGGGTTACATGCCGTATATTGTGGTGGATTTCCTGCGGTGGGGTGTTGGGGAATATCATCAGTAGACAACACCACATTGCATGTGTTTGTGTGGCCTACAGAGTCATATTTTTAAAATGTTTTCTCCTGTTTTTGCATAGGGTCAAGGAGCCCTGTTAACTCACAGCGTTGTTCTTTGTAGGATTAGTTATTGAAGAGATGGCCCATAATGCTGCCAGCTGCCATTTTGAAAGGATGATAGTGACAGGATCCACACTCCATTTCACTCGCCGATAGTCTTAAAATGAAGACCTCCATTTAGGTAAGTATATGAAAATGTGGCAGATCACTTGACTCCTGAGGCTTCCGCCATTTTGTATGAAAGCGACACTCCTTAATCCCAGGGGCATTGTTAGAAAGTGGCTGAGGGGACCCAAGCCCTGGGCCTGTTGTGGTGGGCTACAGATCCCATGTTCCTCCTCTCTCTTGTGTAAAACCTTCCTTTAAAGACGACAAAACCTATAGGTCAACTGGGCACCCTGCACATCTCAATGCTGCTGAGACTCCATCAATGTACCATCTTAATTTTCCAGATGCGTCTATGCATATAAGTTAACATAATCAAATGTTGTGCAAGTTTGTGTCATTGGACTGTGCCTCAAGTCCTTTAAATACCTAGTAAAGTGGCACCCCGTGTTATGTACGCGATCCGTTCCGGATTGCGCTACGTAACACGGGTGTGCGTAACGTGAACACCCCCCCAAAAAAACCCCGAAAACCCAGAAGTAGTGCGATTTGAACGCTTCTGCACATGCGCGAAGTGCGCAGAAGCGGTCTGTGCATCCAGGGGTTGCGTGCGCTCCGGAAACGCTTCTGGGTTGCGGGTGTTCTTAACTCGAACTTCCGCAACCTGGGGTGTGCGCAACCTCGGGTTCCACTGTAGTGCCCCCTGTTAGGCTTTTACTGCTTTGCGGCAGCTAGGTTTCATGATACTTGGAGAATTTGGAAACACACAAGAATATTCCAAGAAACAGAAGGCACCCTTTCCCATAACGCGATAGCTAGTAGTTGTGGTTGGAAACTTGATTTTTCCACACAGAAACGCACACACACAAACACTTGAATATTTTCGTATGCATGGCGTATGTACTTTGTTGGCATTGTAAAGTGTCTTGGAAAATCAAGCTGTATTTCACACCAACAAAACAGTATATCGTTCCAAGTTATGGAGTATATAACATCTTGTAGATATTAGGATGGCTTAGAACACGACGCAAAATTTACACGGAAAAGGTTTCTGTGCGAAGAATATATCGTTGACACAGGATTATTGTACAGTGGTATATTTTGCTCTGCTTAGCCTTGCATGCTTGTGTTTTTCTAGTGCATGCTGTTGTGTGCATGCTGCAAAACAGACTTGGTAAATGTGCACACGGATTGAATGTTCCATCTTATCCTCTGTTATATGAACTTCTTTAACATATGAAACTGCCCTTCCTGAGCCAGCAAAATGTGATCTGCTTTTCTCATTGACTACCTTGCAGCTGTCCCTGCTGGAGCAATATTGAGACCGCTTCTGGAACCAAATTACCTAAAAACATCAGAAGCTACCTTCTACTGAGTCAGCCCATTGACCCATCTAGCCCAATACTACTGTTAATAGTGGCTCTCCAGGGTTTCAGACAGGAGTCTCTCCCAGTCCTAGCTGGAGTTGCCTGGGATTGAACCTGGGGCTTCGTTCATGCAAACCATGTGCCCTAAACCCTGAGCTATGGCCCTTCCCCAATTTACCAACTGCCCAAACACATCATCAGCACACAGAGAGGCAAAAGATCCAGAGCTCGGAGAGGAGAGGACCATGCTTGCCAGGTGAATGTGGCTAGACTGAGAAACACACTCTGGTCTTGAATTGGTGTCATGTAATGACTATGATTTTGTATGTGTATATATATACTTTTTATTGAATTTTCTGTTTTACAATTGAAAGGTATCAATGACTTCCCTTCTTCTCTTTCCATGGTTCATTTTACATGTTATAAATCCCCGCATATTTTACAGAAACTATACCATTCAGTGTTCCATTATTACATCCATCTTAACTTGTTTACACTGTTGAATTTATCTTAATGCTGCCAGCGTTTTCAGCTGTTACACAGTTATTTCACATACAGCTGTATATTCAATAAATGTTTTCCAATCTTCTCTAAGCATATGTTCTTCTTGTTCTCTTATTCTATATGTTAAGTCTGCAAGCTGCGCATATTCTGTCAACTTAAGCTGCCACTGTTCTTTGGTTGGGAACTCACCTGTTTTCCATTTTTGGGCTAACAAAACACGGGCCGCAGTAGTAGCATACATAAATGACTATTATTTTGAGTTGTGTGTTCAACTTTTTACCAGGTGGTTTTGGGCAAGCCACCATCCCTCAGCCATAGTCTTATCTTCAGTGATAACAACGCTGACCTACCAGACAGTGTTGGTAGTGAGAATAATATGTGAAGTGCTTTGAACAGGAATAAGAAACACTAGGCAAATTACTCTTTTTGTCATTTCTTGTAGAGGAGCGGGCTCATGAAGTTAGCAGCACCCGCCATAGTGGATGTTCCCTCTTCTGCCCTGAAGGATCCCAGCTGCCAATGTCCCTGGAGGACTGGAACAATGGTGAGAAGGAGCTGGACTCCGCTGGAAGCTCTCTAGGCCACTCTAGGAAAAAACACTTTTTCTGTGTCTCATTGCAAGGCAAGGATGCCGCCCCCGCCACCTCCGAGACTGAGGTGAGGGTGGCAGAACTGCAACACTCCTCCCTCTCCAGCCACAAGCCCCAGCAGTGTAGAAAGCAAGGGGTCGTGGCCCAGGAGGTGGGCAGGCCTATGGGCAGCATGGAGGAAGCTGGGCCTTCCCATGGGAGCCATCTACAGTCTCAGGGCGCCTGCAAGAAGAAGGGAACTGCGGAGAATGGGCAGGAGGTGCGGGAGAATCTAGACACCCAAGCTCCCCGCTCAGATGATGTGGTGCAGCTGATAAATGAAGATGGGGTGTATTCCTCAGCCAAGCTGGTGCCCGCTACGAAGGTGGCGCTCTCGCCGTGCCTGCCGCAGCGTTTGGAGCACTGCAGAGGGGAGGATTTTGAGATCCGGGAGGTGATCGTGGATGAGAAGCCATTCCAGTGTGCCATCTGTGCCAAGGCTTTCAAGCGGGCATGGGAGCTGTTCAGCCACGAAGTGGTGCACAATGAGGAGCGCCCCTTCTGCTGCCAACTGTGCCAGGTGAGGCGGGTGAAAGCAGGCAGGAAGCTAGAAATGGGAATGAAAGGGAAAACACACAGAGAAGTAAACTATTGGGTTCCCACGATAAGAGCAAGGTAAAAATCCAACTCGTGTTTTGAGGCGGAGCTGCTGCTCATCGTTGGAAGGAACCAAATGCATTAATTCATGCTTCCTGCTTTCCCGGACCTGTAAACACCACCTAGGGCAAAGAGGTTTTCCCTGCAGCATTTTCCTTGGAAGGAAATAGTAAGGGATATATATGTGTGTGTGTGTTTGTGTTTTGTGTTCTTTATATTGCAATTTTATGAGAGCTACGGATGAAGGGCAGTATACAAATTGAATTAATCAATTTCAATCTTCTGTATGAAGATATATTCAGAACTGAGGAACAGATGATGTTATATTTCTTAAAGCGGCATTGGTTTCTCCTAAACCAAAATGGCATCTACTGCTGTGGGGCTATTTTTCCAACCTCCTTCCCTGCTGCAGCTACTTTCAAAACTGCTAGGTTGTATCCTTCAACCTCTACCAAAGCCAGTGGCTAGTGCAAGTGTAAAGAATTCTAAAAATAAAATGTTACTTATAAAATGTTCCCTAGAATCCTACCCCACTCCATGCACCCATGAGCTTCTGTGACTTTTATGCCTTACAGCTCCTTGAGCTATATGGCTTTTTAAAAGGCATTTTCATCCTGATTTTTAGCCCAAAAGGTTCCCAGAGTGTTTTACAAGATTGGTAGTAGGACACTCCCTGTGAACAAGCTTACAGTCTAAAAGACATGGCACAAGAGGAAGAAAGGGTGGAGGGGGGAGGAAAAAAGCAAACTCAGTTCTTAACGAAGGGGTGGAGAACCTTTGGCCCGCCATATGTTGCTGGACTGCAACTCCCACCATCTCTGACCATTGGCCATGCTGGCTGGGGCGGATGTGAGTTGTAGTCCAGCAACACCATTGTAAAGTTGCAGTTCTCATATATTATATCAACCAGCTGGGATGGAAGCAGTTCAGGTATTCTGATGGAATGGCTGCTGCTGGCAACAGCTCAGGAAAGCCAAAGGCATTCTTTTCATTTTGGGCGACTGCTGGTAGCCACCAGCCACTCAAAAGCAATCAGAGCTCCTTACATAAGGATGTTTCATGGTTAAGCCATACAGAAATCCAAAGAGATGACCATCTTCTTTCTGTGTGTCTTTATCAATATGATAAATGACAAGAGGCAATTTGTGCAGAGGAGCAGGCACCAGAACTTATTCCTCTGCTGCGTGTGTGTCAGCCTGTTGCTTTCTGCCCCGCTTTCCCTCTCCTGCTCCAGGCCTCGTTCAAGCGCCATTCGGACTACAAGAGCCACGCCCTCGTGCACACAGAAGAGCGGCCCCATCGCTGCGAGCTCTGCGGGAAGCGTTTCAAGCGCGCCTCCAACCTTGCCGAGCACCGCCGCATCCACTCGGGGGAGCGCCCACACCACTGCGCCGCCTGCGCCAAGAGCTTCAAGACGCCCTACGAGCTGCAGAGGCACACGCTGACGCACTGCGCGGAACGGCCCTTCGCCTGCGCCGCCTGCGGGAAAGGCTTTGCTGCGGCGGGGGCCCTCCTCCTGCACCAGCGGCAGCACTGCGACGACAAGCCCCACGTCTGCGGCGTCTGCGGCAAGCGCTTCGCCTACGGACACAGCCTGCGCGTCCACGAGAGGGTACACACCGGGGACCGCCCGTTTTCCTGCGTCCTCTGTGGCAAGGCCTTCAAGCAGTCCAACGCGCTGGCCTCGCACGAGCGGGTGCACACGGGGGAGCGGCCCTTTGCCTGCGCCACGTGCGGCAAGGCCTTCAAGCAGTCCTCGTACCTGGCCATCCATGCGCGGTCTCACACTGGCGAGCGCCCCTACGCCTGCGGGGCGTGCGGCAAGGCCTTTGCGCGGCCCTCGCTCCTTCTGCAGCACCAGCGCGTCCACAGCACCGAGCGGCCTCACCGGTGCCGGCACTGCAGCAAACTCTTCAAAGACTTGGCCTACCTGGCTGTGCACGAGAAGGTGCACACCGGCGAGACCCCGTACAAGTGCCCCGTCTGCCAGAAGGGCTTTGCGCACCCGTCCAATCTCCTTCAGCACCAGCGAATCCACCGGGATGGATAGCGAGGACGGGCGCAAAGAATAATTTGTCATTTGATGTAACTTTACGTTCCCCGACTAACAGAAACGCAGCAGTTTCTGTTCACCTGTGCGCTCCAACCTGCATCAGTGTCACGCGTGCATGCTGCGGTGGACGGAGAGCATCACTTGCATGCCCTTTTGCACATTCCCCAAGCCATGCTCAAGCTTGCCTTGTTTTGTACACAAATGCACTATGGTTCGCTGCCCCTGCAGCTGCACGAAAATAAATAGTAGCTGGAGTATGAGGATCGGGGCTCCGTGTATTTCACACAAAATTGCACCCTCTGAGAATCTGTGCTGTAGCTTGGTTTTTCATCCTGCAAGCGTGTTTCTAGTCCATAAGATTATAGAAATAATGTTGAAAACCATGTGTGGTGGAGTTTTGCAAATTGGAGCCATAGGGCTGAGCAGGAAATCTGCAGGAGCTGCAGTGCTCTGGTTAGCTAGCAAAAACAGAAGGCAATTGTGTAATATAAGCAAATGTATGCACATTGGCTTAATTTGCACAATGTGCTCCATTGACTATTTTTTCCTGAGTATTGTTGTCTTATACCCTGATGGGCAGTATTGCTGACTTATAGTGCCTTGCATGTTTGCAGGCGCTTACAGAACTTCCGAAAAAAGTCATTTGTGGATTCTTTTTATAAAAATGTGGGGGAAATGCCAAGTCTCTCACAGTGTTGTGAGAGTGTGTTTGTGTGTGTGTATTGTATTATGCAGGGCCAACCTTACCATTAGGTAGAATAGAGGAGCTGTCTCAGGTAGCAGGTGCTGGAGGTGCAGAACAGGGGCAGGTTGTTGGAGGACAGAGCTGGAGGTACCATGAGGCTTGCCATATGCCACCTGAGCTAGCCTGCTACCCTCAGGTGCAGTGCAGGATGCTGACCTGTTGATGTAAGATTGAACTGCCAGGCCTGTCTGTTTATGGAATGAGAGGGAGGAGGTCTTAACCTTTCTTCTCTATTGTAGCTTAGGCAGAATGTCAAGCTATTGGCACAATGGGCCTCCTTCCCTCTATCACTGCCTTTGTGCAAGAGGCGGTGTTTGCAGTATTACAGAAATAAGCTAGGGGAAATGCCATTTGTATGTTTACATTGTGAACCACCCTGAGATCTACAGTTATAGGGATGGAATGCAAATAATAATAATAATAATAATAATAATAATAATAATAATAATAATAATAATTTCAATTAAAAAGCAATCCTCTTTTTATGGGGTGGAATGCAAATAATAATAATAATAATAATTATTATTATTATTATTATTATTATTTCAATTAAAAAGCAATCGTCTTTTTATTTTCTTTATGTCTTGTGATTTCCACATGCATGTAGATTATTTGTGGGATGAAAAAAATTTCCTGTGCTCTATGGGGTAACCAAATTGAGAATATCAGTGGATCTCACACCCACAAACTGGAGGTTGTCTGTTCACCATACTCTCATACATGAGATTCAAATGGTGTTGATTATGTGTGTGGTCTAAACCACTGAGCCTCTCGGGCTTGCCGATCAGAGGGTCAGCGGTTCAAATCCCCTCAAGGGGGTGAGCTCCCATTGCTTTGTCCCAGCTCCTGCCAACCTAGCAGTTCGAAAGCATGCCAGTGCAAGTAGATAAATAGGTACCGTTGTGGCAGGAAGGTAAACGACATTTCTGTGCGCTCTGGCTTACGTCACGGTGTTGCGTTGTGGCAGAAGCAGTTTAGTCATGCTGGCCACATGACCTGGAAAGCTGTCTGTGGACAAACGCCGGCTCCCTTGGCCTGAAAGCCAGATGAGCGCTGCAACCCCATATTCACCTTTGACTGGACTTAACCGTCCAGGGGTCCTTTACCTTAGTTTAACATATACTTATAATTTAAATAAGCATCTCTCAATAGTTTGCATTCAGACACAATGACAATCCACCACCTGCTGTTATGAGGGTGCACTTTCCCTTCCCCTTCTTTTGCACACAAGGGAAAAGAGATTAGGAGGTTTTGCTTTTATTTTGCAACAGAACATAGTTTGGGTTCCTGAACTGAGGACAATCTATGGTTTGCACAAATCAGTAGTTTGGTGCGTTTAGAATCTGACTGAATCAACAGACTAGAAGCAGAAGCTAATCTCAACACCCAGAAGGGGATGGTGAAGAGGAGAAGGAACAGCACACATCTTTTTATGTCAAACTCTGAATCGAACCATTGTCTCTGTTATCCTTACACACCGGTATTATCTCCATACTGCAGACGCAGGGGCTGAGGCTGAAAGGACGGTGGATTGCCAGAGACAAGTGAGTTCATAACAGAGGTAGGGTTTGAACTCTTGCCTTGACCATTGGCCTCTACGTCTGCGTATGTGTGTGTGTAAGCATGTAAAACTCCCAGTGGCTTTGTGGTGATTTTTAAGGGTAACCTTTTCGGTGTTTTAGAAACTCGTCACCACCAGGCCTGGATTCTGATATTGTGGCCTGTTTAACATACCTGGACACCAATAAGCTTAATGTGACCTGCCACAAAGTTTTCATTTGGTGGTTGTTGCTGACTGCCATCTTGAATCTTGACTAGAACCTCACTCTTCCATCTTTTACAGTGATTTGAATTCAAAACCTAGAAATCCATAAAATCCAAACCTCTTGAATAGCCTAACAACAAGAATATTCTACCTGCCCATAACAATGTTGTTTTAATAAGTTGCTGAGGTGCCTTTTCAAAAGGTGGTATTATGAAAGCAATTTGGACCTCAGAGCCCAGAATGAGAGATATCAACAAGTTTGGTCTCAGTTTTATGACTGTGCCCATGGAGATACCTCATCAGTTGTGGAGAGACAGAATTGACCAAGGTTTAAATACCTTCCTCTTGGATAGATTTGAAATTACCCGTTAAAACCTTATTTAAACCATACAATCAAAATAGGCCTGTCATTCTTGTGGAAATCTGACTTTGACTTTCCTAGGTATTTAAGCTCTATGGATCACCACAGATCCTGCACATTCAGGGCTCTTCCACTAGAGGGCATGGAGGAGTAAGAGACTGGGCTCCCTTTGCCAAATTCAAATTTCACCCCCAACCGAAAAATGGGCTGGGAGTCCAGAGGTAACAGAGGACACCTGTGCAGAGAAGCAAGGAAGGGAAGGGTCCTGCCTTGGTGCAAACAGGTGTTATGGTTGAAAGTTACCTCAGAAAATGTGGAGACTATCCATAATCTGGGAAACTATTGTGGAGCTTTCTCCCAATTATATAGTTTTATTATTTTTATGAGTAAGGCCTGTAAGAAAAAAAAAGTTGCAGGGTTGAGTGTTTCTTTTTAGGATATTCTATTCTCGCTCATTTTCCAGTGTGTCGTCCCCCCCACAACAGGGAACATTTTTTTTTTTGGCCACAGTCCATAGCCCTCTTTTTTTGTTGATGGGGAGAAAGGTTTTGAAACTTTTCTGTACTTCTGCAAACCTTCTGCCATTAACTTGGGGTTGCTATATTTCAAAAAGCGAAAATCAGGACACAAAAGTTGCATTTTTGGCAATGTTGTTGACCTTTTTTCAGTTTTGCTATTTTAAAGGAAAATTGGCAAAGACGACACTGCCGATACAGATTGCCATACATCCGGATTTTATGGCCAGACACTGCTTTTGACTGCAGTGTTCTGGGTATGTCTGGGAAATTCCGGACGTATGTCAACCTTAGTTAACTTTTCTGAGTGTATAGTGCCCTTTTGACTACATAAGCAACAACACAGCCTGAACGTCAAAAGTATCTCATTCACACATACACACACGTACTGACCTATGCTGACAAAGTGGCTATTTTAATGAGGCATAAAAATCAGAAACAGTACCCCCATTTATGTGACTTGTAAAAAGTGTTGTAAACGAAGCCCATCTCATGGAAGCTAGCTGGTATCACCAATTCTGGACACAGTCGTATAAAACCTGGCAATTCAGATATGTAAAGCATACTTTATATACACCGTCACAAAAATACTTAAGGTATATATATTACAAATTAGCTCAGTTGGTAAAGCATGTGACTCAGTCTCAGGGTCAAGGGTTCAAGTCCCCCGTTGAGCAGAAAGTTTCCTGCATTGCAGCAGGTTGGACTTGGTCCTTGTGGTCCTTTCCAACTCTACAATTCTATGATGAAGTAACATCAACAATAATAAAACAGTATCAAAACAACATGTGCCAAAACATGACAAAATTGGACAGGGCGGGCGGGCGAGAGATATGATAAAAGTGTTAGAGAAACTATAAAAATCCACTCTATTTAATCCAATCATGATACAGCACTTTTCAAATATAACGGTGTCTATCAAGGGCCTTAAGACTGCAATTCTGTAGTCACTTGCTTGGCAGGAAGTCCCACTGTGCATAACAGGTTTTACTTTCAAGTACTTGAACTGTAAGACCATGTTCCTATACCCACCAACGTAAAATAAGGCCCATTGAATTCCATGGGACTTAACCTGTATTGGTCTAGGATTGCATTGCAAAGCGTGTCAACCATCCAATTTATAAAACACAACGTCTTTCCCTTGAGAAGTTGGCTCACTGACATTTCAAACCATTTTCTTCCTCATCAAGATCCCACTTTACACACAAACATGTAGCCTTTTAAGGGTTGATGGGGAAAAGAAAATTTTACATAATCAAGGGAAACCCCTTTAGAACATGTAATAACGTTTCTTTCTCTGTCTCTCTCTTTCTGGCCTCTGTAATGCACGCAGTAACTAACTCCCAAGGGCAAAGCATTTCACAGCCAAGCTGAAAATATCTACTTTCTTAAAATACATATTCTATCGGATGAGAACCTACTATCAAGGCTGCCTCTTGCATAAGCACAGTCATTATTCAGTCTGGCAATTCATTACCAAAGTGGATATTTCAGCTTGGCTGAGGGAGAATGATACATATGTCATAAATACACTGAGAATATAAAGAAGATATAAGGTTCCAACCCTCAGGGATGTAATGTATTGTTCTGCATTCTGCACTTTCCTGAAGGCTGAGAAGTGCTGGGGTACTGCCACTGGGTCCGTCCGCCCCCCCCCCCCTTTGAATGAAACATTCCTTGGGGATTTAAGATGTCTGCAATATTCAACTTATTGATAAATGTAGAAGTAAATGGAAGCACAGAGGGGTCTGAAAAGAGGGCGCTGGTGAGCTCCCAAAGATACAGTTTCAGTTCTAGCTAGAAACTTGAAAATCTTGAACCCATGCCCCTGGGCTGAAGAGACCCATGTTCAACCAACTGAGCTATCCATGTATGTACATGCAGTACCAAAGCAGATGGATCTAGCCGCTGTTTCTGGACCTAGAGAGAGTGGTGGTACTTCAGAGACATTGTGGGGAATTAAAATGCCGGCTGAAATTACCTGCTCAGAGCACCAGGCTGAATCTTTTTTTTAAAAAAGTAAGCAGGGCTCAGGGCAGGTGGGACCTGCAAGGATGTTGAGGCCTAGCTGCTACCCAAGGATGCCAAGTTGAGCTTGCATCTTCCAAACTGCCAACTGTGGTCTCTTCCCCTCTCCACCCCCTCACGCCAGCTTTCCTTGTGGATAAAACATCCACAACCATAAAGATTAAGGACTTTTTTGGGGGGGGGTTGTCATATTTAAGCAGATTCTAAGCCGGTGAGTGGTCAGTTACAACGAACAGGGCACTGCTTCACCAAGCTCAGTCTGCCCTCAACCAACCACCAGCTTGCCTGTCATCTTGCAACCAGTCCGGGGGGGGGTAGCGTTGCCTATCAGCTTCCTGCTCCTTAGCCCCCTCCACCACCTGTGGGTCTGCCTGCCTTCTGCTCCAGAAGTCCCAGTGGGCCTTGGCCACCAGTACTTTCATGCAAATAAGCATGCTTTGTGTTTCTTTCCGATTTTTTGCTCCGTCGACAGAGATGGGCTAAGCTTATCCAGTGAATTAGCAACTCCGTTTGTGGCAAAAGCGGGGGGGGGGGGATACTTTAGGACGATGCAGAAATCTTCATCTTTTGAATTCAAGTGGACAAGGAAAGGCTGAGGAGGGGATGTCAGGTGATGGGGTTGAACAACAACAAGCATTCCAGCCACAGCGAGCGAGACAAAGCAATGCTCACAACAACAAGGCCTGCCCCATGAATGAGACTCACAACATCTGATTCACATTATTTCCACCCATGCACATTTCTTTTTTGTTTAAAGCCAGGGTCAGCGCAGGCTGTATAGACTGTGTGGGACATTCTGTTAATGATTTGCCTTTGGGTCGCTGCTGCTGCTGAGGCACATGAGAAGATTAATAAAGACCTCCTGGAGAAGAAGCAAGCAGGCTGAGCTTGGGGCACGCGGGTGGGAGATTTAGCTGCCCGCTACTCTTTGGCAGTAGACGTAACCACGTTATCCCACCCATCCCTGCAATTTTGCTGCGGTCTCCTGGAACTTCTGCTCCCCGCACATCCAAGGAAGCCATATTATTGCACAGGTGAGTAAGCAGATTTAGAGGAAATTGAGTGTGTGTGTGTTCCTGCAAATGCGACATCAAGCTTACTATCTCAAGAAGGTTGCTATGCTCCACCTCCTGCCGGGCATGGGCTGGTTCGCCCGTCGCCCTTACAGTTTCTACATGCCGAGGAGGAAAGAGGGCTCATGTATCAGTACTTCATAGCACATAGAAACAGCATTAAAGCAGGGCCCACACAAGGAAATACCTACTATCGGGTCCCGTTCAGCAGTCTGGTTCCTGGTTCCATATAGGCCCTAGTTCACATTCCCAGATATGAGGGGCAAAGAGCCATCTGGCTCATTCAGGAATATTCCAGGCCTGCTTCCTGATTGTCACCTCTTATTATTAAAACAACAACCACCAGACCCTTTTCCTTTCTTTTTTACTTTTGGAGAGGGAAGGAACAGTGTGAGACAATATTGTTGTTGCTAACAGAAGACAGCAACACCTGCAAAAATATAGATAAAGAAGGAGTTGCTTAATTTGAGTCGCTCCCCAAATCACGACGAACCATCATTGTGCAGCAGCTAGGAATACTAATGTGCGGCTTTAGCTGGTGCACCAAAGGTAGACATGCCCTTGTAACCTACTATGATCTGTCCTTCAAGTTGGTTCAGGAATTGCAACTAGTGCCACGGTCAGGATGCTTATGGGAGTGGCAGGCTGGGTATAAATCCCATTTTAAAGCAGCTTCCCTGGTTACCAGTTGTTTTCTAGGCCCAATTCAAGGTGATTACAGTTACAGTCCTGGACAGTGTGGGGCCCAAAGATATAAGAGAATGTCTTCTTCGAATATGGATCTATGGATGAGGTTTGCTGGTTGCCCCACACAGGAAAGAAGTATATAGTGCTGGGCCCTATGAAGAGCTTGTTCAATGGCAGCTCCACATCTAGGGAAAGCTCTCCTCACTGAGGTGCACCTAGCAGAGGCGTATCAAGCCGCTTGGCTGCCGGGGGCAGCAAGCCAAGCGGCACCCCCCCGGGGCAGGGCCTCGCTCCATAGTGTATGTGTCATGACACACACACACCCCCGCAAGTGTGACTCTCAAGACGCCGCCCGGCACCCGCCACCGCCCGCAAGGGACGAAAAGGGGGTCCAGACTCCCAACCTGCCGCCCGGCACCCCTTCTGTGCAGCGGCTGCTTGCGCGGAAGTGCTGCCGGGCGGCGGCTTGGGAGTCTCACTCGTGGGGGGGGGGGTGGCGCAGAGTGTCACCCTCCCCAGGCTGGAACCCAGGGCATTCCGCCCCCAGCGCCCCGCCCTCGCTACGCCACTGGCACCTAGCTTGCCTCAAGGGTTTTCATGACTGGCCACAGCTTAGTGGAGCAAGGAGACTTCTTTGGCTGGCCTCCCTGCAGTTCCCTCTATTGGCCAGGGCACAGTGATGGCAAACCTCCATTGAAAACAGTTGTGTGCTTGGATCCTGACACCTGAACACACTCTACAGTAGACGCACCCGACTGCATCCAGAAACCACAGTTTCACTGGTGCTTTGTCCCCATGTTGAACTGTCTTTTTTTCTTTTTTCTTTTGCTCCATAAGAGATGGCTGTCCAGTATGTCCACTATAAGGGGATAAAGTTCCCCCCTGGATATAATTCTGTGGAGAACCTTTGCTTTGCTGAGAATGAGTTTGAAGTGCGAGATGACGACATCTTCAATGTGACTTACCCCAAGTCTGGTAGGAGTGGGATTCCGGCTCGGAAATCGGGTGGGGAGCGGGATTTCAAAACGGAAAGACATTCTACATTTGTATAGAATCACAGAATGCACAGCCCTGCCCATTATGCTTGGACCTACTATGAATTCAGGCCAGCTTTGTCCTAAACGAAATATTACAATGCCATCTTTTCTCGTGCACTTGCACAAATGTAGCTGTTTTTATGTGCTTCTGTAATCTGCTTCCCACCCCTGGAAACATTTGTGGTTATTTAGTTTTTAGGGGGGAAATTAAAGGACACACATAACTGAATTTGGAAACTGGATAATTAAGACGGTGGCCTTAACATTCTTTGAAAAGACTTAAGGTTTAAAATTCTGTAATAAACACCGAGTTTCAAAAAAACACCGAATAAACACCGAATTTCAAAAAATAAACATGCGATTGCTCAAAATCCAAAATCAAACTTGCTTGATTCAGAAATTGATTCAGATTCAAATGTTGCTTGAATTTGAATGTTTGGGAAATGTTATTAAGGATGTAATCCTTGATCCACTTACCTGAGAGTAAACCCCACTGAACTCAAAGGAATGCACTTATGAGTTGGCATGTACAGGAAGGTTTGCACTGCATACTTTGAAATCAGATTCAAAGCCTGGTTTTCCTCTTCACCACTCCCACTCCCAATTTTTGGACCAGATTTAGATGTAGGAGTTGTGGTGGATTGCTTTTGGGCCAGCCACTGTTAGAAAACGATGGTGTGCTTGGCTTAAAGTAAAATGAATTGGTGGGTACCGACAAAATAACAATCCTCCATAAATCTGTGGATTTCCTTCTTTCCTTCATAAAGGAACAGTGTGGATGATTGAGATCCTCAGCTTGATCCTCAATGGAGGTAATCCAACCCGGAATCAATCTGTGCTTAATTCCTGTCGTGCCCCCTGGTTCACCACCCAGCTAGGTCTGGAGACAGCTCATCTGCTCCCACCCCCACGGCTGCTCACCTGTCACCTCCCCATTCATATCTTCCCCAAAGCCTTCTTCAGCTCCAAAGCCAAGGTGAGTAAATGGCGAGAAACTGAGTATGGAGTTGCCTGGGGTCCTGTCAAGGAGCCTAGGGGGTGCTGCCGTAGTGATTGCTTGTGTGTGAAGGGAAGGACATCTTTGAAAATGGAAAATAATATTTCATTTGATCCAGGAGTGAAGGAGAAAAACAAACCTTTTTGCAGTACTGTGGGTCTAGCCCATGCAGCACGAAAAGCTCCATGTTGGATATGCAGCTTATTTACAGGAGTGGGGGGAAGTTTTGTCATTAAAGTTGTGGTTATAACTCCAGGCCAGGCTTTTTTTCTTTTTTTTTCTTTTTTGCTTCAAGTACCTTAAGCTATTTCCACTGCAAAGACTCAAAAACCAAAATTATAACTACATAGTATAGTTCAGTTAAAGTGATCAGTGTTGGTGTTGCCATACAGGTAGGTAGCCGTGTTGGTCTGCCATAGTCAAAACAAAATTAAAAATTAAAAAAATCCTTCCAGTAGCACCTTAGAGACCAACCAAAAACAAACTTAGTTGGTCTCTAAGGTGCTACTGGAAGAATATTATTTTTTTTTTGGTGTTGCCATATTCACCAATGAACCATATTCCAGGTCTCGTCTGTACCTGCCCTTAGCATCTCACTCTTATCACTCTGAATGGCAAAAGCCATTTTTCACCGCAGAGGTTCAGCCTTGGATCAAGCAAAGTTCCAAATTTTACAAAGTAATGCTCAGGCGGTTTCCTTGTAGTCACCCTAAGACAGTGTTCACCCACTGATAATGCCCCACCCCACCCCAATTAACAAAAGTTTCCTCCCTTAGGTGGTGTACACATTGCGGGACCCCAGGGATGTACTTGTTTCTTACTATCATTTCTGCAAGATGTGTGTCCCCTTTGAGAACCCCGAATCCTTCAACCACTTCCTGGAGAGTTTCCTGAGTGGGGATGGTGAGTTGCATTGAGGGTGGGTGGCTGGAGGAGGAGGAGGAAGAGGCTGGGACATTTGGGTGTCCTTGGTGGAAATCCAGTTTACGCGCCCAGCAGTTCATTGCCGCAAGATGCAATGAGGGTCCACTCGCTCAGGCGGCTTTCGAAGTAACAGCTGAGACAAATTTATAGGGCATGGTTTATCTATGGGTTTGCCTATGACCCTCCAGATATTGTTGGACGCCTACACCATATTTAAAGCACTTTTGCATTAACAGTCATGCCTTCCCCCAAGGAATCAAATAAATTGTTATTTGTTAAGGGTGCTGGGAATTGTGGCTCCATGTATGATGTGACCCTCATATGGGTCCCTGTTGTGTGGCTACTTACCTGCATAAATCTATCTGTATGTGCATGCTTTGGATGCATGTGTGGCAGTCAAGGTCAAGACCAGCAAGGTGCAGTGACATTGGGGCCAGGCCAGCAGGCTTGGTCCCATTCCCCCTTCTGTGCATTATCTTCACTCATGGAGAGAACATAGGAAGCTTCCTTATTCTGAGTCAGACCATTGGTCTACCTAGCTCAGTACTGGTCTACAATGACTGGCAGTGGCTCTCCAGGGTTCCAGGCAAGGGAAATTCCCAGTCCTACCTGAAGATGCCAAAGATTGAACTTGGCACCTTCTGCCTGCAAAGCAGATGCTCTACCAGTGAGCTACATCCCTTCCTTGTAAAAAAAAAAAGGGGGGGGGTTCTGTAAAAAGTAAATCTCACCGCCCATTGCTAATGTCTCTATCTCTGTGTATTCCTTGGTGCAGTACCTTTTGGATCGTGGTTTGACCACGTCACAGGTTGGATGAAGCTGAAAGGCAAAAGCAACCTCATTTTCATCAGCTACGAGGAGCTGAAGCAGGTGAGAGCATGGGGCAGATCGCACCCTTTCCAAGGTTTCTGAAAAGCATCCTCCTCATTGGTCGAAAAACGAATGCAAACCTATTCCACGCGTTCTTCATTGGTAAGGCAAATGAGACAATGTTTTAGCAAAGTGAAAAACAGGGTTGAATTCCAACGCTACACACATGTAGTTCCATCCGCACAGCAGGACTGACTTCCTGTTCTTCTCCTTGTATCTCACCCCCAGTCTGTTCCAGAGGGTCCCCCAACTTAATGGAGCAGATTTTGAAGTTGCAATGGGGAGCAGGGGGCTGCAAGAGAGAGGAGGGGGAGATTCCAATGTCCACGTGGAAGCTTATAGACCAAGCAGAATGGCCATGCTGGTAGGGTTGCCCTTGAGACACAAAAGTAGTTTTTGAGCTATTTTTAAGGAAATTCGCCAAAATCTACACTTTCGACATGGGTTACAATGCATCTGGATTTTCCTGGACATTTCAGCAATTTGCGCCTGGACACTGTCAAAAATGTCTGCCAGGTGATGGAGGGGAAAGACAATTTACACAGGATAACATAAGAACCTCCCATACACCAAGCTAGATCATTGCTCCATCTAGCTCAGTCTACTGCACTGTCTCACAGGTTTCAAACAAGAGCCTTTCCCAGCCCAACCTAGTGATGCCAGGGGACCTTTTCTGAGCAAAGCATGTGCTATTCCAGTTGCCCTATGCTGCCTCCCATTTTTATTTCATTCATCCCACGAGTCACAACCTGTATTCCTTTCCCATTGTTATCAGTTCTTAAACTGCATCCTAAACATCACTTGAGCTGCAGTCATGGATACACTTTCCTAGGAGCAAGTCCCCGAAGTAGACATGTACAGGATCGTGCTGTTCTTTATTTAAAGAGCTACCTCCTCCTACGCATTTCCCCCCGGGGTTGTGGCATTGGATATTACAGTATCATAAACAGGCAGACACCATTATTAATATATGGTGAAACCTCTAGAAGCTGTCTCGCGTCTTTTGTCTTGGCTGTGATTATGTCTCAAGTTTTGTGAAAAATTAGAACCCAGGTCATGATAACAGAGGGATTTTGGGGTAAACTGGGAAACTGATTCTCTGGCTATGCTCAGGATAAATAGGGCTTTGTATATTCTGCAGTTTTCTGACATGATGCAGGATGAGTGCACAATTCATCACCATGAGCACCTCAAATTTAATTAAAACACACACTTCAAGATACAAAACCTTAAGACTGAAGATAGGTATCAAAGAACATAGGTCTTACTTTTTCTGCTGCCTAGAACACTAGTCCCCTCTGTATCTGTTCAGGACCTGTATGGTATTGTGGAACGCCTCTGCCATTTCCTAGGGAAAGAGCTCGATGAGGCAGCGATTATGTCAGTGGTGGAGAACACTTCCTTCGAAGCCATGAGGAGGAATGACATGTGCAACTCAACAATGCTTCCCAAGGAATTTATGGACCAAGAGAAGGGGACCTTCCTGAGGAAGGGTGAGGCTTGCTCCAGTAGCTTTTTCCGTAGTTTCAGAGGAGATGGGGAAGAAGGGGCGTGGCAGACAGATCACGGATAAAGAAACAATCCAGCCACAGTGCCAACAAAGGTGAGAGATCTTGTGTGGCACCACCAGTGACCTTGCACAATCAAATATAGATGGAGCGAAGATGGAGTGAGGACAGGAGTGGGATGCGTGTGTGGTGACACAACAGAATCTGGTGACACAGCAGAATCCTCTCCATGTCAGCAAGACCAGAGACGCGCCACCAAAAAAACATTCATATTAATCAGTGCTGAGGCCAATAGCCTAAATTAAAAACCAGGCGATAATTAGCATGCATTAGAGCAACAGTGGAGCATTAGGTTGCTAATGGGGTGGGAGAGAGCAATGCAGTATCTTCGCCATTGCCTAAGAGGCAGGCAGTGACAAAATAGAAGGGGGAAGTTAAGCAACATGAGAAGATCTTGGCTGGCTGGCCATAACAGAGAGTCCAAATAAGTCTTCTGGCACACCAGCTCCATGGGAGAGAGAGAGAGAGAGAGATCTGAAGGCTTCTACTTTTGACCTCTGACCTCCTGACTCTGCCTTTGCACCGGTCACTTTTCCCTTTGCTGGAAGTGTCCTGCACAATTTCATTGGCAATTACAGGACCCTTTGATCTAGTAGCACTGGCTTTTACAATGCTTATTTTCTCTGGCGGGCAGAGGAGCTGACTTGCAAAGTGCTGGGAAGCTCAGCTCCAGAGAAGTTTAATAAAAGGTAGTTTGAATTTAATTGTTGCCCGTGTCCTCATTTTCTAGGCATCTGCGGAGACTGGAAAACTCACTTCACGGTGGCACAGTCTGAATACTTTGACAAGGTTTACCAGGAGAAGATGGTGGGCCTGAAAGGAATATTCCCTTGGGAACACACGAGGCAGGAGAACCACTCGGGAAAAGGCCTTTATTTCTGAACTGAAAGATGCCGCAGCTTAAGCTTGTCTGTTACCAAGAAAGCCCTTCCTTAATCCTAAACCCTAAAGTAGAGGGGGTTTTTTGTAGGAAAAATGTATACGCTCAGAGCAATTCATAACATTTTCTATAATTTCACATGCTTCAGGGTGCTGGATGTGAACACATGTTATGCTTCAGGGCACAGAGTGGCACATGATGTATCATGTGAAGGCATATACTGCAGTCATCTGGCTGGAGCTAGGCTGCATTGGAATTAGCAGGGGGAAACTGACGGAGGCTGCCTTAAGTTGCACAGAAGAAAACAGGGATCTAATCATGTTTCTTTTTCAAAAGAGATATTATTAAGGCAAGCAACGAACAGCAACTGAATATAGTGATGCAACACTAAATTAATCTCAAGATGGTAAAAAGCAAAAGAGGGGCAATTTTTAAAATAATAATTATCAGTGCTTTCCCCCCCTAAAAAATGTTTAGGGGTACTCTCATTTTGACTCAAGAAAATCACCATTTTATAGTCCAAATAAGGAAAAATAAATACAGTAAATGAACAAAAGGACAAAGATTCACAAAATGTTTAGGGGTATGTGTCCCTGCAGAAAAAAGCACTGACAACAACAACAACAACAACCACCAGTTTTATAGGCAACCACAACAGAGATAATATTTTAGAATCAACAGTGTGGATTTCAGAAATTTACTATTCTAGAACGTTTGTGGGAAAGTGCTTCCATACCCCATAAAATAAACTTGAGGGAAAGATGGGTGGCAAAGGCAGAGGCCTGCAAGAGCATGTGTTTGGGGGCAGAAATTCTATTTGAGCTAAACAGATGCCTTTCCTAAATAGTTTAAAAAACATATTTAAAAAAATAAAAACAGTTTAAATTTATTTGTTCTTTTGGCTGCAAATCTGGAACCTGATCAAAGCTAAGTCACTTGACTCCCACGCCTTCTCTATTGCCAGCTTTTCTGAGTATAAGCATCTCCATCCTGCCTTGTCCTCCTTTCCTTTCAGGCTTATTAGCTCTGCTCAGTCGAAAAGCCTTGAAAGTTGTATGTGTGTGTGTGTGTGTGTGTTTAAAGTTTTTCCTGGAATTTAAACTTGTTCTGAAAGGGAAACCTAGAAGAAAGTAGCCCCTCCCCCTAGCTGGCATATGAAATACTGCTGATACAATGACAGTCAGTTATGCGTGCGTTTGTGTGTGGCCCAGCTCCTATAAACTGGGGGGGCGGGGGGGGCGGATACAAAAACCCGCTTGGAACTCACATTCTTGGAATCTCACATCCCGAAAGTATGAGGGTTGGTTGCGGTTATGCACTGGCAAGGAAACCGTATGGTATACTCATAAGTGGCATGGCTCAAAAGTATAAAATTGGTGCAGGAGAAGAACCCCACCCCCCTTTCTTGCACACACACACACACACACACACTCTTTCCAATCCATTCTAATAGGTATATTCATATTGCAGGACTCTTCTGAGTGCCACATGCTGAGGACTGCCTCCCTGCCATACAGAGCATCTGGCTTGTTTCTAGGTTTTAGTGGACTGTTGTTCAGATCCGGCAGGGTTCTTTAGATGTTATTGGCGGGAGAGAGAATTTTGAATGTGGAACCAGTAGATGGTAGTTTTCTTGGATTAATTAATGCTACGTTGTTGGGCACATAAGGACCCGTCCTCATCGTGCCTGTAGGCCTCCATCAAAATGATTCTGCTTTCGTGGTTTACGGCTCCTAGTCCAAAGGCAACGTCTAATTTCTGAACCGGAGAAGTGCTGGGGCTAAACTCTGCCTGGGAGTTGCAGTGCACCCCTGGAAGCCCTAAAGTGTGCATGCTGTCTGTGGCACTCTGCATGTGGTCAATAGCCTTTCTCTTTGATAGCAACCTGCTTAGACTCTAACATTTCTATTGTCCCAAGGCAAGAGCAGTGAATCTCTTGTACTATAACCGGGATCACTGGCCATGCCGGCTTGGGCTGATGGGAATTGGACTCAACATCTGGAGGGCCACAGGTTCCCCGCCCTTGTTTATGGCCAAGCATCTGGTTTAAGTTAAGCCAAACAAGCAGTTCCTGAATTGGGAAAAGAGAGAGAGAGAGAGGGAGAAGACTCTTAATGAAATCCATAAGGTCCATGTGACTTCTCCCAGTTTTCCACAAATCATGATCCTGCCCAGCCTTCTAAAAACAGTAGCTACATGGGGGACAACAGCGCATAAACTAAGGATCCCTCTATCTCCGCTGTGGTCCAAGCACTACCTGTCCCTGCGAGCTCGCATTTCTCAAACTATTTCAGCATCATTTGCTTACATCATTTTTCTCCAGAGGAGCGTGTGTGTGTGTGTGTGTGTGTGTGTGTAAGAAAAGCCTTGTCTCAAAAGCCAAATCTGCCCGGGGAGTGCGAGCCCTTTTACCGGGCAGCCTCGTGGTCTAATGAGCCTCCTCCTCCTGTGCATTAAAACAAGCGCGCTCTGCACACGCTCAGAAGCAGCCTCGCCTCTCGATTCGCAGACGTTCCAACATCGTCGCCTGAGCCCCGCCGCTAGCAAAGCGGGCTCGAGGGACTGAGCTGCCTCGAGCTGCAAGTCGAGGCGCGATCATCCGGCTGGGGGAACTTGTGGCTCGGCTCTCAAGGGCACTCGTAGGCGGAGAGCGGAGGCGTCGACCAAGCCTGGTCCCCCTCGGTCCCTCCCTCCCTTCCCCTCCCCTCCCCTCGCCTGCCTGCCTGCCTCCCCTCCCCGCTCACTCGGCGCTGCCGCAGTCGCGCCTCCACGTGCCCTTGGCCGGGTTTCGGCAGGGACTGCAGCTGTAGGCAGCCGTGGCGTCGGGGGCCGGGATTTCTGCCAGGGGGTGGCTCCAGGCTGGGCTAGAGCCGGCCGAGGCGGGGGCGCAGCGCGGAGTTCGGAGGCGGCAGCGGCAGCGACAGAAGCAGCCGCCTCAGCAATAGATCAGGCGAGCCCGTCCCGTCGGTGAGCCCGCCTGTCTGCGCCATGGTGAGCCGCTGTGCGCTCTGCTGGGGGGCGACGGGTGGGGGTCCAGGCTGGGCAGGTAACGCGGCCTCCGGGGGTAGGTGGGTGGGTTGCTAAGAGCAGTGGGGAGGTGGGCCACGTCGGGAGAGGTATTCTAACCTGACCGCCCCCTCCCTTGAAGGAAGGGCACTAACAGCGGGAATAAGGTGCCGGGCATCAGAGAGGGCATTGCGATACTGGAGGGGGCGAGGATAATGGGGATCAGGGTGGCTCGCCGCTGGAGGGAGCCCACAGCACGGGGGGGGGGGGAGGCGGGGGCGGGGCAAGAGTTACTGTCAGGGGTGTAACTTGCAGCCGAATCGCAACAGTGTTTACTCGGGAGTAAGTACTACTGGCAAACCTCGCTGTGTGCACGCAGGACTTCTAAGTCTGCTCTTTAATTCGGAGTAGCTAAAAGAGATGGTGTGTCTCTTCTTCCTCAACCGCGCCTCCCCTCCTGAATGCTTCATGCCTGCTGCTGATGTGAGGGATCCCAGCCTAAGATTTGTGATTCTGGCTCGGGAACCCCGTTACTGTGGTGGTGGTGGTGGTTACTGATTTCTGGCCGTGCAGTACAAGAGTGTGGTTTTCAGCACCTGGCAGGAGTCTCTCTTTCCAAGGGATGCTAAGACAGAGAGTTTCCTTTGACGTTTCCTGCATCTGTAATTCGAACTAGAATCTACACTAACCAGAACACTCCTTTTGGTTTAGAATTGTGTGTCTTCATTCTGCTTTCTAGCCTACCCTTCCATCCATCCTGCCTGCCTGCCTCCCTCATTAACAACACTCTCAAATGTTTTTGTACAAAAAGGGCATTGATAGAATATATTATTAGGTGTGTGTGTGGGAACCTTACATTTTGGAGCGGGGATTAAGAGCAGCATAGCTAGCCAAAAGTTGGCTCTGAAGGAGACACCTGATCTCATTGCGTGTGTGGACCAGGCATTTGTTCTAGCTGGGCTCAGGTTGGTTGCTCCAAGCTGGAGGTGGTGGCAAGCTACCTTTTCTTCCGGATTTAAACAAAGTCCTACGATCTGTGTGGGAGGTCAGCAAGGGGGAAACACATTTTAGTATCTTATTGCATGGCTGTCATTTATAGATCCAAAGAAACCCCAGAAAAGGTTGACCTGGTTCCTGGCTCCGTTGAAAAAGAGCAATCTTTGGTGTGCACACACATGAAAAGAATTGTGAGTTTCAAACTACACACGATCTGCGAATGCATGCCACAAAACCAAAGTAGCTGGTTCTTCAAAGGAAAAACGGCTGGATTGATTTAAAAAAAACAACAACAAAAACACACACACACACACACACACACACACACACACACATTATTTTAGGCATTTGTTTGCTGCCTTATAACCTTGCTTGCCATTTCCCCATTGCAACTCTATTCCCCCCCCCCACCCCGAAACACAAACACACACTAGTTGCTACTCTTCCTCCTCCTCAGGTGCTAGGTATGGGTTTAAATAGGTGGAACACATTTGGAAACCTGTGGAGCAAGGAAGGAATAGGACTGTGGCTTGGGCAGAGGTAACTGCCACTGAAAAATGGCAGATGGGGAAAGGGCCAAATAACCCCTTCCCTCCTTATTATCTCCCTCCCAGAACTGCTTACCTTTAAAAGAAAAAGCTTTTATTTCACATGTTTATGTGTAATTTGACTTTGGTGGGCCTTGCACTCTTTTTTTTTGCTTTTGCAAGTTGACAGTGTGGCAGAGGGTCAGTCCCATAGCCCCCATAATGGCTGTGTCAGGCCTAGTGGAGTACCAGTCAGGACACCGACTGGTTTGCTTCGTTCGCCTCCGCTCAGTATTAAAAGCAAAAGGCACCAGAGCTTTAATCCTGGAAGCGTAAACTGGAAGCCCCCTCTTTGTCAGGTGGGACCGTATAATACATGCTTCGCAAAGGAAATAACCCCAAGTTCAGTCTGTGGCATCTTCAGATAAAAAGGACCAGACAGCTGATAAGTTTGTGTAAATTGTTTACCATTTTCTTGAGCAGATGGTCATTTTCATTATTGTTCTGTCTGCACAGTGTTGGTTTTTAAAAAATGTTTTTATAATGTTGTACAGCACCCTGATCTCCTATGAGAGGGCAGTGTAGAAATACTTATGTGAATAGGTGGATAGCAGGTGATGGGAAGAACGTTTGCCACAAACCAGAGCATTTTTCTACCTGAGGCAGAACAGGAAACAGAGCCCCTCCCACAAGCCAAGGTGCATAGGACCCCTGGGAGTATGTAGTAAATAAGCAGAATAAAATAAATAAAGAGTTTCCTGCTCTTTTGTGGCAACCAAGACCAGTTGCCTCCAGCCTGACTCATGGTAGAGCCGGCCTTCTGCTGAAACCCTGGAGAGCTGCTCACTGCTACTCCAAGGAAACATCTCTGGGCTAGATGGGCAAATGAGCTGGGTTGGCATAAGGCAGACTCCTGTAATCCCAGGTGTGTGAGGGCTAGAATTGATTGTGAAGTCTTATCCGGTAGGGAAAGGCACTACTGCACTTATTCAGCAGGGTGATTCGTAGGTAATTTTTCCAGCTTCTTGTTTTCTCCATGGAAACCATTCCCCTGGTACACAAATGTCTGCAGAAACATAATCGTGGCAGTCAGTGGTGCCCAGCAGCGATTTCTGAGATCAAGGTGACATTTTCTAAAGGATGTGATTTCCCCCCTCCCTCCACACATTCAAAAAGTGGGTATCAACTGTGTTTTTTAAACAGAAAATTATCAGTTCTTGATGTATTTCAATCTAAGACACTCTTCACTGGGGAATATCAGTAAAAAGGTAAAAGGACCCCTGACAATTAAGTCCAGTCTCGAACGACTCTGGGGTTGTGACATAACCACTAAACACAGGCACAGCTCTGCAATGGTAATATTTACAAAAAATAAAAATAAATAAATTAAGAGACAAGAATTTAGAAAGTCAGTATATAAAATAATATAAATATTGCTAATAACAATATCTGTCATAAAAGTGATTAAAAAAACAAGTATGCTTGCTTGGAAAGAATAGATGCACTAGTGTGTGCCGCATAAGTAAGGACAAGGATGATAAGTAATGAGTTTAAACATTTTCCTACATTCTCTATTTTAAAAGTCATGCAAAAACTAGTCCTCAGCAATCCTCAGCTAGGAAGGAGCAGAATTCAAGCCTGGCATTTAATTTTCTTAATGCAGGGGGTGCCAACATGGAGCCTTCCAGAGATGATGCTAAACTCCAGCTCCCATCATCCTTGGCTGTTGGCCATGCTGGCTGGGCCTGATGGGAGCTGGAGCCCAACAATAGCTGAAGAGCATTATATTGGCTCCTCTGGACCTAAAGAGATAAAGAACAGCCTGTAACTTCTTAGTCATACATGGGACCACTTCTTTAAACTTTCTATAACTTCCCTGATCATAAAAAATGCTGCTGAATTATATATGTACCGAGTTCCTGGCGTACACAGTATATTGCTGGGCAGGCCGTCCCAACACATTCTGCTACCTGAGGCAGAGCAGTCCCCCCCCCCCAGGTGCTGAGTACCTAAAGCCAGCCAAGTTATTTTAGCACCCGAGGCAGAAAATTCCATGAGCACCTCTCTGCTGGTATTCCTTCACACTGTAATAATAGATTAGATAAATAGCAATTTGCTGGCCTTCCATGACACCCAAAATCAGCTGCCTGAGGGGGCTGCTTCACTCTGCCTAATGGCAGGACTGGTCGTACCTGACGCTAGTAAGGGAGAAGACTTGGTCGCTTTTAGAGATGGAGCCAGTTCACACACTGAGCAGTGAACCCTTTTGAGCAATTCTTGAAAGTTTACTTTGACCCATTGAAAACCACCACTGTTTGATGTAGAATTAAATGAAAAGTGGAGCTCTGCTTCTGGTGTTTGATGTGAGATGATGGCTTTTCCACCAACGCTAAGACATCATTTGTGCAATTACTGAGTGGTGTGTGTGTGTGCGTGCATGCCTGCATGTGTGCCCCCAAAGCAGGGCATAATCTGACCAGGGTTCAGTCCCTGTGAAATGTTGCATAGTGTCTAAGAGATGGTGTTGTGCACTAAGAGCTCCTCAGTTCCAGTCTGGAATTCTGTAGGTGATCTTAGGTAAGCTGCTCTCTCTTGGCCTCACCTGTAATATGGGGATAATAACTCACAGAGTTTTTTCCTAAGGAAAGCACCTGGAGTCTGCTAAAAACACAATATGAATGCTAAATCTGATGATGCCCTAGTGCAGAATGTATTTCCTTGTCGGAAGGGTTGTAGCATAGTGGCAGAACATCTGCTTTGCTTGGGAAAGGGTCCAGGTTCAATTGCTGGTAGAGAATGCTGTCTGAAATCCTGGAGTGCCACTGATGGTCAGTGTAGAGACAACCCTGAGATGGATGGACCAATCATCTGCAATCAGGGTAAGGCAGCTTCCTATGCTCCCTTTCCACTGAGTAACCCTAACTAGGTTGTTGTACATTGATTACATTAATCTTACACTTCCTCCCAGAAGCTTATAGTGGGTTTATATGGTCCTCCCCATTTTATTCACAAAGCAATCCTGTGAGGTAGGTTAGGCTGAGATACTGTCGCAATGAGCTTCATGGCTGAGTTCAGATCTGAATATTTTTCTCTGATAGGGCCAGTCCTACCATTACATAGAGTGAGCTGGGTTGCCTCAGGTGGCAATGTAGAATGACCTGGTTCAGGGTTCCAACTAGCCAGCCAAACCCGTTCCATTCTCACCTCGCGTTTCCCCCCTTCCCCACCTTGTCAATCAGTATTTTGTGCCCACTGAGCATGCTCAGTGTTCAATGAGCGATTTTGGGATCTCCCATCTTAGGATATTTTTAATAGAAGGTTTTCCCCTTTTTTGTACTTCTGCAAAACCTTGGGGTTCCCCCAAGGTTGCAAATAATTCTCCTTTGTGCATGGATGGTGCTGTTTTCATTGCAGAAAGATCCACACTTTGAGGAGGAGTTTGGGTTTGGTATTAGTACATAGGATGGAGATGTGGAGACTCCAGTTTGCATTTATGAGAAAGAGAAAAGATATATACTCCACCAGCAATATTTCTGGAGGAGGACGGCTTTCTGTTTTTTTGCCAGCCACTGTTCTCCCTGGAACCATCTGCCTTGCACACCCTCCAGGACGTTGAGCCAAGAAGGGGCCTCCCCACTCCTTCCTGCCTCCTGCCAGCGTCTGCGTGGGAAGGGGGGTTGCCTCTTCCTGTCGGGGATGTAGAACTTCTCCCTCAAGCTTGGCTGGCTCCGAGTCTCTACTTTCCTGCCTCTCTTCCAGAAAGTGGCAAAAAGCTCCTGGGGGGGGGGGGCGAAGGAGGAATGCAAAACAGACATACTTTCCACTATTCTACAAAGTACTGTGTGGCTAAAAATTTGAACTAAGGCCTGGTGAGGGCTAGTCCCTGAAAAGTAGCCAGGTTGCCAATTTGAGCCTGCCTTGTGGGAAGAGGGCTGGGGCCGGCCCTATTATGAGACGCGCTGAGTCACTTGTCTCAGGTGTCAGATTGAAGGGTGGCAGTGGAATGAATGCCACCCCCACTGCCTTGCTAAGCCACCCCCCCCCCCAACCCTGGCTGCTAGAATGAGTTTGCCCCCTTGCCAGCCGCTGCTTGAGCTCTCGTTTCCAGCAGCTGCCCTGGCTAGACGTTTTGACACCATGCTGTGAGACTTGGGACACCTTCGCTGCTGTGCTTGCAGTAAGTAGCAGTTACCCGTGTTGTTGGGTGCAGTTACCCGTGTTGTTGAGGGGTGGCCCTGCCTTGCTTCAGGTGGCAAAATGGCTTGGGCTGGTCCTGGTTGTGGGGCACCTGCTTTGCATGTAAAACAAGGATGTAGTACCTTGGCCTTGGGGATATGAATGCCACCGCCTGGTTCTCTTTACCATGCCCTTGGGACTCTGTCACTAGCCCTCTTGAGTGCTTTGGCCTGCTTGGAATGTGTCCTTGAGTGTCCTTCTGCTGCTTGCCAGAATGGAGGCTTGTATGTGCATTGGGTGTGTTTAGAAGGAAACCGCTTGACTTCGGTGTGGCTGGAATGCAACCTGCTGTGCAAAGGTAAGAGTCACATGCATCTCTCTGCTTAAGTTTGCTTCTACCTCTCACATGTGCCTGGAAGGTTTGTTTGTTTGTTTGTTTGATATCCCACCTGCCTTCCAAAGAGCTCAAGGTAGCATTCTTGGCTCTTCCTCTCCCCTCACAACAACCATGCAAGATAGGTTAGGCTGAGAGAGTGACAGGCCCAAGGCCACCAAGTGAGCTTCATGGCTGAGTGGGGATTTGAACCCAGGTCTCCCAGGCTGTGGTCCAGTACTCTAACCACTACACAATTCTGCCTGTGAGCTTCCTCGCACCAGTGAAAGGTTCCAGGTTCAATCTTTGCTGTCTTCTGTTAAATGATGTTGAATAGTAGGCAGGAAAAGTTCTCCATTGGGAATCCACCACCACACAAGGGCAACAAGTTTACTGGGTGATTTGGGATGCTGGTTTCAGAGGCGGATTTAAGGGAGCGTGACTGGTTTGGTCACACTGGGTGCAGAGCCTCAGGGGTGGCACAGCTATGATGTAGAACGGAAGGCAAGAGGCACTCAATTTTGGCAGTGCACAGGGCACCACTGGAGAGCCAGAGGTTCCTCACTGTTGTCCCAAAGGGTGAAGGCAGCAATAGTACGCAGGATCTGGAGTGGATGGAAATTGAATGGAAAGGAGTAGAGATGTTAATGGATCTGCAGCGGGATGTGTTTCACAAAAGAACAGAAGACAAATTCCTCACTACTTAGGCCAAAGAGGAAAAACACATGGAGAATATCCTTTAAGCTCAATGATTTCATAGATTGGCTAATTATACTCACTAGAGCAGAAGCAAGGGCAGTTACATGATAAGAGAAGGATCTGATTCAAAGTTAAGAGATCAAAATTATTATCACCAGGAAATTAATTCTTTATAGCTTTCTTCGTTTTGACTCTTTGGGAACAGATGCCTTGGCAAGTTACTTATGCAACAGAGGTGAAACTGGGATCCCAATCAATCCAGGAAAGGAAAAGGCAGGTTACAGTGGGACTGAAGATGCTATGGAAGTAGAAGCTTGAAGGGTATAGTTGGCCAGGTAGACTGTTCCCCCAGCAGCCAGGTAGCTGGCCCCAATGCCCTGATGGTCATTATTGTGTGGTTGCAAAGAGAGAGGACAAAATTCCCCCCTGGAGATGCCTTTTGTCTATCTCCAACAAAATGAGCATACCCCACCTGAAGACATTCATGTTTTGCTTAAACTATTCCACCTGCTGATAACCACAAAGATGGGATTGCATCATCATCATCATCATCATCATTATTATTATTATTATTATTAGTTTATACAGTATACTCCTTTCTGAAGTGGTATGTGGCTTTTTCCAGGGAGCCTCTGTTGGCCACCACATCTTTCTGGTTCTCGGGCATCATCCTGACACAATCCCCTCTCCTGACATGCACACCAGTTCATGTTACCTCCTGGCACTTCCCTTACAGGCCCCAGAGGTGACCAGTGGTGCCTTCCTTGATGTGTCATGGAAGGAGAACTCCTGAAGTATCTCTTGGTGGAAGTGGTGATGAAACGTGTGAGGATAAGGGTAGCCAGATGACACTTCTCTGACATCCGGTTTTGCAGGTGGAAGTTTGCTGTATTGATGACAAGTACTGGCACATGGGTGGAAGGATCTAGACTTGGTGCTTAAAGCAGGATCTAGTTTGGCTTAAAGCAGGAGTGGGGAACCTTTTAAAGCCCACAGGCCATGTACTTTTCCAGGCAACCTTCTGGGGGAACCCAGTGGTGGGTGTAGCTAGAGGCAAAACATGAGTGAAACAACAGATGTTACTCTTGTCTTTGTACCATAGGCCACATTCAAGTCATGCAAAGCTCGGAGGTTTCTAAGGCAAGCAAGAGGCCTTGTCACAGTTCAAGGACACAGTCCAGTCGGCCTAAAGCTCTCCAGGAGAGGGTGGAGAGAGAGTCCTAAGGAGTGGACAGAGATGCTTAATGGCTCCCCAAGCCTGAGGTTCCTCACCACTAAGCTAAAGCATAGAGGGTCACACATTGACCCATCTTGTTTCCAAAGCATCCTGTCCATATACCACTTCATACGGTGTATATGAGGTGGAAGAATTGCTGGTGGTGTTGAGGAAAGCAGAGTATTCCATCAGTGGGACATTAGGTGTGCTTTCAAAAGTTCGCCCTCTGGTGCCATTAAAGTTATCCTGCCTAGCAGGTAAGCAGGTGCAAGAATGTGGGGAGAGGCAGGAGAACAAAGAAGCACAAGAAAAATATTAGGGAGTGCTGGCAGAAGACGTGTGTTTCTAGGAGAGTCGTAGCTCCACAAGGGGGGCTCTTAAAGAAAGAGCAGGGTAGAGTGAAAAGGCAGGTAAATCTAACACTCTCGGCACACAGCCAGGGAGATGTATATAGTGCCCAGCTGGACTATATACTTCAACCTGGTCTTCCTCCCCACCCCCACCCCTTAAATAAGATTCAGTGTTTCTTCCTTTGCTTGGTGGAAGAGTCAGCAAGAGGGGAGAACAGTGAGCTGAGACGAGATGCAGCAGCTGTGATGGGGGGGACAAGGGAGAAAGGTGTGCGAGGGGGTAAAAAGCGGGAAAGCTGAGGGTGGAGAGATGCAGATGCTGTCGCAGTGCTTCTTCTTCTCTGGGCCCCTCTCTGGCAGGTGACATCACCGTTCTGGCACCGAAAGAAGGAGGAAAAAGCACCAAATCCTGTTTTCCCTACCATTGTGTAATCTGAGGCAGCCTCTTCTATATCTGGGATTAGGAGAACTGATTTTTTAGACACAGTAGCACACCCTCTCCTTTTTAGAATGTAAAATAAAGCCCTGTTTACGCAAAACACATGAATATGTGCTCTTGCATTTGGTCCGTCCCCCCGCCCCACTGTAGGCAGCTACACCCAACAGATGGTTGCTTGCACAAAGGAAACCTTAAAGTGCAGCCCTGATTCACTGTCGTTGCAGATGTGCTGCTCTATATCCACGTAACACTGTAATAGGTTTCAAGGCACTCCAACTTCTTCATCAGTTGTATGTGAGCACTGAGCTTTTCACTGTGAGGTTTTTATAAGCCACCCTGCAGATCTGGCCCTACCATTAGGGAGAATAAGGTTACTGCAGCAGATGCTGAGGGCAATTCTCTCTGTGTGTCATGCACAGCTCCCCATATTTCCTAAGGGAGCCTGGTGTCCTCGGGCACGTTGTCCCTTTGCTATTGCAGAAAACCAGATTCATATGCCAGTCCAGTCAGTTTCTGTACAAGGAATTTTAGGAGGCGGGGGTCTGTATCTTGTCCACCTCAGGCAGCAAAATGTTTTGGGCAGAAAACTGCGTGGTCTGTAAACCATCTGAAGAAACGCGGAAATAAAAAGAACAAAATGTCTCAAAATATTGTGGCGTTTTAAAGACGAAGGGCTGCATCCAAACCTACGTACTATTTAGAGTAGGCTCATTGAAATGAATGAATGTGACTCAGGTCATTAATTTCAATGGGTCTGTTTGAGTATGACTAACACATTGGATACAACCCTAACAAATGTCTCATGACATAAGCTTTTGGGTGTGCTACAAGACTCTTAATTGTTTTTGCTGTGACAGAGTAACACGGTTACCCCTTTGGAAATAAATACAAGAGCTAGTGGTACAAATAAGTCAATTCTAAAGGGTTGTAATGGTCACCGTCTGCTTCATTCCACTTCTGAATAGACATGGAAGGGATTAAAAACCAAAAAGGAAATTTTTAGCACTTTAACAACTAACAAGTTTGTCCATGGCATAAGCTTTCGTAGACTTCGGTGCACTTCAAGAAAACTTGCTTCATAATAAATTAAGCTGCCTAGGTGCCAAAAGACTCTGTTGTTTTCTAATGCAGAAGACTAACACGACTACCCGTCTGTAAATGTACAGGACTGCACAAAGGGGAAGGCTCGCAGTTCAGTGATAAGAGCATCTGCTTTGCACACCAAAGGTCTCCGCTTCAGTCCCCGGCCTCTCTAGGCAAAGCTGGGATTCAGTCACCTTCTCAAAAACCCCGGAGGGGCGCTACCAGTCAGTGCAGGTAATACTCAGCTAGATAGGCCAGTGCCTTGCTTGGTATAGGGTAGCTTCTAGCATGTGCCCCGTAAATCAAGCCCACAACCACCTGATTATGCAGTTTTGGGGATTTTTGAAAACAAAGCAAAATTAATAAATAAATTGCAATAGGTTTGCAAAGTCGTTTGATCTGGATTCTGAAACCAATGCACGAAAGCACTGCACCCGTAGCAATTTAAAAGAAACACACACACACACACACACACACACGGTTATCAGGTTTGTATCTGATTCAATGTGCTTGCAAGTGGTACGAAAAGGGCTCTTGCGACTCGTGATTAGGTGCATTTGGAAGGTCTGGCACAATGGCTGCCTCTTGCTGTTGGCCCCTTTCCCTCGCAGCCTCTTTCTCTCTCCCCCCCCCACCCCCATTTCCTTTGCTGGGTGGAGCTGCGGAAGGAATGAGCTCACAACTGCTAATGTATTCCAGATGGAACCTCGGCTGCTCTGTTCTCAGACTTTGGCACCTTCCCAGACTCTCTCTTCCCCGCTGCCCCCTCATGCCCCCTGTTCTTTTTACACGCTGCCAATCTCTGTGTGCTGCGCAGGCGGCGGCGGCAGCTCCACTTGCTGCCCTGTCCCATTTGGCTTGCCGCTAGGGGGCAGTGGTCTGGTGTGAGGCTTCAGCCAATGCTTGTTGCAGGTAGCCACGACTGCTGCATCTCTTCTGTGAGTTTGCTAAGAAAGGCAAATAAAAATGTGGTGTTGTTTTTTAATGGACAAGATCAAGTACAAGGGGCCCTTGGCAGCGGTGCAGCAAGTCCCGTGTCATGCAAAACAGCAAAGGGCTTGGCGTTTGTGCTGAAAAGGCACCGGCACAACTGGTTGGATCAATCAGTGGTGGAGTTCGTCCTGGAGTATTTAATGGTCTGGGAATTGGCATAGATTCCCTGGTGATTGCATGGGCATTAAAGAGCCAGGGAGCTGGCGAGGGGGCAGAAAGGGAAGGTGCAGGGGGAGGCTACTGTTGGGTGCTGTTCTCCCCTCTATGCTCTCTCTCTCTTTGATGTGTTTGCAGGAACCTGAGCCGGTTGAAGAATGCGTCCAGAGTACGCTGGCTGCCTTGTACCCCCCCTTCGAAGCCACTGCCCCCACCCTGCTGAGCCAGGTCTTCGAGGTGCTGGAGCGGACGTACCAGCACGACGCCCTGCGCTACACCCTCGACTTCCTTGTTCCTGCCAAGCACATCCTGGCTCGCATCCAGAGTGAAGCCTGTGTGAGCTCCTGCATCGGTTTGGCTCTGTTCCTCCGGAGTATACCTCTGAGTGGGAAATCTAGCTCAGCACAGGGGCAGTATAAAAGCAATCTGTTCTGACGCTGGAATCCCATTACAGACCTGTAGAACCACACCTGGTGGACTTCCCCTTCTGCGCTTGAGCTCGCTCCAAGAGTCAGGCTGAGTCATATTAACTCCAGCATCCCCCTTGCTCCAGACAATAAGTTCCAAACACATCAACCTTGTACCCCCATTTGAGTGTTGGCAGATATGGGTGGGTGGCAGTTTAGAGAAGGAGTATACATTTTCTTCAGCTTTAGGGCCCTTTGAAATGTTAAGCTGTGCACTGGGCTTCTTCTCTCTCCCCTCCCCTCCCCATCAGCTGTGTGGATTCAATGATGGTGCCATGCAAATGCAGGAACTGTGTGCATCATGAAAATCTCAGCTTTGGTGCAGAAACCAAGTTTTTAGCCTGTAAAATGCTGGAGGGATTCTTATAAATCCTTCGACTGGTGAAATGCCAGCTGCCAGAGGAGTGTGGGACAGGATTTCTCATGATCAGGGAGTGCCTCTTTGCCCCTCTGCGAGGTCGGCAGAAGCAAAATAGATGGTGCAAGATAAACAAATTTGCAGTGTATTCATTGTCACGGCACTTAGCATTTCTTGATGCACAATTTTCTTTTCTCCCAAGGCAGTGCTGCATATATAATTCTGTGTCTCTCTTTCTTGCTTTCCCACTGTTGCAGGCTCAGTATAGTGGCTTTGTGTTCTGCCACGAGGGTTGGCCACTGTGCCTCCGTGAGAAGGTCCTAGTGCAGCTGGGCTCTCTGCCCTGGCAGCACCTCTGCCCTGGCGATTTCTACCTGCAAGTGGTGCCTCACCGGGAGTGCTCTCCGCGTCTGGTGCTGAAATGTCTGTCCCCAGAGGGACGTGGCGTCCAGGAGCTGCCCGTGTCCTCTGACTCCTACCCATTCCTTTTCACCGTCGAGTGGCTCAATGGCATCAACAAGGAACGCCGAGCGGGGCGCCTGGAGCGTTGCCTCCTGGCTGCTGGAGAGAAGGTGCTGAGCCTGCCCTGGCCGGAACTGGTCTATCCCCAGTTTGTGCACAAGGACGGGTTCATTGTGGGCCAGCGGTGCCCTGCGGATTTGCCTCCTGAGGTCCTGGGGGCCCGGAGCCCTGGAGACGGGCGCCATTCCGGCGGCGAGAACCGGGAGTCCGAGGGGGAATACGTTCACCTCCTGGAGGTCAGCCCCACCCTGCACCAAGCCCCCAGGATCCCACAGCCTTGTGGTACCCAAATCCAGACAATGCCTACTCGCAAGGGGCACAATAAGAGCAGGAGCCGGCGCCATCGGGCCTGGCTCCACCACAAGTCTGGGTGTGGGGAGAACTTTGCCTTGCGCCAGGCCTGCAAAACCCAGGAGGCGGAGAGGTGCAGCCGAGAAAGCAGCGCTCGGGGGGATAGGGTTGAGCAGCAGAGAGGAAATCCTAGCCTAGTCCTGGGTCTAGCATCAGAAGCCTCTCAGGAAGTGGTGAGCTTGAGTCCTGGGCAACTAGAGCAAAACCAGAGCCCCTCTGGAACTGAGGCACGGGCGGCCATTTTTGGTGTTGGTGCTACTGCTGCTGCCGCCACTGAGGACACAGGACCAGGGAAATCGGAAGTGCCAGGAACTGTCCACCACGATCCTTCTCGTTCCAAGGAGGACAGCAATGAGAACCACTCTCCGGCTGCAGCCACACCAAAACGCACCGCCAAGGGAAACCGCAGGAAGAAAAAGGGGGCCGGGAGAGGAGGCGGCGGACGAATTAGACAGGGGGGCGATTTGGCTAGCAAAGAAGCAGCAGCTTCTACTGATATAAAAGAGCCCAGGAAAGAGGAAATTTCTGTTGGTACAAGGGAACAGGATTCGAGGAATGCAGAAGCCGTAATTAGCACCCAAGAGCAAGCAGCTAGCATCGAGGACTGCTGTGTCAGCATCGCAGTTTGCAACAGCACCCAGGAGAGAAGTAGCGTCCCAGGGGATCGAAGCCTTGTCGCTGGAGAGGAGGTTGTCAGTGCCAGTGAGTTGGCTGCTGGCACTGGAGAATGTACTGTTGACACCAGGGAGCCAGAGGGTGATGCAGAAAAGTGCTCTCTTTCTGTCGGTGATGGTGGCATTGGCACCAGTGGAAGGGGCATTGGCAGAGAAGGCCCGAGCCTTATTGCCGAAGATCCAGCTGCTTCTGCTGAGGCTGACGGACCTGCAGTTGGCAGAGAGGAGCAGAGCATCAGCCTCCCAGGGCAAGGGTTCGATGGTACTGAAGGGCCTTGTGTGGGAGAACAGGGCCTCCCCATGAGGACCGAAGAAGCGGCGTTGATCCCCTTGCCAAAGAAGAAGGAGCCAAGTGCTGATGGCAGAGAGGGAGCCCTAAGTACTGCAGCTGAGCAGAGTGCAGAGGAAGCACAGAATTCCCCTCACCTTGCTGCAGTTCATCTCGGGCAGGCTGTAGACTGGGCGCTTGTGCTATCGGGTGTCTTTGCTCTAACAGGTAAGCGACAAAGCAAGGCTATCTTGGGTTCTGATAGTTATCTTTTCAGGATTTGAAACTGCCTTGTTCTGTCCTTTTTGTGACCCTTAGGATGTGCAGAAAACCTTGTCTCCCCCCCCCCTATGCTTCTGTATTCACAACAGCGTGGGAATACTGTGTCGGGATTATATTCATTTAAAAAATGGGGAAACTGAGGCTTGGGTTAGCTTATCCACTCGCACTACAATTGAAAGCTGGTTTTAAGTCGGTTGAGGCATCTCCCCAGGCAATGCTGCTTTTGCATGAGGAAGTCATAGCTGTTGCAAAGAATCCCACAAACTCACTGGGTAAGGGTAGGAAAGCCATCAACTATCAGCTTTTGCCTACTCCCATTTGTCCTACAGGTAAAATAAAACTGCTTTGTCTTACAGGGCTGTTGCAAATATTATTGTGTATAAATCACCATCTACGTGTTAAATGTAATTATGGATTGTGAGGATCCACCTGTTGGATTGTGAGGATCCACCTGTTGGATTATGGATTGTGAGGATCCACCTGTTGCTTGTGACATCTCTGTGGCGAGTCACATGGATCCCCCCCTGCTTCTACCTTTTCTATTTTAAGAAATGGCTTGCCACTATGGATAGGCTTTTCCCTTTTTGTTATCATTTTTCTCCTTTGGAGGCTGTGCACTCCCAAGTTGTTGGAGCGCATTTCTGTCCCTGGAATGTTTGTTTGTTCCTTCTGTCTCTCCTCTGCCCTTCTCCACTTCGCAGGGATGGGGAAGTAGTGCCAGAGATGCTGGATGAGGCTAGTGCTAAGAGAAAACCATAAACAGGTACAAAATTGGTTCAGAGCTGCCCTTAACCCAGAGGTGCAATCAGGTGAGGAAAGGCCACCTGGGGATGTAGATTTTGGTTGCCATTGAAAATGGTGGAGTGGGAGGCAGGCAGGTCAGGCCCACAGGGCACAATCTACCAACTGGTCCTCCTAGCTGAAATTAGTAGGAGCTGTGCGAGAGCCCATTATGCAGCTTCTTTTAATTTCAGTGGGGTGTGTGCAGAAGAATTCTCCAGTGGATCTGCCCCATATTAATCAGAGTGCAGAACAGTGGAAGTGCCCTTTGGATTTTCTACCTTAGGAACTTGGGATGGGATTCCAACAGCAAGTCTGGAATTCTGTGTGCACTGCATGAGAGCAAATCCCATTAAATGCAGTACTGCTTAACTTCCCAGTAAATATGCATAGGCTTGGGAAGCATGGGTTGGAATGGAGGTACTCTGAGGAGTGGAAATCCCAAGGAGCCATTGCATGCTGCAGCCTTTGTCTGACTCTGCGAAAGATCTCTGCAAAACGAGTTTCCTTGGGCTTCCCAAACAGACTGTCCTTTCGCCCACATTTTGCCATCTTCCTCAACATCACAAGGTCTGAGCAAAACAAACCTCCTCACATGCCACATCACAGCAGTTTGCAAAAACCACTCCCTAACCCAAAGCCACAAGACACGACCCAAAATAACACCAGAGCCTGATCACGTTACCAGAGGCCTGTGGCTTGCAAAATGGGAGGCAGACCTCCCTGAGGGCAGTCACTAAAGGGAAGCGTAAACAAAGGCAGGACAGAATGGAAGGGAAAAACTGGAATGTTACAGGGGAGGACAAAGGGAGGAGCTGCTTCAAAAAGGCATAATATTAGTGGTACTCTTTAGGATCCCTCTATGTTTAACAAACTGGTCATCAGAAGTAACAATGTGGTTAAGTGCCATTATTTTCTTTGAATTTGCCTCATCCTTTCCCCTCTCCCAGTTTAGCTTTTTGGTGTGCCAGTGAGGTGATAAGAGGGGGATCAGAGGACCCTCCACACACATAAAGAACATGGGGCGGAGGCTATGTGGGTTAGCTTCACACTCTGTTTACCATGCCATCCATATATGTTTATAGCATGTTGAAAGGAACTCTCTATGTGCACTGCTATACTTGCATAGAACTTTTCCAAGCAAGGGAGAACTCTATTTGAGGTATTCCTAGGCTTCCTTCTGAACACACTCTGAATGAGTTGGGGGTGGGGGGCATGGCCACTTGGTACATCAGCGGAAGTGGGCCGAGACCCCCCCCATCTTTTTCCAGGGTGTGGGTGTGGGGGTTATTTCAACTATCCGAAGAACAGCTCTATCAGAACAGTCCAGAGCAGCAATTAGTCATTCATCCCATGTTCAGCAGCAGCCAACCAGATGGCTTTGGGAGCTCACAAGCAGGGTGTGCTAGGAAATCTCTCTCTCTCTCTCTCTCTCTCTCTCTCTCTCTCTCTCTCTCCCTAAATCTGTTCCCAGCATCTGGTATTCAGAGCTAAACTACTCCACTAGCATGGTAGTTCCATTTCACTTTCGTGGCTAATAACCTTTGATTGACCTGTTTCCCCCTGCATTTATCGTTCTAATCCATTTTAAGAGCCATCTAAACTGAAGTTTGGGGAAATGCTGTTTCCTTTCAACTGATGTGGTAGAGACCTTTGGGGCTGGATCCAAAGGTTCTTGCTTCCTCTGTTGGAAAGCTTCTTCCTTCGATAGAAGAACATCCATTGGCAGAAGTCTCGGAGGAAGCAAAGGACGAGAACTTTGGGATCTGATTCCTGCCCTTTCCCACAGCACATCAACTTAGTGATGACAATGTGTTCTTCCGTGCAACACAACAGTGCTTTGAAAAAGACCTGTGGGGCAAACTTACATTTGTATAGGGCAGGGATGGAGAACCCTTGGCACTCTAGGTTGCTGAACTGCAACTCCCATCAGTCCCAGCGAGCATGGCCAAAGATCAGGGATGATGGGAGTTGTAATCCAGCAACATCTGGAGGGTGGCATGTGTTCCCCATTTGTGGTGTAGGGCAACATATCCCTGCACACAATACAGAAGCAGGGGAAGTGGAAGAATTTCCATTACAATGACAGTGTATCACCATCTGGGTGTGTGTTTATAAGAACAGGTAATTTTTTTAAAAAAAGTAACTTGCTTGGCAAGATTTTCCTAAAAGAAAACAATGAAAGGTGGGTGGGGAGTGTCTTTTAAACAGCCTTAATTTTGTCAGTTATGAATGATACAACTCCCATATCTGTAAAGCAATTGCAAGTCATACAAGTGGAGCACTTAACACTATTTCTGAGCAAACACCAGACCTTCCAAGTGTCCCTATTTTCCAGGGACAGTCCCTGATTTACAGAAGCTGTCCCAGTTTCTGAATTGATCCCAGAATGTCCCACTTTTCCTTAGGATAACCTATTTTCATCAGAGAAATGTTGGAGGGTATGGAGTTATCTGACCCCTGAGCCGTCTGAAGGCAGTCCTGTATAGAGGTTTTTTTAAAAAAAATGTTTAATGTTTTATTTTGTTTTTATATATGTTGGAAGTTGCCCATAGTGGCTGGAGCAACCCAGTCAGATGGGTGGGGTATAAATAGTAAAATTATTATTATGGAATAGGGCATCCCTATTTTCATTGGAGAAATGTTGCAGGGTATGGAACATTCAGGGTCTAGGTATATGCAGATATCCCTTCTTCCCCTCTACCCAAAAAGAACAATGCATACTATGGCTTTGATGGATCTTTAGTTGACTTATGGAAGCTCATAGAAATAGTTTTCTGTCCCCTCCTCTTACCTGCAGCCACCTGCATTCCTCACAAAGGCTTCAGTGTGTGTGTGTGTGTGTGTGTGTGCTCCCTCTTGAGAAGGGAGGGAGGAATGGGGAAACTTTCTCTATGTGAACTTCTTTAAGTCAAATTATCTTAGGATTCAAGCTCTATTCTTACAATGTTTGGGAGGGGGGCTGAGCCTCCATTTAGGCTTTTTGGAGGGTTTTATGTGGCTCTACTGTGAAGGCAGGAATTAGAAACTTTCCTTCTGTGAACTTGCTAACTTATCTTAGGATCCAGCCCTTTGTGCTGCGTGTTTGCTCCTATGGAGCAAATAAATTATAGGAACTGGTAGGAAATGGATTCCCCCCCCCCCCAAAAAAAAATCATTCGGAAATTATGGCTTTTTTTCCAACCCCAAAAGGCAACATAACCCTGGGAAGATGACACAGTAACTATTTTATGGAGCATGAGCTCAGGGGTTCTTCCTGTAATAGTCTATTTTTAAAAAACGTTTTGTGTTGGTTTGGTAAATAGGCATGGTTTGCATATGGCAATGGCAAAAATCTGCCCTCTTTAATCTTGTATTATCTCTACTTTAGCATGCAAGCATAGCAAACTTCTTCATTGATATAGTTGCATCTGGGCTTTTCCACACACTTAACATGTAGCAAAAACAAGGTTTGCAACCATCTGTATACTTGGCAAAGTGCTGCAGCCAATTTTGCTTCTCTGAGGGAAGCATGTGTTTTGTCTCATTCACAGGCTGCGTTTTGAGATGTACACTTAAACCTTAAGGTGTACACTTTAGAACTGCAATGTGTGAGCAATTTAATTATATGGTGGGGATTTGAGTGGCATCTAAGCTCAGTGTGATTTCAGAGGAGGGAACAAGGATTAACTGTGAGTCAGGACTAAACTGGATCAGACACCCTTGGCTGTTCCACAGCCTTATGGCAAGTAAGGGAAACCAGTGGCCTGTGAGCCAGATCTGGCCCACAGATCCTTTCTAACCAGCCCTTAGAAAGAACATTTCACAAGCCTCATCCCCCTCAGCTCTTCTTCACTGTGATGCCTGCCATCATTTTGTTCAATTGGCATCAAAAGGGTTCAGGAACCATCAGAACTTATGCTTCCCCATATCCTCAAATGCTTGCTAAGGTCTTCATTTAAAATTGTGCACCTTTCTTGACAGGTTCTTGAAGCTGCAACCCTCTTTTTTACTGCTATTTGCTGTTTTCCAGTAGCTAAGCAGCTGGGGATGGGTTGCATCGCAAGAAAAGGAAGTTTGGAGTCAATGAAATTTGGATTTTAAGTGGCTAACCTGCTCGTTTGTTTGAATCAGGACCGGGAGCTTTCCCAGGTTCCAGGACAAATATACCTCATGTTTTTCTTCTGATTCTCTCTCCACAGGAGGAATGGACAGGTCAGGACGGCCCTTGCTAATTGTGGTGCCTCAGCCTCTTCGGGATGAGCTGCCACCAGGACAAACTGATCTAGTCAATACCATGAGATACCTGTACTCCCTTCTCAGGTAAACTTCTACCTCAAGACACAGCTCCTCCCAAGGTGACCCGGCAGGAGATAAAGTGTGTCGGCTTGAGTAGGCTAAACAGCTGTGCTAATAAAGGTGTAAATAGTCTTTGAGTGAGGCTGTTTGTCAGGATGTCTTTCCAAAGAAAAATAAAATAAATTCATCAAGAAAGGTGGAAAATTCAGTAAATTCTCCTCAGCATAAAATAGCAAGCCGATGGAAACCGCTTTGGAAAGCCATTAGCAGTCAAATTGGCTTAAATTTGTAACTTAAAGTTGCTTTGACACATGATGCTAAAAAGTGCCTTTGAGGCACTGTTTGCACCAAGTGTGAGTGTTTTCATGAGCTAGTGTGGCATCATGGTTAAGGGCATGAGCAGTGAGGTGGAAAAAAACCCCTCAGTTCATATCTTGCCATGAATTCCTTTCACGGCTTCAAGCTAGGGATGGGGAACCTGTGGCCTTCCTGTTGCTCTTTGACTCCTGGCTCCCGTCAGCCCCAGCTTGCATTCAGAGGACCTCGGGTTCCCCATTGCTGCTTTAAATAAGCCACTAGATCCCACCGCCCTCTCCTCATCTGTAATGTGGAGATAATAATGCTGGCCTACCTTATAAGGCCCAGTAAACTGTGCTGATATAATGTATGTGGAGCGCTTCGAACACCATGATGTTAATTATTACCATTCAGTGCACAGTTGCTGTCAGTTCTCTACTTCTTAATTTGGAATTGTTAACAACAAAGAATTTCCTCCTGTGGCTTGTGTGTACTAATGATAGTACACAGAAATATATATATATACACACAGAAATTTCTTCAGTTTTCTCATCTGTACAACTGTGGCCTAGAGTGGGGTTATTTGTGAGGATAATGTAAGCCTTATGCTTCCATGAAGCCCTTCACAAGTGAAATATGCTGACCAGCTTTCGTACACTGACTTTGCTGCCGCTTTGATTACTTTGCAGCTCCATTTCTCCCTTTTCTCTCCACAATTGTCCCAGGCAAGAGCTGAAGGCCCGTGGGTTGACAGTATTGTTGGACCTGAGCCAGGTGGATGACTGGGCCCTCCAGGCCCCTGTGCTGCTGCCGGCCATTAGGACATTCCAGGTATCTTCCTGACTCGACTGTAGGAGCTCTGGATCTGTGTCCTCGTGTTTTCCGCTCCTGTTCCTCAGTAGGCGGCCTGTGGGTTTTACTGATGCAGCAATTATTTATTATGGCAATATCTTCAGAATGTATAGAGGGCGGGGAAGGGCAGGAGAAGGTGCTCACTGTCACAGCCTTCCATATTTAGGATAGGTATGTATAATGGCATAATAACAGTAATGATCATAGCTATGATTACGATTATGTAATGAAAAGTGATCACTAGCTCTTCTGCCCTGGACATCGAAATGGTACTGGATTAAAACAACAACAAAGCTTTCCACCCTTTCCCGAATATAATAATTAATTAAATTTCTATCCAACCCAGAGGAGGGCAGCAATATGGTAGGCAGCAATATGGTAAAGCTTTGGCTTTTCTCCAGTTCACAGGTTTTCCATTTTGGTGTCTGAGAGCCACTACTAAGAAGAGCCCCCCCCCCCCAGTGTGTGTGTGTGTGTGTGTGTATTTCTGTTTTACAATTTAAAATACTCATTTTTATATCCTTAAAATGTCAGTGACTTGCCTTCTTCTCTTTCCATGGTTCAATTTACATATCATAAATCCCTGCATATTTTACAGAAGCTATACCATTCACTATTCCATTATTACATCCATTATGACTTATTTACACTGTTGTATTTATCTTAATGCTGTCAGCGTTTTCAGCTGTACACAGTTATTTCTCATATATTCATTAAAACGTTTTCCAATCTTCTCTAAATGTATGTTCTTGTACTCAAGTCTGCAAGCTGCACATATTCTGTCAACTTAAGCTGCCAATCTTCTTTGGTTTCCATCTTGGAGCTAACAAAACATGGGCTGCAGCAGTGGCATACATAAATAACCTATTTTCGACACTTAAGAAGCCCTTTCTATGACCCCTTGTTGCCTCTTGCATACCACAGAACATTGCAGTCCTTGTGGCTATGCCCTATGCCCAGATAAAGGCCCTCTCCTCTTCCCTAATCCACAACTTTGTCTCCCCCTGCCTGTTTGATAAATAATAATAATATTTTTTTATTTATACCCCACCCTTCCCGATTTAAAAACTGGGCTCAGGGTGGCTAACAGCAAATATAAAACATTGATTAAAAACGACTTAAAATACAGCTTAAAAACAGCATAAAATACAACATAAATGTAGCATCCATGTCAATAAAATTCAAAAAATTCAGGGTCTTTTTTGGGGGAACCCCCCCCCCCATGGTGTACCTCATAACTACCTCTTATCTTTTCTTCCCACCTACTCTATGGAAACCTTATGCAAATACGCCTCCATAAAGCAAAATCCTTTATCTTTTTAGGAGAGTTCTCCAGCCCCCATCCGTCAGCTGCTGGTGATATTGCCACCCGATGACCGTTTTGTACCCCATGAAGAGGAGCTGGTTTTGGAACCTGCTGCGGTAAGTTCTCCCGAGGGGCAGTATTTATTATTATTTATATACCAGTTTTCCTCCAAGGAGCTCAAGGTAGTGTACATAGTTCTCTCTCGTCCCATTTTACCATCACAACGACCCTGTAAGGTAGCTTATGCTGAAAGTCTGTGACTGGCCCAAGGTCACCCAGAGAACTTCATGGCTAAGAGGGGGGTTCACTTATTGATTGCATTTCTGAGTCATCTTTCTTCTCAAGGGATCCCAGTGCAATGTACGATAAAAAGTACTTCCAATAAATAAAATGTAACAGATAGCCAAATATGATTAAAAAATACCAGAACCATTAAAACCCCAAAACCCCTACCTGTGGTTGTTAGGTATTGAAGCAACTTTACTCGTTTTGTAAAAGCCTAGGTAAGCAGAAGCATCTTTGGCTACTGCCTCAATGTATAAAGCAAGGAGAAAAAAATGTACCGCATTCTAGTGTTGGGGTGTCACCACAGAGAAGGCCCTGTTGCATGCCCCTGTACCAGGAATGCTCATGGGAACCATGAGCAGAGCCTCTCCTGCCCCATCCAAAACCTGTGAACTTGAGGAACAAGTTGGATGTTATTGGATTTGAATCCAGGCCTCCCAGGCCCCAGCCAGCACTCTGTATGCAGAATAAAAATAGTGGAATATAAACATGACAAAATACTGCAGAAAGAACACTGAAAGAGACAAAATGATTTGTACTTTGTCGTACATAACTGTACTTCAAGGTGTGTGTGGTAATTAGAAGAAGAAGAAGAAGAAGAAGAAGAAGAAGAAGAAGAAGAAGAAGAAGAGTTTGGATTTGATATCCTGCTTTATCACTACCCTAAGGAGTCTCAAAGCGGCTAACATTCTCCTTTCCCTTCCTCCCCCACAACAAACACTCTGTGAGGTGAGTGGGGCTGAGAGACTTCAAAGAAGTGTGACTAGCCCAAGGTCACCCAGCAGCTGCATGTGGAGGAGTGGAGACACGAACCCGGTTCCCCAGATTATGAGTCTACCGCTCTTAACCACTACACCACATTGGCTAAGGACTGCCCCTCTACTCTCTAATGTCAGTTCGGGCCTAACTTGGACCTAGGGTTTGCGACTGGAGCAGAAGATTGGTTGTGAAGGGACTGGGGTTAGGCACTGATGCAAGGATGTGGGGTTGCCTTTGACCTAATAGACTTCTTTGCCCACAGGAGGTCAGAGTTCTCTCTCTTCCTGAACTGCCACATTATGTGGCTTTGGACCAGCTGACCCCGATGCTAGGAGGGACCCTGAACTACTCACCATGCAAATGGGTTGAGGAACACCAGGTAAGAGAGATTAACAAGGAAATGGACTTTGTGCACTTCTGCACATGGTTCACCCATGGAACCAAGGCAGCCTCCCTGCAGCCCTGCACAGAATCCCCCTGCCTTTCCTTCCTAGCGGTATATGGTTAATGTCACAGGCGCTGGCTCCCTGGGTGCCATAGCACCCACAAAATTTCCCATGAAGGAGCTGGGCACCCACAAATTTCGGTGCTGTGTCCATAGGTAGCCTTTTCCTTACTGGTTTTCAGCATATCCTTGAACCTTCTCACCCCACTTTAGCTGCATCCAGATTTGTGTTAACTTGGGCCTCGTGTGGGCCCACAGGCCACGAACCACAAATGATAATGGGCTACTGTGACTCCTCCTCTCACAAGGCATTTTCTCTGGGTGACCTTCATGTATATTCCAGCTCGGCACTTCTGTGGTACTTATCTTCCTCTGCCCCACCTCTTCTTTCTGCACAGGCTCTTGAGCAACTGCAGTCTCTCTGTCGTAGTGTCCTACAGGCTGTGTGCGAGGCCAGTGCCCACCTTGAAGCAGTGGGAACAGCGTCAAGTCAAGAGGTAAACTCATGTGGTGATTCTCCAGAGACTATGAGGGTGCAGAAGCATAGCAAGTAATTGGTTTGTTTTTATGATGTGTGATACTTGTATTTAAGGACTTGTACGTTTCTCTGGTTCGCTTGTGGTTTTATAGTTGTTACGACTTATGGTCTTAAATAAGATACAGACATGTCTACTCAGAAGTAAGCCCAATTGAGTACAACGGGACTTACTCCCAGGTAAGTGTGCATAGGAATGCAACCTTACTTATTGTGAAAGCATCAGCATAACCATTCCGTTGGGTACACTAAGCTGGGACTGAACTTTGGTTCAGTTGGCCTCAGGCCTGCATGTACAGGTAATTCACGTATTCTGCATTAGTCCTAGAAAGAATCATATAGTGTGAAGAAACTCCAGCTTGCCATGCTAAAAAAGACCAGAATCTTTTTGCAGATACTCCCTTGTGTACTGCTGCAGTAATAAGGGTAAAAAAATTAAGACAGTGACTTGATAAACCTACATCTCGGTTGTACCACTTCAGAGTGCAGGCCGCTTAGTTTTCTGTGGAGGGTTGGGGTAACTGACCAAGTTTTCTAGTGGTCAGGAAGTGAGGTTTCACCACTTTGTGTATCTCTTTGCTCTTCCCTTTGATGAGCAGAGGCTGTAAAAATTATTGAAAGTAAGGTGAATATATGCAAATTTGCTTGATAATTTGCCCATTGTAGAATCCAGTTCTTTTGCTGCAGAATTTGGGTTACTGAGGATCTGAATGGTTTTGTTTTGTTTTCGTTTTTAAAGCACAGAATGTGCATGGCTTTAGTTATTTTTTTCCAGTACAGTCAAACCTCGGTTGTAGAACGTAATCTGTTCTGGAAGCCCGTTTGGCTTCCGAAATGTTCGACAACTGAGGCACAGCTTCCGATTGGTTGCAGGAGCTTCGTGCACTCAGCAGAAGCCGCATCGGACATTTGGCTTCTAAAAAACGTTCGAAAACCGGAGCATTTACTTCCGGGTTTTTGGCGTTTGGGAGCCGAAATGTTCCGAAATGGAGGTGTTCGGGATTTGACTGTTATCTCTAACTTCTCCGTTAACAAATCAGCATGAATGCTCAATAAAGACTGGATTCAATCTAATGTATTAGCTTGGTGCAAACGTATCAGGATGAAGTCTGAATAAACATGTTGCGTGGAGGAGGCCTAAGTCAGGGCTGGTTGTGTTGCTGTGCTGTTTTGTTGTATGCTAGTTATTATGATAGTCATGTCAGTGCTGGTATGCAGCGTTACCACGTTGCCATAGTTTCTTTTCTGTCGTCGAAGTCAGGATTCCCATTCCACTATCCCCCAACCCATTCCTTTTGCCTTGTCCTAACTGCTAGGTTCTCACCTCTGTAGGAACTGTCGGCCCAGATCACCTTGCACCAAGAGACCATGCAGAAGCTCCTCTCAGAGCCGCGCCTGCTGGAGCTCCAGCGCCGTGGGGGGGCCTTGCTGGCACGGCTGCCCCCCCTGGGGCCCTGCAGGTGAGGATCAGGGCTGCGGGGCATCTTAGCAGAAAGTTCCCTTTGTCCCCTGTTCCCATTTGTTCTGTAGAAGAGTTATGTAAAAGAACAACAGCACTTGTGGATGGCTTTTAAAACTATTGTATAATACACTTCACTGCTGTTCGATTAACCTTCCTGCGTGTTGGAGTAATCCTGCAGTTATGTGCTTGCGTATCTGGAGGGGATGCTTAATTGGTGTGTGCGTGGGTGGCAGGGAAGGTAGCTTAGCAGCTTGATTTCCATTGCCTGTGTGTGTGTGTAATCAATATTGTGTGATCTGCATCATTAGAAACAGCAAGACATAGCTGATTCCCATTTTAAGCATGAAGTTGTTGTACTTGGCTGTCTCTCTCACTGTATGTTATGCTGCGCAATGGCATCTGTTTTGCACTATGACACCCCACCTTCCATGGCAGCCATTTTGTGACTGGTGCAACCCCCCCAGCACTCCCTCAACATTTGAAATGTGCCCACTGGGTCAAAAACAGCCCCTGATATATGTAACGTGTAGCTTGTTCCTAAGATCCCTGAGACACAAGGTGGGGGTGGGAAGGCAGCAACATTTTAGCTGATCTGGAGCAGTAAAAAGACTTGCAGCAGCAAATGCAGGAGCCATTGGCCTGTGAAAGCTAATTCCTGTCCCTCTCCACCCAGGGAGAATGTCCCATGTAAAGAATTTTCAACAGATTTTTATCCAAACTTTCCTCGAACCCTCTTTTTGTACTCGTTGGCATCTCCCATTGAAGTAGAGAGAACCTTCTGTTACATAAAGCAAAAGAGCCGAGCGGGAGGGGATTGTTCCCTAGAATGGCCATAAGTGGGTCACAATCAGTTTGGCCTTCACTGGCGTCAACCTGGCCCACACCAGTTTCTTCCTTCCTCGCTTCATGCAGCAGCTTCATACCGCAAGGCTCAGAGTGACTGTGTGTGTCCTTTGCCCCTATAGCACAGAGGCTGTGGCTGCCACCAGGCTCTACCAAGAAGTGGATGAGGCCCTTCATAGGCTGGTCCAGCTCAGCAACCAGCGCCTGGAGGTGCTGCAACAGGAACGGGAAAATGCACAGGTAATTCCTAAAGTCCCTCATTATGTGTTCGGGGCTTTGGCAGACTACCCTGATATCAGGGTCACTGGGACTACCCTGATATCCCTAACCATTGGCCAAGTTGGGCCTTACCTCTGAAGCTCATTATTACTGTTCCTAGAACTGAACTATAAAAATCAAGCTGGAGGGATTCTGCAGAGGACGGATGGGAGAGATGCTAGGCCTAAAAACATAAAAATAAAATTTGACAATGCACCTACAAACACTCAAGTCTGAAGCATGAGTCTTGATCCTGCTGGGAATTGTTGAAAGGGATGAGAGGAGCTTCACAGATCATTGCTTTAAAGGGCTCAGTTTTCCTGAGGCAGGTGATGGAAGAAGGGAATAAATGTAGGAAGCATATCTGAAAGGGCTCTGAGGAGGCATTATGGCGAAAGAAATGCTGGGGTTGCAGAAACAGGATAGGTATATTAATTGTGGTAGTGGTAGAGGTGTGGAGAGACTGTAGAGATGCTGTGATAATAAAATCTCATGTTCAGAATTTCACCTCTCCTTGTGCAGAAGCTAAAGACTTTGGGCCTTTAAAGTGGCAACCCACTGCCCTACCAATGATAATATTTCCACTTTGCACAGAGTATCCAAGAAGATCAGGTGCAGCTGGAGAGATTTCTGAGTTTGTTTGCCCTGTCACCTCCACATTTTGCGGGCGCGGAATGGGAGTGCCATGCTCAGGAGCTCCCAAAGATCCTAAATTACAGTGGAATTTGTACACTGGCTATATAAGAAACAGTGAGGTCAACAGAGAGCAGCCTCCTGGGTTTGGCCAAGCTTTTGCTACTTCTCTCTTTCTCTCCCGCTTCTACACAGGTTCAGGAACAAGCTCTGGAAAAGAAGGCCCATCTTGAATCTACTGGCAATTGTGTGGAAGAGAAAAGGGAAGCAAAGAGGCCTGTTGAAGGGTTGGCTGAGGGGGCATCACTGGAGAGGACACTGCTGCAGAGCCCCAAGTCCCCAGGGAGGATGCAGCCCGTGCCAGAAGCTGGCGGTGCCCCACGGCCCCGTGCCTGCAGCATCAGTGCCTCCTCCTCACCCAAGCATGGCTGGGGCCTGGGGTCCAGATTTGGCTCCTCTTGCAGCCTGACCTCCCTCTTCCAGCCGCACCCCAGCCCCAAGGCCTCCCCTTGCTGTTCTCCCACTCGAAGCAGCGTCCTGGAGAGCGGCAAGAAGAGGCAGGGCCTTCCCAGCAGCCCCAAATCATCTCTGTCCCCTGTCTCCCAGCTGGCTTTGCGGGCCTTGAGTGACCCTGGCCGCCCCAGTGTGCATATCCGCGGCCTGGAGGTGAGCAGCCGCGAGCTGGCAGATAGGAGCTGTTCTCCCCGTGAACATGTGCTGCTGAGCCGTAGCGGGACCCACGTTGCAGAAGCACCTTGGGGGGCCACACCTCGCACGGAAAGAAGGCGCTGCCTTGGGTGAGTAGGGGAAGGGTACATGTGGGCGGTTTTCCATCCATGGTCTTTACTCTTGTGCTACCCCAGGGGTATGGTTGGGGCTGAGAAGATAGTAGTCTGAACCTGTCAAACTTAGATTTGCAAGCAGGCCCAGCTCAAGAAAATCTAAATGGCACCCCGCCCCCCTTTTCCCGTGAGTTAATGTGTGGTATGGTCAAGCTTTTCTTCGTAAGTGTATTAAAATGCACAGAGAAGCTGCTTGTGCGCTAGGCCTCATGTGTCTGCCATTTGATCTGCCATCTCCCTCTGTGACACCCAAATCTTCTCCCCAGGAAGATCATATTTTTTAGAGTTTCCAATACAACAGAATCACATGAAACATTCCAAATGACATTCCAAATTATTTATCCAATTATCATTAAAAAATGAAAAGTTTCAAATCTACCGAATTGTTGTTTTAATTTTATTTAGAGGCTTCCCATGCTTCAAATTCCGGAGGTATCTTATCTTAGCTATTGTCCTTTGTTTTCGCGTTCCAATATTTTCACAGCCTCTGATATATTCCGACAAGCAAGATAAATCAAAGCAAACAGTATCTCTGTTTGGATTTAAGTCCATGTTTCACCACCATACAGTCCCTTGCCCCTTGACGATCTGACTCCAAAAGCCAAATCACGGACATTCGCCATCTTCTTTTTTATATTCCAAACATCTTTTTCCACATTTATTATACACCCGTCTGCATCCACTTACATCTTTTAGGAGAATTAGCCAGTCATTATTGAAGATTCATATATTAAAGAGTTTTTAATGCATTTTAATGCATTATTTTAATGGGCTTTTAAAAAATGTATCTATGTGGATGTTTGTTTGTTTATTTTGTTTGTAAGTTGCTTTGAGTTGCCTTTGGCAAAGAAAAAGCGACTAATAAATTTAATAAAATAACAACAACAACACTACTTAATCTGTTAGCACTATATCATCAGCTGTATTGCACCACCAGCACCCCACAAACATTGTTCACTTCACAGGACCCACCTACCCCATATTGTTTAGGGAGGGCTGAGTGGCTTGGTACTGGTATTGTGTTTTATTTATTTTCTGTCTGTATGTGTGTATATGTAGAAATATATGTTGTGCTTTTATCATTTCTATGCAGAGAGTTTGATAAATAACTGGTGTGTGTGTGTGTGTACAGTGTATCACACACTGCTTATTTACCAAAAACTCTAAGCGGTGTACGTAAAAAGCATACAATGGATAAGATCCATTTAACTCAATCCTAGTAGACATGGGCCTTGTATCAGAGCCAGGGGTGTGTGATTGTTTTCTTTTCCAACCTCCCCCTTTCTCCTCAGGGTCCAACAGCAACTTCTGGCTGAGCTGCTGGAGTGTGAGCGGGAGTATTTGACCGCCCTTGCCCAGCCCCTCTCTCTCTCCCAAGAACCTGGGGGACAGGCCTGGCCGGCTGAACTGAGGTGCTTGGGCAGTGCTCTCCGTGCCCTGCGGGACCAATTGCTGGCTTTCCACACCAACTACTTCCTTGGCGAGTTAGAGGGGTGCATGAACCACCCGTCACGTGCTGGGGGCTGCTTCCTGCGACATGTGAGTGCCCCCCCCCAACTAATATCATTTTGTTCTTGCACACTGGTGTTGTTCCCTTACAGAAAAACCCTTCTTCCCTTTGTGCCTGCTGCAGAAGGTCTGTCTCTTTTGATGAATGAAAACAACCTTAAAAACCAAACTAGCTGCTGCTCCTGTTTTTTTTTTTGTTTTTTTTTTTACCATTCTGGCACATAGGAATGTAGCAGCTGAAGCCTTTCCTGGCACAGAGATAAAATGACGGGGAATTTAATTGCCCAATTAATGACTATTGGACCTCTGTTGAAAGAAGCAACAACAGGGCCAGTGGAAAAGAAGGAGAGATAATAACCCTGTCCTTTGAGCTCGCCTCTGGGGCATATTTTCCCATTAAAGGAAATGGGGGTGGGTTGGGGAAGAGAAGGAATAATCCCCCTCACATGAGCTAGATTTCACATTGTTTCATTGCAGCAGCCTGATGTCTGCCCTCCTGCTCAGTTGGATGAATGAGGGATTTCTCTCTCTCTCTCTCTCTCTCTCTCTCTCTCTCTTCTTCTGCAGGGAGAGAAGCTTCAACTTTATGCCACGTATGCCAAAGAGCACCATAAATTCCAGGCTGCCCTGGCTTTGCTTCGAACCACCAGCAAGGTAAGATCCGTGGCCGCAGGGGACCGAGTTTTAACTTTGACCTTTGTGTGGTTGGGTTGCTTATAGAATAGCTTTCTCTTATAATAGATTCTTTTGACCCACTTATTGGAAATCCTTCCATGGCACTAATCTTTAGCAGGAGTTTGATGTTCAACTAGGCAGCCATCTGATTTGTGAGGAGCTTGGCCTTTGTATGTGGGTGTTTTGAAAACTTTGTGCACCTTTCAGTCTCTCTCTCGGTGAGACAGTTATCAAGGCTGGAGTCAGATGCAGGTCAGAGCAAAGAGACAGAGTCAGTCTTCAGTGAAGTTAACTCTTTATTCAAGGAAATGCCATACAACTCAGCAACACTTCCCCGCAAGTCTTGCACCTATAGAGCAGTTTCCAGGACTAAAGGTCCCAGTGTTCCACCCCCTCCTAGGGCTCCTCCTCATAGCTGTCAACTTTCCCCCTTTTTAAAGGGAAACCCCCTTATTCCGAATAGGATTCCTCGCAAGAAAAGGGAAAAGTTGACAGCTATGCTCCTCCTCTACCAGATGTTTCCCAAGCAGTCTCAAAATGTGTCTGTGCACCTCTGGTCTCTGTTATGCCCGTACCATTATCCTGCGAGTTCTTGGAGACCAGGGGGGAGGGAAGTTTGTCACAGCTGGAGAGGGAGACTCCTGGGATGCTTCAGCCTTGGAGTCTGAACTGCTCCCTGTCACAGGTTCCTCCTGTTCACTAAACCCTGTTGCCCTTTCAGCATCCAGCCTCTCTTCCCAAGCTTCCCCCTTTGACCTCTCCTCAGCGTCCCACCACCAGTCCCCAGGCTTTGAGCCTTCCTCCTCTGGGATCTCCCCTGGGGGCACCCTGCTTGGTGCCTCCCACCACCCCTCATCGTCCAGCCCGACAACAGGAGTCTAGGGTATTGTGGCAGGTGGGTGAAGGAAGGGCAAGAGATTGAGTGCCTTGAGTTCCATCACTTCTGCAGAAGATCTAGTTGCCCTGCTCCCAGCTCAGCTGCCTTTTCTCTCCCCTTCCTCCGTGCAGAAGAGCCCGGCAGAGCTGCGCGAGGACGGGCAAACGGCGCACACGTTGCGTGTGCCCCTGGAGCAGCTGGAGCGGTATCGGCGCTTCCTGGGTGAGCTGCTGCGCGAATGTGAGCTGGAGCGGGGGCCTGACCGCCAAGCCCTGCAGGAGGCCCAGCAGCTGCTGGAGGCCCAGGAGCAGCGAGGCAGGGACCTGCTGGCCGCAGAGCAGATCCGGGGCTGCGAGGTGAGCGCATGGGCGCTCCCCTGGCATGCAGCGCTGCATCCTCCCTGCTGCTTCCCTGTGCATGCGCTGCTCCCTCCCCTACTGCCTGTCCCTCACTCAAACCAGGTATCCCCGTCTTCTGGTGCTTGCCCATGGCCAAGTTTTGCCCTTGCTGCACTGTGGTGTCTCTGTGCAGGACACTGAGTGGGAACACACACGAGGAAACTGGACAAGTGACACTTTTGACCACTTCTGCGATTGGGGCGGTTGGGCGGGGGGGGGGGAGGGACCTCAGCCAGATGACCCTGACCAGCCTTCCTGTTTCCTTGCAGATGAAACTATCGGAACAAGGGCCGCTGCTGCAGCGTGGCGAGCTCACCGTGGTGTGTGGGCGCCGTAAGTGCCAGCGGCATGTCTTCCTCTTTGAGCGGCTGCTGCTCTTCACCAAGTGCAAGGGACCGGAGGGCGGCTACGTCTGCAAACAGGCCTTGCAGGTGCGCAAGTGTGTCTACGATGAAGAGCTCCTTTCCTTGAGTCGTGAGCTGCATGGTTTGGGAAGGAGGGCGCTGGCACACAAGGCAGGCTCCTGCAGCATAAACTGATGGAATAATGGTTACTTGGAAAGGAACTGCTGGACCTGTTTGGTGGAATATACATCCCCACCCCTGATTTGCATCGGGCACAAAGCGGGAAGGAACTGCCAATGCAACAGTGAATGGGATTAAAATTCAAGAAAGCTAAATTTAGCAAAGACAGGTGTTCGGCATTACATAATACACCAAGACCAAGCCTGGATTATTAACCATGGTTTGTCTGAAGCAAGATAAGCCAGAAGTTTGGGTTCAGACAACATGCCAAGCCTAACCATTGTTTAGCTCACAGCAGTGCAGCGGGACTAGAGGAGCACAGCAGTAGCTGTTTGCCTTCTGGAAACCCATATGCTGCTGCTATTATTATTATTATTATTATTATTATTATTATTATTATTACACTGCTGCTGCTATTATTATTATTATTATTATTATTATTATTATTATTATTATTATTATTACTACTTCTACTTTATTTATATGCCACCCATCTGACTGGGTTGCCCCAGTCACTGTAAATTATAAAACCACAGTAAAACACCATTAAAAGCTTCCCTATACTGGGCTGCTGGTGGATGTCTTCTAAAAGTGGGATAGTTGATTATTTCCTTGACGTCTGACAGGAGGGCATTCCACAGGGCGGGCACAACTGCCCTCTGTACTCAAAAAGTCACGGTTTGGCTTAATGTTATGTCTGAACCAGATCAGTCTTGAACATAGACTTCCTACTTCTTGTTGCAGGTGGCCCTATCCTAACTTTTCATCACCCTCTCTCTTTTTCTTCCACAGACAGCATCCATGGGGTTGACAGAGAGTGTGGGGCCTAGTGGGCTACGCTTTGAGCTATGGTTTGGACGTGGACCAGGCCGACAGGCCTACACACTGCAGGCAGCCTCTGCTGAAGTTAAGCATCAATGGACAAATGTTATAGCCCAACTGCTATGGAGACAGGGTATGTGGATACCTGAGACACTGCCCCAGCAGGATGAGAATTGCATCAGGGCAATGTTTGTGCAGACAGTTACTTCACTTTAACAAGCTCTTAATCTTCTTCCTCACTTTCTTCCTCTCTCAGTGAAAATAGTTAAAGAGCCAAGAGCACAGACTGCCCTCCAAAGAGGAATGGTTATTTATTTTATTATGAAATGTTGCCTGCCTTCCTGTAGTTAGAATGATCAGAGTAGCTTACAATAAAAAAGGGTTAAAGCACACAGAGAATAATACATTCTCAACATCTAAATTAGCTAAAGGCAAGAAATGTAGCAATATAGCACAGAATAAAACAGTCCAGCAAGAATTAACAGCACTAGACATCTGGGGAAATTAAAAGGTCTCTACGTGCTGCCAGAATGACATTGGCATGAGCAGCAGAAAAGCTTCTCTAGGGTGGGAATTTCAAAACCAAGGATGCCACCACTGGAAAAAGCCCTTTCCCTGACAGCCACTTGCTGTGCCTCAGATGGCAGGGGAGCCCTCAGAAGAGTCTCTGGTGGAGATCTTGGTGTACAGATGGACACATGTAGACAGGTGGTCTCGTGGGCACTTCAGTTAATATTCCTGAGCAAACTAGGGAGAAGTGGAGAAGGGTCCTGCCCAGGTATCGGAGTAGGGCCTGCCCCACTCCTCTGAGGTGCTTCTCTCATTTACTTTATGAAAAGGAACAAAAGGATCATTGATGACTGGTGGATTGTGCCACTAATTCCCTGGGCTGGTTATCAGGCGGCAGACAGGTGGGTGTGGGGAGGCTGAGATTCATGGGGCAGTGCCCTACTTGCGATAATGAGCCAGCCTCTGCTGGAAGAAAACTTAGGTATCAACACATAACCTCACTGAACACTATCCTCTCTTTGTGGAGAAAAAAAAAAGGAAAATAAACTCCTGTGCATAATATGTGTGTGAATAGTATGAAAGTAGGGCATAGCCCTTTGAATATTCCATGCTATACCTAATGCTTAGCATAGAGAAAGGCCAGAAAGATGTTTCTTTTTGGTGAGATGGGAGAATGCTGAGGGTACTGATAGCACTTGGAGCAGTTTTTAAGAAGAATGCCTTGGATGTTTTTCTTTCCCCTTCTTCAGCTGCTCATCCGTCTGTCTCGATGAGCATATCCTCCTGCCCTGCCCAGCGCCTGGCCCCTCTCGGCCTTGGGCCTGGGGCGCCTCCTGGGCTGTCGTTACCCGGCCACTTTGAGGAAGAGGAATGGGACCTGGATGTCAAGCCCATCCCAAGGGGTGAGTTCACACTGCTGTTCTCCCTGCCTTCTCATAGAGCGTTGCTGCTCAAATCTGCACTCACCCCTACCTTTCTCTGCTGCTCCCCTTAGCCGAGACGTCTGAGTCCGATGGACCCTCCCCAAGCCACCAAGAGCTACCTAGGCAAGGAAGAGGATCATTGCCCGGCAGCAGCACTGCTCTGGGGCACCCCCAGTCGGTGAGTGTACACAACACCCAAAAGCTCTTTGGCGAGGGTGTCTGTTATCATGGGTCCATGTATACAATCGAGAGAATCATGTGGTAAAGCCCTTCCTGGAGTGCACCGGTTCAGGCTGCCAGCAGGGAAACAGCAGCATGTTCAAATGGTTCCCCTTATCCAAACAAAATGAGCGCACCCAGGAAAAGAGTTCAGCCCCATTTATGCTAACTTCCTATAGAAATAAGGTATCCACTTGATCCTGCCAATTGTATAAATAGGCACTAAGTTTGGGAAGCATCTTATGTGAAAGAGCGCCAGTGGGGCTCTGCCAAATCTCTCCTTGCTGTGAAAAGGGTCAGGGCCATGCTGTTCTGGGTTAGGTGCTGGTAACCCAGTGGCTGTGTGCGCCTGGACAGAAGTCTTGTGTGCTTTTGTGTGTGTGTTAGTGCAATCCACCTGTCCCCCCCCTTGCCCCCTCCCTTCCCCACCAGGATTCACCACGCCATCCCTGATGGCTTTCATATGTTTTCTTTATTTGCCAGAGCTCTGGCGTTGCCGACGAACCAGTGACCCCACTCTGAGGCCATGGCGGCCAGGTACAGAGCCCCTGCCAAACTTCTCTGCCTTTGTGCAACCCCCTCCCACCTCTTTACCTAACTACTGTCACCTTTTTCCCAAAGTGCAGCACATGGCACTCCCCCATGTCTTTCTCTGAGCCTGCATTTCCAGGGACACCTACTTGCTCAAGTTCACTCCATCCCTGTTACATGTATGACCGCACTGTCCAGGTTTATCTGTGTTTCACCATCCTGCAGCTTCTCTTTCTCTTGTGTGCTGTTCTCACTGGCTATCCAGTTGTCTTAATGCTACTACAATTGTTTTAAATTAATCTAATCTCTACAGAGCTGGCATAATGTAATGGCTAACAGTGTGAACTGGCAAGTCACTGATTTAAACTTTGCCTCAAGCATGGACTTACTGGGTGACTGCCGTTTATTAGCCTCATCCTCCCACCTGTGAGAATTGGGGGAAATAATATTGACCTACCTTGCAGGGTTGTAACAAACCTGGAGATAATCTAGGTGAAGTGCTTTAAATACTTAAAAAAGCAAGCTACAAAATACTAAGTTTTATTTTTACAGGGAAGTAGGGCTTTTATACTGTCCCTATCAGAGCATATAATGCATTATATTTAACTAGACCAGGATGGGTTGCAGAGAATCATGTATAAATTTGGCTCATGAGGACTAGAAACTTGACAAGTATTGGGTAGCCAGAAAAACTAAGAGGCTTGGTGTCTTTCTTTGTATCTAGACACTCACCCATCTGTTTCTTTTGCAGCATTGGGTGTGGAGTCTACACCGGAAGCTGTTCTCCCCAGGCAGCCGTGGAAGGCAGGACTCAAACCCCAGGAACTCTGGGAACAGAACTGTCTGAGCTCCACCAAACCTTGGAGAAGGGGCATGAATGGGCACTAATGTCAAGCAGTCCTATGACCTGCTCCTAACAAGACTCCTGATGGCTGTCCCATTCACTCCCCTCTACTATCATCCCACAGGAACAGCCAGCCATGGGCTGCAGTCTACCTTGAGATGGCTCTGCCCTATCCCTGGCAGTACCCATCCAGTGCCTTTTCCACCATTTTTTTGGGCTGCAAAATACTGGAGATTCTTGACCAAGCTGATGTGGTTGGTAGTGAAATAGTTGTGTATTAGGCAAGGAAGGCCAAACAAATGAGCTCTGGGCTGACCCAAACTAAAGTGCAGACTAGGAGGAAACTCAGTGGAGTCACTGATCGAGTGGGGTGGTTTCCAGACAGTGTTGAACTACTCATTTGCCTGGTGCCCTACCTCTGATCACAGCTTCAGTCTCTTGCCCAATTGGTATTCTGATCATTTTGATGGGAGATGGAAGGAAGAATCTGGGCTGCACTTGCTAGGCAACTACAGTATGCACTCCCCAAACCATGTCCAGGTTAGCCCAAGAGGAAAAGGAGAAGAAAGATGGGTCTGGATTGCATGGTGAATTACTGTAGGACACAAAACCACCTTCATCCAGAGAGGGAGTTCAGAGGCAGGCCCAGCCAAGAGGAAAGGCATGATACAGCAATATACATAATGTTATGGAGGTTCACATAATACAGCTCTTCTAGTACCACTTTAGATTGCAGATGGGTAGCGTGTTTGCATACCCCCACATAAAGAAAACTAGTATGCCAAGAAGGGTTCTAACTTAATTCATCTCCCTGGTGTGCTGTTTTATTAAAATATGTAAAGAGTTTTGACAAGTAAGAATACTTGGTCAAGTTTACTTCCCCACACTCATGTTTGCAGTCTGAGGACAGAATCCAAAGAGGGCTGTATCATGATTCTGCTACACCTGGGGAAGTTTCCCCCCTCCCTTGGTTGTTTTTGTTTGTTTTTGAGATAAGTCTCTGCACACAGTAATGCTACCACGTTGTTATGAATACAGTAAGCCTACAACTTATGTGGGGGTTACATTCCAGGGATCGCATTTAAAGCCAAAGTCATGTATAGTCAAAACACACTTGAGTGCAATGGTGGGTGGAATTGCCAAAGTCATTTTTCCTAGATGCCTACCCTCTTTCCGCCTCCCTTAAAAACAACAACAAAATATTATTACCAAGTGTGTGAAGCTGAATGCGCACAAGTTAAATGTGGTTAAGTTGCAGGCTTACTGTATGAGGAAAAAGTAAAGTGCAAAAAAACACAGGAGCTGTGAGTGTTTTGCCTCTCTTTTGGATTACAGTACTTGTTGGAGGTCTGCAAACACCCTTCTGCAATGTCTGTGACATTTTAGAATCTGAACTGTAGGAACTGATCTCTAACAAATGGTGCTATATTTTGTTAGGTAGCTGAATATGTGATTTTGCTCATTCAGACTCTTCTGTTGGATACAAATAGCCTACCTTTGGTCTGATTTTGGTAACTTGAGTTGCTCAGCAAACTTACTCTCTTTGGCAGGTCTTGTGCTGGATTTAAACCTGTGGCCTCTCATAGAAATCACACACACTCCTCCTGCCCACATGAAAAAGGGTTAGTAAACTCACTTGGGTGTATAGAGACTAAGTTAGTGGCACTTAGTTCCCGTTGAAATCAGCAGGAGTCGTAACCAACTTTTCACGTTGATTTCAACAGTGACTTGAGTGCAAAACCACCCTGTGAGCTTCAGATGAAGGGCAGTATAGAAATTTAATAAATAATAATTATGATACTAAGGTAGCCTCAATCCAACTAACTGTGTGTGGACTATACTGCTTCAAAAACAAACATTAATAGGGAAGCAGAAAAAAAAATGCAAAAGATAAGCAGTAATAATGGAAGACATGTTTGTAATGTCAAAATGGTGCACAGGCCAGGCAAAGTTCTTGAGATTTGTAAGGAAACATAGGAATTCTTTCACACAGAACACTGAAAGCGGCTGCTAACTACCACCTCTTCTCTCAACCTTTTCAAATACTGGCCCACCAATCCTCATCAGCCCCATGTATGTCAAGAGCACTGATATATATGCCTTTGTCCAACTTGCCACTATAGAGCTGTGGCTCTAAAACCCCCTCCCTCCAGTTGGATTGGAATAAATGTCTCCATTTACAACCACTTTTTGATGAGGCTGGTGCTAGCTTGTGCTTTGACCTAACCACTAAAGTAAAATATAATGCAGAAAAGCAGCTTCAAATGTGCAAAACAGGCAGAAATGAGACTAGTTCTTGAAAAAGAGTATGTACGGTAGTAAATCTGTGTCTGGGTGTACCACTTGACCAACTAGACATGATGGTCCATGTGTTTAAACACGGAACTGCTCCTGTTATGTATGAAAAAGGTGTACATGTTAAGTTTAACCGCAAATTGGTCAATGGGTACAAATTGCAGAACCCTCCCCTGACTGTGGTTTATCTCCCTGAATGCTTGGCAATCCTAACCCATTCAATCCTTTTGCTGTTGAAAACATGCGCTTCTCACGTTACTGGGCAGCTTCATGTTTGTACACGGCACTGTCATCATCATATGTAGCATCTCGATTCACATGCCTGCTATTCCACGCTAACATTCCCTGGACACAGAAAACTTGACATGACAGGAAGAAGGGTAGGCATTCTCAGAAACTAGTTCTCAAAGCACAGGGAATTGTATTTGGATGAACATTTAGTCACATGAGCACCTGCCTGCACCAGAGTGAAGCAGTACAATCCATACATAAGTTTAGCATACTTGCTATATGTGAAGTCTAGCTACTGTAAACTGATGTGGGTTCAAAATTCAGGGTATCATGGTAGGGGACTGTTTTCACAATTAGAAGCATTTTGTGTGTGTGTTCAAAATCAGAGCTCCAGCCCTGAGTTTTGCGGCATCTGCAACTCTTTACCTGTGCTAGCCTCAAATTACCAACATTGTTTTTAGTGTTATGAAATGGAAAAGGTGAGGAAGGGCCAACAGTAAGTTGGAGTTGAGGTTGGTCCTGGGGAAGGTAGAAGCCCAAGTAAAGTAGAAAGTACGGGTACTGCAAGTGTTCCCATTAAAAGGGTTCTCCAAATGGCTGCTCTGCTGGCTGGGAAGATATGGTGTTCTAGCTATGCTGGTTCAAAGAAGTAAAAATTGTGCAAGCTGCACAGATTGGTTCTTCAGGCACAGGTGTTCACGGGAAAATTAAAATATGATGGGAACAAACTAATTTTTAACCCATTTGAAGAGTAATTTTTAGCTACTGCTGCCCATGAACCTAAGCCATGTAAGGTACTAAGCAAACCCCTTGGGTGTCTGTAAATTAATGGTTACCTTTGCCAAACATGTAATCTTGTCAAAATAATCAGTCGGGTTTGTCTAACAAGACCTTATTTTATATAAAAAGCATGCTGAACTGTATTAGTCATTTCTGTTCTTCCGTTGCAGTGGCTATCCTATTAATTCCTTTCCCACTACTTTTAACTTGGGTTTTCTGCCAGCTTAAGGCGGAACATATTTATCTCTAGGCATATTTCACTTGCCCTTGAGGGGCTTAATATTGGTTCAACATCTTACTCCCACCATTCTCTATTTTTTCCTTGATTTGGAGGTTATTCCGGAGAAAATGCTTTCTTCAACCAACTCCTTTAAAAGCAATGACTTCTTGCTTAAGGTTGCAGATATATGCGCACGGGCGCGTATATCTCACTGAATGAAGTCAATAGAACTGAGGAAGGAGGGTTAGATTGTTTGTGCATTTACACCCCTGTGTGCTTAGTGAGGTTCTTCTCCCCATGCCCCCTCCCCACGGGTCCATTTCACCATACTGCCATTTACCCTTTAGCCTGCCCTAGCTGGAGCCTCCCCCCACCCATACCCTGATAAGGGGAGGGAAACAATGCCAGGCTGAAACAGCCCCCTCCCCCATCTGCTTTCCTGTCCTTTAAGTATTTGGCATGTGTGCTCCCGTTCCCACTCTCTCTGAGGCCTACACAGGAGGTGGATAAAAACCTGACCTGTAGTTGCTAGGCAACCAGAATGTTCCTGTTCCTACCCGCTTTCCCTGAACTGACCTGAGCGGCTAAACAGTGAGAGGCCCATCTAGCAGGCCTCATGCCTGAGACCAATATTCCAGGCGTGTGCCTATCTGCAAATGCAGCCTGACAGAGCCCGGCTCTTCCTCTCCTTGTCAGTGCCCATAGACCTTGCTTTTTCCCTCTATGCTTTAGTGGTGGAGAGAGGCTAGCATTTTGCCCTTCCCTCTCTCCTCGCATCACCACAATCCAACAAAGCAGGCGATGCCACTGGACACATGCCCTCACCACAAAATGGCTAACAGTGCCAGGATCTTGACTCTTAACAGCTAGCTGTACATCCGTAAAAGCTTCTAATCTAGACAGCACCTTCCTCTGCCATGGCACTACTGTATAGATAGGGACAGGCTCTGCCAAGCTGGCCATGCCAACCCAGCATCCCCTTTCTTATCATGGCATCACAGAACAAAGCTAGGCTGTGTCTAGCTAGTGCCAGGCCAGTGTGCTACTCCCCACCCACCCCTGCAAATGACACTCCATCAACCAAAAAGAGCAGACTGCGTCAGGCTTCCCGCCCACCCACCAGTGTACAGCAGAGCAGACAATACTTGTCTGTGCCAAGATGGTGCCCTGCTCTCCCCCCTCCCTGCCTCAGCAGAGCAGCATCCTGCCACCACAACACAGTGGCTCTTAATCTACTTCCATTAAGGCCCCTGTGTGCTTGGCTCTGCCACAGGCAGCAAATTCTTGACTATCACTGACCCCCCCCCCCCGCCCGTCAAACATCGCCCACAGAGCAGGCTGTGCCCCTCCGCAGGCCACTGTGATGCACAGGCAACTTGGGTTGTGCCAGGGCAGTGCCACCCATCCTCGTGGATTAATCTTTCTAGGGGCTTAATGGGGTAGGTTTCATCCCACACTGTTCCCTTCCCGCAGCCACCCCTCCCCCCCCGCGTTGAGACAGTGCCCCTTCTTCCTACTTATTCCCTGCCACCATGGCAAGGGAGATCCAGATTGCCCTTCCCTTCGCAGTGCCGGGGCAACGCTTGCTTCCACTCCTGTGGCGATTTTCGTTCCGTTTTGCAATTCACGGCCTAGCAGAGCGCAGAGAGGCAGCAGTGGCAACCCTAGCCCCAGCGTGCCTCTTTCCCCCGTATCTCTCTCTCTCCAAAAGAGTGCCCCCCTCCCTCGGGGAAGGGCTGCCCCCCTCCCTCGGGGAAGGGCTGCCCCCTCCGCGCCCGGCCGAGCGAGAGCGCACAATGGAGCCGGGCAATCCCTCGCCGCGCAAGGCTCAGAAATGCAAATCGCCGCCGCTGCCTGCGGCTCCGTACAATGGAAGGGAGGGAGGAAGGGAGCGAGAGAGAGAGAGGGAGGGAGGAAGGAAGGAAGGGAGAGAGAGTGAGAGAGTGAGAGAGAGAGGGAAGGCGAAGAGGAGAGAAGAGGAGAGGGGGGAGCCCCACTGGCGGGGAGGCTGCTCGCCCCGGCCCAGCCCCGACGACGCGGCGGGTCCCCGGAGCGCCCCCCTCCTCCTCCGCGCCGCCTCGCCGTGCGCCTTGGTGAGTAGCTGCGCCGCGCCGCGCCGTCCGCCCGCCCACCGTGCGCCCCCCTCCCCAGAAAACCCGCCCGACCACTCGGCTCTCCTCTCTCCCCCCCCCCACCCCCGGGGCTCCCAGAGCAGGTGCATGGCAGCAGGGGAAGGGAGGCCCGGGCTCCGATCTTCGTCGCGGGGTGGGGGGCAAGTCACCCGGCCGCGGGGCTGCAACCGGGCCAAGCTGCGGAGTTGCGCACCGCCTCGGCGGCGCACGGAAACCGCCCGGCCTCGGCCTCAGGCTTCGTTATCCCCGAATGACCCGGTCGATTTCCTCCATGTCTTTCTAATAGATCCTTCTCTCCCCACCCCCAACCCCAGCCCCACTATTCCTCGTCGTCTCTCCCACCCCCACCCCCGCAACTCCCCAGCCACGTGACTGTGATTGCAAATTAGAAGGGGGGATTCTGCTTCAGAAATCGGAGTAGGGGGAAATGTGGCGCGGGGGGGGGGTCGGGGGGTGGGCCCGTTGGGGCCATTTGGGATGAAGTCGCTTCTGCGGGAGGAAGGGAAGGGGGGGTTCCTATAGCAGGTGGCTCGGAGCCATGAGGGGTGACGGGGTGCGGTGCGGTGGGGCGGGAGTGTATCGCGCCTGGTGCTGCAGCGACTAGGGCCAGAGGGCCATGCTCTCATTCCATCTCTAGGGCATCCCCCTCTCCCCCTCCCCGCCCCACATACTTTGTAAGGGTTGTTCCGAGCTGTCCCACAATCCCACATTTCTGTACCCTTTCAGTGGCACTAAATGGAATGCGCACGCGGGGGGGGGGGCTGTCCTCCGATGTAATGACCCAAGATTATTAAGTTATGACTCTCAGAAGCTTGAAACTTAAGTGGGGAGAGGGGTGTCTAAAGGGGAATGACTCGGTAGCCCATAATCACTGGAACAGCCCCCTTTACTCATCCTAACCCCCACCCCCACCCCATTGGAATGTGCACTGGAGCATTTGCTCAGGCAGCTGCTCCCTTTGTTCAGGGTGTGTGGGGCGGGAAGGGGGGGGTCAGCACTGTGTCTTGCTGGGACAGTCACTCTCTTGTCTCTTCTCACACGCCAAAGCGGGGCTGTGGTGTGACTGAGTGAGGGGACTGGCCTGCTCCCATGGATATATTTCCCCCTCTCCTCCCCCCCCCATACTCCATCGTGGCCTCGAAGTTGGCGGGAGTTGGCTTGAGGCCTGGCAGCCGCCATCCCTATTCCTGGGACACGGGGGAACCTTGAAAAGCTGCCCCATTTTTCCTTAGGGTGCCTTCCCCTAAGAAGCAGCCATCTTGTTTGTTTCTGAATAAGACTAAATGGGCACCCAACACACACACACCACCCGTTAGGTACAGTTGCACTGCATTATCATGTACCTCTCCCTCTCCATATTATGCACAAACAAGCAAGACAGGACTGTCTGCCTCCCTAACACTGAGTAGGCCCAAAAGACTTCATGGTGTGTGTGTGTTTAAAAAAAAAAAAAAAGATTAGTCATTTGGGTACTGCTATAGGCCCAGCATGGCAAGGTGCCAAAATGAATCAGCTATCTTTTATGCAGGCTTATGAATACCACCAGCCTTGGATTGCTGCAAGAGAACAAGGCCTCCTGCTTGATTTTGGCAATACCTAGGGGAAGAACAGGCCCGTAATATTCTCTCTGCAAGCTAGACCCACTATTATAAGCAACAGAATGTTCTATAATAAAGGTGTCAGGATAGTACCTGGTGTGCTGTTCCAAAATCACGGTTTAGTGTTAGAACCTGTTTTTATATGCCTCCGGGCACAATCATGTGTAAGAGACACTCTGCACATCGTCCAAGGCACTCTGTTATTAGTTCTTAATAACAAAGAAAAGAGTGCCTCAGACAATGTGCAGAGTGTCTCTTACACTAGCCACAGCAAGCTACCCTCAGCTCTCCCTCCCTGCCACCACATGAGAATACAGGGCAGACCTGCCTTATCAGAGGCTGACTTACAAACAAGATTAAGGCCTGCCGGTTGGGCAACTGTCCCCTCTTTTGAAGAGTGTTTGCAAGGTAATAATTAGTCAGTATGGTAAACTATAAGACTGCATGCCTTTCAAGATGGCAAGCTTTCAGGTTGCACAGAACTCTTGCAGACAATAATAAAAAGTTGGGCAAGTTTGAGAAATGTTTCTATGCTTCTCATATGATTGCTGCCTTACTCAGCCTATGTCAACCATTTTAGGGCTTGTTCATACAAGGCTATGTTATCCCGAGTTTGTTACTCTGAAATAATATTGCCTACACAAGCAAAGAATTCCAGGGAGTCTCTGCTCACTCTTGCTTACTGTCTCAGTTCATTCAAAGGTTGCTAAATTTGCTCTGAGGCACACTGAACTCCACCTAGCAGCAATCACAACCCTATTTTAGTTTACATGACCTGTTAGCCCAGGACGACATGGGAGTCAAAGAGTCTCTGATTTTGCCGCAGGTTGTCAAATCTCATTTCAGTTCCTTCAACTCCTGATTCACCCCTTGAACCCGTAACAGGCCAGTGTTTATGGAGAGTTGAAGGGTTGCTATCCTTGAGTAATGAGGACCTTTCTCCAGCACAGCCTTAAACTGTTAAAAATAGTCATGCTATTCCCCACCCGTCCCAGAAACCCTGGGAACTGTAGTTCTGTTAGGAATGCTAGGGCTCTCTAACAGAAGTCTGTAAGACTACAATTCCCACAATTCCTGGAGGTTGAGAGCTTTGACAGCTAAACTGGTATAAAACAAATAGGAATTTGCAGCCGCGTAGAGGTCCCCTAAGAAGCTTTAAGGATACCATGGTTCCTTTGGGATAAGAATTGCCATCTGTGTTACAGAGAGTGTAAAAGCTGTGAAAGATACATACATACACAGTCGCCATCAGAAGTGAAGAGCATTCCCAGAGAACCTGAGGGCAGAGCCTATGGCTTATTTTTATGTAAAATGTGTAGCCTTTATAAGGATTCTAGAAATATTACTATGGTTATTAGTACTACCTCTGCTACTAATGATGGTGATGGTTGCAGGATTAAGGAAGAAGTGCTGTTCACATGCATAATCTTTATGATGCTGTATGAATGCTGTGGTTAAATTTTATTTGTTAAAGGTAATCTCCTTTTTTTTCTACCAGGTGCCATGGCACATGTCTTTAGCTGTGAATTATTTCTATAAACAGCAGGTGTGTTGACAAAACTGTTCCTGGGCTCTATCACTCCAGATTGTAGGTGGCAAGACTGAATGTCCATCCATAGGAAAATATTTCTTTCAGCAAGGGAACTAGATATGAAGAGCTCAAGCCAAACCTCCCTGATCTGCTGGCTTTTGTAGGCGCAGGAAGCATTCAACCACGTGCACAGGAAGCCAGTTCTGTGAAAGGTATTGCCTTTCCAGTGTGACTATCAACTCCAGACAGACGTTTCTCATAGTTGCTCTCTTTTCTTCTGTGAGGTCTGTTGCCCTTCCGGAGGGGAGGAGGGGTGTCATATGATAACTATGAATTCACAGCTCTGATTCACACATGCCGAACCTACAGCGAATGTCATCTAAGGTTTCTGCCCCCCTCCCCTTCACCAAAGCCGACTGTTTTGAATCTGCACGCCTTGGACCACCTTGCTTCTTGTCATAGTCCTTTTTTGCTGGCTTCTGCACAAATCAAAGCTGCTTCCTTTTCTAAGAAGGTGCTTGCAAGCTGTAAAATTGCATTTGGACATTTTCCTTAGAACACTGGGTTTTTAAGGCACACACACTTAAAAATGATGTACTTGGGACTTGCTACCTCTTCACACGATTTAACCAACCTATTTCCATAAATCAGTGTGATTAACGAGGTGGTTTTTCATTTTTATGGTTGAAGTGAAGATTCCAGTTCCTGCTTGTAATTGTGAATACAGAAGCAAGAGGTGGTTGTTCATTTCAGATTAATTAACGCAGGATCCTATCTTATGATTCTGCTGGTGTTTTGTTACCTAGAACTGGGAGGATAAGAGCCAGCTGGGATGCATCAATTGTGCTTAGTTCATCAGAGGTCCTTACAGCCTTGAGTGTTTGTACAGTGTTCTAGGAGTGATGTAACCTAAAGCAGAGGTGAGGAACCCCTTTTTAAGAGTGTGGGTCACAATATCAATTTGGTGGGCCCTGACCAAAGAACACAGCACAAAGGCACTTTGGCTCACAGGCAAAGGATTGTTATTTATTACACACAGAAAATCGGCCTCTTCAAACACTCCCCCCCCACCATCAAATGAGGGGAAGAGCAAGAGAGTGCTGCACCTTCTGTTGTGTCACCATGTCTATGGCCCTTCAGGTGTTGGGAGCTGAACCCTCCAATGGGGAGAGCCTGTTGAACCTGTGTAGGCTCCTTGTGTGATTGGGAGTCCCTGGAAGATCAGAAAACTGGATTCTGCGGGGAAGCAACACAAATAGAGCAGGCTCCCTGCTGCGGAGGTTCCGCCCCTCAACATGAGGAGGGCGGCAAGAACAATGACATCATGGAGGGGGCTTGGCCAGGGAGCACCCTCTCTGTCCCATCCCTGCTCTTCTAAGGGACAGTGGAGTCAGGTGAGCTGCTAACCCAGTTTGCGCAGGGATTGTTTCACCACACCAGCCCCGCATCCCATTGAAGGCTACTGCTTTGGGGAAAGAGAAAGGTCATATCCCAAGCCGCTCACTGTGTAATGAAGATCCCAGATCAAACCTACTACCAGCTCCAACCCCTTTATAATAAAATTAGCCCTGAAGCCCAGCTCTAATTCCAAATCAGACTGGATGGGTCAGATCCTAAATACACTGTAAGATTTATGTCACTATAATAGCTAGGGTTTCTCCTAAAACTCGGAGTTGTGAGTTGGGTGAGGGTCCCAAAGATGCTTTTTTTTTAAAGAGATCCCTCACTCCCCTCACTAAACTACAGGCTTTGGGGATGAGGGAATGGGAGAATTGATGTGGTGTAGTGGTTAAAGGGTTAGGCTTGTGGAGACCTGGGTTCAAATCTTCATTCAGTTGTGAAACTTACTGCTTAACTCTGGGCTATGTACCATTTCTCAGCCAATAGGGCTCGTTGTATTCGTAAAAAGGCAGGTACTCTCTGCCTGTGAACTTCTTTGATGTTGGGGAGGAGAGCAACAAAAGTGCAATAAAAATAAAATAAAATGACTTGTTAAGCCAACTGTTGCATGAATGCACTTGTAAGTCCCCCCCTCTCCCTCCCTCCCCCCCCCCTCTCTCTCTGCTCCTGAATTAGGGTTGTGGGATCTGTAGGAGCAGGGCATGCCTGAAAACTGTGTAGAGGGCCCATTGCAGAGCAAGGGAATAAGTCCGGTAGTAGGAAGAGCCAGCCACTCATCCTGTTTCCTGGATTCCTAACATGATATGTACAGTCATCACATTGATGACTTGGCTGCCTGAATGCATCCATACATACTGAGCTTGGTAAAATATTTTAAATAGCTGGGCCCTGGCAGAGCCAATTTTTCAAGGATTTTGTCAGTCTTCTCTTTTCCTTTTCCAAGGAGGAAACTATTACAGGGATACAAATACAGAACCTCCATCACCAGCTAACCTTACTCCACTATCACTGCCATCACTTGCTGCAATCTACAGGAAGGGGTGGGGGGCCGTAGGCCTCAGGGCCAAATGTGGCCCTCCAAATGTCAGTCTGGCCCTTTGGGACTCTTCCCCCCCGAACCACTTCCCCTCTCCCCAGGCCATGCCTGACACAGCCCTGCTTCACACCCTCCTTGAGTGACTGTGACTGGAATGTGTCCTTGAACTCTGAGGTTGCAAAGAGGAGAATGAGAGCCCGAGGAAGGTCCCCTACTCCTGAGACGAGGTCACAACCAGACCTGAAGGCCCACACGTAGGCCCGGTGTCAGGAGGCGGCATTGCCGGGCACTCACAAAGCCCACACCCCAGCAGGGAACCCACTGGCAGCCCCCAGAGCGCCCTGGTTTAGCACTGATGCTGCTGCTAACCATTGCTGCCTGTTCAGCTTTTCAGTTGCTGTGTGGATTGAAGGAAGAAGGCAAGCAAAGGGGAGATGAACCCACACAGGAAACAGTCCCAGTAAGGACATCTTGCCCAGTGACCCTTCAAAGTCTGATGTAGGCCAGAGTGAGAAAAACTGAAGGAAGGCTGAATTTCAACGCAACTCCTTCCAGTGGTTCCCGATACTTTTGGGAGGCAACCCTCTGAAAGTAACCATATTTTTTCTCCCCTTTTCTCCAGATATCGTATTCTGGGGGAGGGGGGAGAGAAATGGGATAGGAGGGCTGTGCTTGTTTGCATCTGCTTCAGGACAAAGGAGGTTTGAAAGAATCCATATATTGTGGGGTGTTTTTTGCCATAAATTATAGCTTGAGTTCCACATGCATAGAATTGTAGAAGATGACAGCCTTGCCTCAGGCAGAGTGGGAGCGAAGTTTGGGTAAACATGTTGATCAGACCACACCTGCTTATGGTATTGGGGCATATCACATGTCTGTATCTTGGTGTGCAGTTCCCTGGCATTTGTCTTCTGCCTCATCAGGATTTCAGACTTGAGGTAAAATAAAGCTATTAAACTATGGAGCTTCTTGTCATTAAAAAAAGGTGGCAACCAGCACTGTGTCAGTTCCTCTAGCCCCACCCAGTTTTGCTTGATCTTTCTCCTCAACTTCTGGCATTGTCTTCTCACATCTCTCTCTCTGCTCCTCTCTCCCTTAGAGCTGTGCTTCCTAGCCCCCAGTTTCCCTTCCTTCAGCCACTCTGTCTTGTATTCCCCCACCCTGCAAGAGCTTTTCACCCCTACTGGCCTTTGTGCAAAATGTTTCTCACAGCCAAAGTTTAATTGCCCTCACAGAAGCGGACACCCTTGGACACTTGAATGTTTGTGAACATTCCCTGACATCACAGTAGGTGAACTAATGGTTGTCGGGAAAGGAGTAGGGTGCAGAGCAGAGCACAGCCGTTTTGGTTTTTTCCTGACTCTTATGTACATGATCCCAATTCATTCCTTTTGAGCTGGAATATCTTGAAATGGTGCTCGCAGAAGCCTGAAGAACGCCCTATAGAGTTATGCATTTATGTTTCTATTTCAATGACTGCAGAGCCAAGTGTTTCTGTTTTTATTAGCTTCTGTGGAAGCGTAGGTTTTCTGTTATTCAGAGCCGTGGGTGCATGTTCTGCTGAACTCTGCAAAAACAATGGGATGTTTTACGTGCAAGCACTTGTACTGTGAAGCATTGAGAGACATTTCATGGTATGGGAGTTGTTAACACACACTTTGCCTGTTTGTATCCCACCCCTTCCTCCAATGAGCTCTCCACAGTCAGCATAGAAGTTGAGGGTGTGGGGCCCAGAAGGAGAGGCTGTACGGGAGGTCTCAGAGGGATGCACCCAGCCTGTGAGCTGGAGACTCCACTGAGGTCATCATTGAGCCAAACCAAGCGCCCCTACCTTTACCCCACAAATTTTCCTTTGGATGATTCATTGGGGTAAGTTTTGACGGATTCGGCAGGCACTCAGATCAGGAAATAAATTTCCCCCAGGGATGTTTTGCCCTTCCCTGCATTCTTGTCAGACTTTGTACAAACTCTGCAGTGAAAGAAGATGCAGTTGAGGCATTTCCCACACTTCTCCTGCCACTCACTCTTTTGGCTTGCAGGGTGGTGAAATAATTTCCTGCTGCAGAAGGTGGGAAAAGAGAGGTTGGGCAGGGCCAAGGGCGGGGCAGCAGTGAAGAGAAGCCATGGCTACGCCCTTTTTTCTGCTTCAGAGGCACCAAGCTGCGTAGCAGGCAAAAATCTCCATTGCAACCTGGCAGTGTATTATCTGGCTTGGCTTTCTTCCTTTCTTCATCTTACTGCTGGACCAGTCCTGCTTTAGCATCCCCAGGAATGCTGGTCTGAGACACAACATGGGCAAAATTCTTGCAAGGTTCCAAAGGCTCTGTTCCATAGAGATAGAATAAGGACCACTGTGCTGTTAGGTCAAGGTTTACAACTTTCTCACCTTACTCTCTGGTTCCTAAAACAGGTTAAATCATCCAACTTAAATCATGCCCATTGCGTATGGAAATTAGGGGGGAATACATATTCAAGCTCATGTCCAGCTGGGAACAAATCTCTCTGCACTTGAACCCCTTCCCCTGATGTTTGGGGTCTCTTATGTGGGTTAAACCACAGAGCCTAGGGGTTGCTGATCAGAAGGTCGGCGGTTCGAATCCCTGCGACAGGGTGAGCTCCCGTTGCTCGGTCCCAGCTCCTGCCCACATAGCAGTTCGAAAGCACCCCAAAAAGTGCAAGTAGATAAATAGGTACCGCTCTGGTGGGAAGGTAAACGGCGTTTCCGTGCGCTGTTCTGGTTCGCCAGAAGCAGCTTTGTCATGCTGGCCACATGACCCGGAAGCTGTACGCCAGCTCCCTCTGCCAGTAAAGCGAGATGAACACCGCAACCCCAGAGTCGTCCACGACTGAACCTAACAGTCAGGGGTCCCTTTACCTTCACCTATGTCAGGATTGGGGAGCATGATGGGGTCTTCCCAACTTTGTGGGCTAAAACTCCCATCTGCCCATTGGTCATGCTGGCTGCGGTCAATGGGAGTTGGGAGTCCCAACTTGCAGGGTTCCCTTCCCTGCTCTACGTATTCAGTGGTGAGCAAAATGCACCCTGGGCAAATCCAGGGGTACTTTAGTCCTAAACTGTATAAGTTCCAGGGTTAAGCCTTGGCAGCAAAAATGTGCCAAGATTGCTCTCTGGATGTGGCACAGATTAAGTCCTTGTCAATGAAAAAATAATGGTATTCGTCAAATAGTGAGCACTTCAAAATGGCAACTGCGCAGAAGGCCTGAGCTTTTCTTGTTGAAATTCTTTTTTTAGTAGGAACATGAGAAGCTGCCTGATATACCATGTCCCACCCAGCTCAGAATTGGCTGGCAGCTGCTTTCCAGGGTTTCATACAAGGGAGTGTTTCCTATGCCTATCTGGATATGTTGAGGATTAAACCTGGGACCGCCTGCATGCAAATCAGATGTTTGACCTCTGAGCTAAAGCCCTTCCGTTTCTCCCCTTTCCTGCAGCTCATGCTCCTGCCTACCTGCCTACCAGGTGTGAGATGTCAGGTCACATCCTACGTGCTGCCCTTTCACCAATCAACGACTGAAGCATGTGATCAGGACCATCATGGAGGTAAGCCAGAAGACCAGGGTTAGGTGTGGCTGCCTAGGAGAGGGACTTAAATGCCCTTGCATATCAGCCACACCTCTCGGCTAGAGATGGGTAAGCTCTCCCAGGCTTAGTTTGGAAAGTAGGATCTTCTTTCTCCAATCTCCCCCACCCCCTGCCCCTTCAAATGGGAAGATCTTGCATAATTCTTTTCCCAAGCTGAAAGTCAAAGCCTGGAAAAATTACTTCCATTCACCCTCTAATGGATGTAATGGAATGACATGACTTAATTACTTTTAATGGGGGAGGTACTACACACACACACACACACACACACACACACACATTGTTGCATTGTCCCCCCCCCCCACCTTTGATACAAATCCTTCCCAGGCAGGCTACATTCAAATCAAAATATAGCAATGAAATTACAGCCAAATAGTATCCTAGCATAGCAGTTCACCAGGATCCATCCCAAAGGGCAGCTGGTGTCATTTGGTACTATGTTTTCTTTTTGTTTGGGGTGGGGAAGCACAGACCATCTGGGACAGGAGAAGCCTCCAATGCCTCCTTCATCTGCTTTCTTACGGGTTTCCCATGGACAACTATGAGAGGAGGACACAGCAGGACACTTTATGTTCTTACACCTGCCTCGTAAGCTCTTGTTCCTTCCCACAGGGCAGTTGGTGTCAATTGGCATGGGGGTGGGACATATTCCAGTTGGAGCAGGAACAGGAGAATGGGCAAAAACTGAAAGGAGGAGGAAGCTCATCTCCTGTCAAAGTCTTTTGGAATGTAATGAAGCCACATTTTTTCCATCGCATTCAAGAGGGAAAACCTGTTCCCTGCTGGAGCAGAGGAAGCCAGCAATTGGGGTAAAATCTGGAGAAAGATTCTGGAGTTGTAAAAGTCATTTCTCCTTTGGTGTCTATGGACCATTCAAGGTTCTTTTACTAGCCTAGCTCTGGAGAAGGTTGCCTTTATCTCTAGTCCCAGCAATGGGTCTTACTGCTCTTTCCCCTTGTTGGGTTCCCAGCGAAGCTCCCTCAGCATGACATCCCTTTGCAGCAAACCTATAGATTGGCTTTCAGCCTATTGTTTTGCAACCTCCACTGTGGCAAAGGATTAGGTTTGGGCACCTAATCCCTGCTGGAAGAGATGCTTGATTCACCCCTTGCCTGCTTAAGTACAAGCAGAGCTTGGCCTTCATATGAGGGAATACCACGTGGCTGTGTTATCAGCTGCTAGTTTGCAGGCTGCTTTTGTAGCAACATAGATGGCCTTGTCTGCTTCCCCTAGGAGCTTGCATGGAGAAGCAGTAGCAGGGAAGGGTGTGTGCAGGCTGCCTGGCTGGCCAGGGCTGCTCTGCATAAAGATTTAGCTTTATTCGCTCCTTCCTCCAGCAGTGAGCTGTTTAGTTACACTGGAACAGCAGTGGTGTGAAAGAGGATTTTTTTTTTTTTTTGCAGGGTGTGTGTGTTTGTGTGTAATTCCATGCTGACGCTCCCACTGCCTTTCTCCTCCTTCTCGTTCCTGCAGGGTGCAGATTACCAGTTGCCTTCTGCCCACTCAGCCAGTGTGACCCTCTCTTCCCCATCCTCCTCCTCCTCTTCGTGTGATGGAGCAGATACCCTGGCTTTCAATGGGGAGCTGGACCTGCAACGCTACTCCAATGGGCCGGGAGGACCCGGGGGCGAGGCCCGCCCTTACCCGTGCCCCATCTGCGGCAAGCGGTTCCGCTTCAACAGCATCCTGGCCCTGCACACGCGCATCCACACCAGCTCCTCCCCTCTCACCTGCCCCTACTGCGGCCACCGGGCAGGGCAGCGTGCCAGCCTGCGCCTCCACTTGCGCTCCCACTGCCCCGAGGCCCGTGCCCGCCTCAGCCACCAGAGCCGCCTGCTGCTTGAGCTGGAGGAGCGGGCGCTTTTGCGGGGGCAAGAGGAGAAGGAGGAGGAGGAAGAGGAGGAGGATGAGGAGGAGGAAGAAGAAGAAGAACAAGCTGCCCCTGCTCCACCTCCACCCCTGCCCACCTTCCGCTGCCCCTTCTGCAAGGGCAAGTTCCGCACTGCCGGCGAGCGGGACCGCCACCTCCGCATCCTCCACCAGCCCTACAAGTGTGGACAGTGCTCCTTTGCCGCCGCCCAGGAGGTGGAACTCCAGTGGCACAACCAGCAAGCCCATGGGCTCCCGGCTGCTCGGCCGCCCACCCCTCCTGCCCCTGTCCCCGCCGCAGCTGCCCCACCTGCCCCTCCGGCCCCTGCCCCTGCCGCTCCCTCAGCTGCCGCACCCACTGAGTTCCGCTGCCAGGTTTGCGGCCAGGCCTTCACCCAGTCCTGGTTCCTCAAGGGTCACATGCGGAAGCACAAAGACTCCTTCGACCACAAGTGCCAGGTGTGTGGGCGTGGCTTCAAGGAGCCGTGGTTCCTCAAGAACCACATGAAGGTTCATCTCAGCAAGCTAGGCCTCCAGAGCGAACAGAGAGGGCCCGGCCCAGGCCGGTCCGCCCAGAGCTTGCTCGTCGGCTGCGAGGCCCTCTACCCTTCCCTCCTCTCCCCTCGGCCCACGGATAAGGCCAGCACGGGCAATTTCTTGGGCTATGGCGATGCCAGCTGCGCCGAGCGGCTGCAGGCCACGGCTCGGGCGGTGGAGAGTGGCCAGCAGTGGAGGGAGCGCTCTTACGCAGGAGGTTCCAAGCTGGCGAGAGAGGACCCAGGAGGGAGCCACCGCTGCCCAGATTGCACCCGTACCTTCGGCACATTCCAACAGATGGCCTTGCACCGACAGAGCCACCTGTCCCGAGAGAGGGAGTGGAGCAAGGGGCAGTCGCTGGGCTCTCACCTTCTCGCAGGACACTGGCTCCCCACAAATGTCAGAGCCTCCACAGCAGCCAACACCAGTCCGTCTCTGCTGACCCAGGAGGAAAAGGGCAAGTATGGACAAGCAGAGCATAGCTGCTTTGGGATTTGGCGGTTGTTGTTTTTTTGTGGGGGTTACCAAAGTGGGTCTCACATGTCACAAAGCAACCTCAGATTCTAGAGCAGCCCGTGTTTTTGAGCTTCTTCCTCTAAGCAAAATAAAAAAATGAGGATGTGGGTGGGTTACATTCCATAGCTAGGCTGGTTTTAGCTGAAAACTGCATTCCCCCCTTTGTTTTATAAAAGGATATGTGTGAGGGGTGGAGGAAGAGATTAAGGGATATGTCCAGTTGACGGATATGAATAAAGGTCAGGAATAAACTAATAGAATTGTATCGGTAGGCCAGACCCAGCACAGGAAGCAACATACTGGATGGAAAATGCTTAACAAAGCCATATGTTTAAAATAATGGTGTTTAGCAGCGGCCTGTGTGGTGGGACATGGTTGCCACTATTGGGTAGCATCCAAGGCAGAAGCGGGGCAAGACCCATGTACTTAGGATGTCCACCTCTCCTCCAGGCCCTCTAACAAAACTGCACAGGAGGCTGATGATGCCATTGGATATCAGAGCGCATCCCACCAAATAGGCTGCTACTAAATTATTTAAAACATTTAAGTAGCTAGCCTAAAGGGATAACCAACATGGAGTCGACCAGTTGCTTTTGGACACCAGTTCCCAGTGGTCAGGGGTGATAGGAACTGTATTCCTTAAATATCTACAGGAGACCATTTTGGCCTAAACAACGGAGTGCTTATAATATAAAATACAAAATAAATCAACTAACAAAAGCCTTGTAAAGATACCATGCCTGGAATTCTGGGAAGGGCAAGAAGCCTGGCATGCAGTTATCTACAAATTTTACCTCAGAATGAGCAAGAGTTCCGTGAGACCCAAACAGTAGCTCTCAGTATTCAAAATATTACTTGGTGTGACTGAAACATTTCCCCACTGCTCTACACAGTTTTGCATGATTGTACGGTGTCTCGCCTCTGCCTCCCAGTTAAAACAAGTTTGGGCAAGGGGATGTTGGTGTCATGAGACCTTGTAGCTTTCTGCATAAGCACCTACATGCACCCACACCCAGATTGTGCACGAGGAAAATTCAAACTGTGTCTTGAAGGAAATAAACTGCATTGATGCAAATAAATGCTTCCTCAAGTGGTTTCACAACATTCCTTCAAAGCACATATCTGCACAACAAACGCATATCTGTTTTATATTGTTCCACTGTTCTGGAAGCCATACTGTTTTGCTGTTTGCCCAGTAAACCTGGGGAACTGTGGTAATTGTTCTGAGAACTTTTCTGGAACCTTTAACTCCTCCCTCCACAGAACAGCAGTTCCTAGCAATTCCTGATTAGAGAAAAGGGCTTTTAAGCCATTTTAAGCCTATGATGTAGAAATGTCCTAATTCTCAAGTCTGCCACATTGTTTAGCTCTTAAAAAAAAATGTAAGGCTTGAATCACATGCTGTGTCACTGCCATGAGGTGATTTTACCATGTCATTTTTGTATGGTGGATGTGTTGCTTAAATATGCCCTCAGGTGGCGAAAGCTGGGATTTACCACACTGGTTAGAATACCGGTAATTGGAAACTAGGCTTTCAGGTTATTATGTTTAGTGTAGTAAATTCTATCTTATTCCACCCAAGGGTGCATTAAAACATGTTCACCATTCCAAAACAAATCATGGCCTCATTTTGTGCTTTGTATGTATTTGTGTGTGCATTTCTTCTTCCCCACAAGACCAACATGAACCAACAGCCAGACAGCTAACTTGGGCCCCAATACTGACAAGTACCCAATATTTCCATCATTCTTACTTTCAGCTACCCACAAATATTATTTCTCCTGTCCTTTGGCAGAGACTTTTACAGGAAAGAGAAGGGAAGGAAGCATGGTGAGGTTGCCTAGCAACTTGGAATGAAACAACTAGCAAATTTGCTTTCCACCCCTCGCTTCTTCTGCATAGGAATAGATATAAAGGTCATGTTCACATTTCATGCAAAAGTTTGAGCTAAACCATAGTTTGGAGTGATGTGAATGAGCTGAAGTGAGCCTCAGGGTCTTGTGGCCGCACTCTCCCTCTCCTGCTCTTCCGTTAGGATGAGTTTGAAAGCTTTTGCTTAGCCACAGCTTGTTATGTCATCTAAACTGACAAACGATAGTTTGTTTGAAGCAAGCCAATGTGAAACCATGTTGCTGACCAAATGGTTTTTATTTTAGACTTGGTGTGTGAGGGTGCAGTATCAATTTTTCCAGTCAATTTTAATTTAATTTTAATTAATGTTTGTGTGTGTGCGCGCACACACACCATATGACTAAGAAAAAAGAAGCAGAAAAGCTGACAGCAGTCAGATGTTAATATAACAAACAGAATATCTCTTTAAAAAACCAAACCAACCTATCAAAGTCAACCTCTGTTGTCACAAATGATTCTTCCTCTCTTTCCATTTCTAAAAACATAAAAAAACACCACATATCACTGCACGGTGTGTGTGTTATGTTTGTGAACAGTTGCAATAATATTTTTTATTCTAAAGCATTCCGTGTAATCTTTACCCAAGGCAGACAATCTTCTGTCATAGGTGTTTATTTTCAATTCACAACCCACCCACCCCCGTTTAGAGCAGTCATCATTTTTTTGCAGCTACTATGTTGGGCTACATTTTGAAAAAAAAAGGTGACAAATTAGGTACAGATCCAGTCCTAGCAATGTAGTTGTCATGGTTTTCTTCGAAGGGGTCGTCTGTGTTGGGGTGAAAAAGTGAGACACCTGTGGCACTTGTGGATGTGAGGGGGGACGGACTATGTTTCTATAGCTCTAAAGAAGAGTAAAGCAGGCAGAGAATCCATATGTAAACCATACAGAGAAGGGTCAAGAAACCTTGCAGTCCCCTCGTACTAAAAATCTCTTTCCCTCTTTGCTGTGTTTTCCCCAGACATGCAGGGGCAGTCGCGCCTGGACGGCTCCCGGCGGGGCACCGGGAAAGATTGTCCGTTCTGTGGGAAGTCCTTCAGATCCTCCCACCATCTAAAGGTGCACCTCCGCGTCCATACAGGTAAGATCAAGATGCGGCAACTGTGGGGTAGGGTTTGCCTAAACTGGTGGAAATGAGCAATAAGGCTGGTACTTGTTAGGTTCCCCCCCCCCTTCAGTTCTGTATCTTGCAGAGGCATACCACACGGGTGGAACCTAATACCATCTGAGGCAGCTCAGACCTCTGTACAGTCATACCTTGGTTGACGAATGCCTTGCAAGTCAAACCTTTTGGCTCCCGAACACCGCAAACCTGGAAGTGAGTGTTCTGGTTTGCAAACGTTCTTTGGAACCCGAATGTCCGACAGGGCTTCCGCGGCTTCCAGTTGACTGCAGGAGCTTCCTGCAGCCAATTGGAAGCTGCGCCTTCCTGCAGCCAATTGGAAGCCGCACCTTGACGGATTCCGTTCGACTTCCGAGGTGCAACTGTACTGCCTGTTCCTTTGCTTTCACCAGACATGCAAAGCAGTGGCACAAGTGGAGACATGGAGCAGCATTCTCTGCTGATCTCAGTTTTGTGCATTGGACCCAGAGGGAGGAAACAAGTGAACAGGCAGAGGTGACAGTGGCAAAGAGGTGGGCCCAGTCAGGGCTTCTTGGGCACTTCAAAACTGGAACCATAAGCTTCACTGAGTTCTGTTTATTTATCTATAAGACATATAGGCTGCCTTTCCTTTCCGTATGGAAACTCAAAACTGGTTACAAAAAAGCCAGCGCAAACAAATATATATTATGTATAAAACCACCAATTAAAATGCTGAACTAGATTAGTAGGCTGATAAAATGTTTTTTGGGGCTAACAACTTGGGGGGAGGCATTTTAATTATTTATTACCGGTTGCTCACATAGTTGTTGTCTCCATTTTATTTCTCCAACAATCTTGCGGGGCAGGTTAGGCTAAGAGACAGTGGCTGGTCCGTGAGAGATTCCTTGCATGGGATTGAAAACACTCACCACATCAGACCGACTTACTTGCAAGGATGTTTCATATTTTGTCTGTTGGTTCCTTGTGAGGCTCTCCACCTTAGAGAGGAAATGCAAAGTTGTGGTGCCACAACCAAAAGGCCCTGCTCTGCCTATTCATTGATTTAACCTCCACAACAGGTAGAACTTGAAGTGGGGCCTTCCCCCTGTGTCTTAAACACTGGTTGAATAGTAAGATTCCGATCTGAAGATCACACTGTAGATGGTTGATGCTTTTCGTAAAACCCTGCAAGGTTGCCTTTATTTCCGTTTTATAGTTTGGGGGAACTGAGAGAGAATGATTCACCCAAAGTCCCTCGGTTAGTTTGCCTCAGAGGTGGAGCTTGAACCAAGGGCTGCCAGGTCCAAAGTCAACTGCCTAGGAAACAAGAAGCAACACTTGTTCACTGCCTTTCCAACTTGCCTCTACCATTTCTCCTTGCAGGCGAGCGCCCGTACAAATGCCCTCACTGTGACTATGCCGGCACGCAGTCTGGCTCTCTCAAGTACCACTTGCAGCGCCATCATCGGGAGCAGAAGAGCGCTGCGGCTGCAGCAGCTGCTGCGGCAGGAACGCTGGAACGATGCCACATCCCCCTCGCTCCCACCGCAGTCCCTGCCTTTCCCGCCACGCAGCTTGCAAAGAGCCATGGGCCCTTCCTGTCTCTCGGGAGCTTGGGCGGAGCTCGGTCCCGCCCATCCCGCCGCAAGCCGCTGCTCAACGGGAAGACCGACTTCCAGCCCCTGGACCTGTCGCTGCGCCCGGCTTTGGCAGGAGGAGCCCTCCACCGCTGCCAGTTCTGCCCCTTCGCCACCTCGGCTCCTGAGCTCATGGAATTACATCTCCAAGTCCACCACAGCCGGAAAGCCCGAACCCGCCGCTGCTCTCACACTGCCCCTAAACCCCGGGGGGTGGCAGAGGAGGAGCTGCCCGAACCCCAGAGCCCCCAGCTGAAAGCACCCGAGTCTCTAAGTCCAAAGGGGGAGATGACCAAACCTCAGAACCTCTGGCATTCGGAAAACCAGGGAGAACTTCCCAGGCCTGAGTTGCCCCTCGGGAAGAGGACGCCCGATCGAGCAATAGTTGCCAGCCTCTCTCCTGGAGCTGCACCAGCTAACCAAGATTGGGAGAGCCTGTCGCAAGACTCTGAAGAGCCAAGAGCTGAGGAGGAATTGCCTGGGCCCAAAGTCCAAAAGGGCCCACACCAGGAGACATCTAAGACAGGCCAAGGCCTCATGGAATTGCAGCTGGAGCCAGTGCAGGCCTGAGTACGTCTACTCTGCATATATAAACCAGTTTTGAGCCTGTTTAACTGTCATGGTGGCTCTCAAGCAAGGGACTCTGGGAACTGTAGCTCCTTTCTATGAAGCTGCAATCTCTAATAAAGAATTCTCAAGCACCCTACAAATCTACGCTTCCCAGAGTTCACGGGGAGGGTCTTGGATAGCCCCTAGCTTAGTGGTAGAGCCCATGCTTTGCATGCATTAAGGTTCCAGGTTCAGTCCCTCGTATCTAGCCAAAAGAGGCAGGGCTCGGAAAGGCCGCTGCCAGAGACCTTGAACGGACATGGCCAATTAAAGCAGAAAACATGGGGCTCGATGGATCAATAAATAGTTCTCCGCAATAAAAGGCAGCTTCACAAGACAGTTGAACCAGTTTCAGACCTGTTTACATTTGTAGTATAGACATGCAGAGACCAGAAGAGGCAGCTAGTAAGATGCCACTCCACAAATGACAGGGTCGTGCACCCATCTGTTGAGAGGTGTCGAAATAGAAGGTAGTAGAGTTGTCTTTTTGGAAACAGGTTTCTGTGTCTTTAACAGCAGCGAGGCAGGCAGAAATTCAAGAGGCACAGATCTTCTCTGTCACGGCGCTGTTAACGATACAGAAGACCTGTCAGGAAAAGTGCCAACCTTGGGATGCAGAAGGGAGAAGCTGTGATAATGGCTGGGGTGTGGAATTGGTTAAGGGGCAGCGATGCTGTTAAAAGTCTTTCTTAGTCAAACAGGGTTTTGGGGTGAGGTGGCTGGAGTCTATTGGATTCCAATGCCTTGTTCTCGCCTCAGTTCTGGGCTTGATGCTGCTTCCTATTGGTGCCACTGTCTGAGAAATTGGGCCCATTCAGGACCTCATTGTTGGCACAAATATGGGGTTGATAGGCCCAGTAGGGAACAAGACACCTGTGGTGTATACCATTTTTGTAATAAGGGGAGCATTTCTGCGGGCGCAGCTTTCCCGCTCCGTGGTGCTGCTGCTACGGCGGGAGAAGCTGGCCCTTTCAAAATCCCCCCTTTAATGACACAGGAGCCCTGTCTCCATTAGCCTGTTTACCCTGTTGAGTGCCACAGAGGCAGGGCAGGCCGCACCAGCCACTCTTGGCCTAAGGGGACTTCAAGCACCTGTGTTGGGGCCTTGTCTCCATAGCAACCAGGTGCTACAGTCTCTTGTGTGCGTAGCAAGCAAGCAACCCAGTGCCAGTATGTTATCTCCGTAGTGACCCAGGAACAGAGCCCTGTTTCTGTAGTGAACTGGCATGTCGGGGAGCTTGACAACTTCTAGAGTTTTCTATTTTTTTATTGTTTTTCTTGTAGAAAATTTGAAACTGGAAATAAAAATTAAAATGAGAAACAACTAACGCTTCATTCAGTGCTTGTGTGAGTGTGATCAGTGTTCTCAATGCAATCCCTGTCAACAGATTTAAAAGCTGCTGCTTCACGTACCTTTTTTAAGCCCCTAGAACAACTGCAGCACTGCCGTAAGCTGACTGTCCTTATTTTCTGTTTCTGAACATCTGAGATCTGGAAACTAATTCCTAAAATTGTATGTTCCTGGGTTTGAGCTGAACTAAATCATATTAAAGGATCTCATGGCGCCTTGAAGACTTAACAATTTTACTATAGCATAAACTTTCTTGGGTGGCTTGATTCCTGTAAGTTTAGAGGAGGAACAGAGCCACCAAATAATACGGTAGTAGTTTCTACATCTTCAATATATTTCCAAGCTATGCAGAAGTATATTTGTATGCATTTTTAAAAAATAGCCTGGCAAAAGATCTGTGGTCGGTGCTCTCCAGGACCTACAGAATGAAGGTGTCAGCTTAAAAACAGCAACAACCAAATGCTAGAGGTGTCAGGGTTTTTTATATAAAAGAAGAAAGAAGGTGGGAAGAGGATTAATCTGCTTGAATAAATAAAAATATACAATAGTCTGGAGCAAGGAGTGAGGGTGGGGGATGCATGCAATGAATTTTTTTTAAAAAAAATAATACACTGGGCTCCTTATGACCTGTTTATTGAGCATAAATTCTGATTTGCTTGAACAAAGCATATGAGGAGGTTATGGTGATGTCCGATCTTTATTTATTGTGCATTTGTTCTTATTTGTTTGCAGGGAAGTGCAAGAATAAGCATCCTCATTTGTTTGTGCTCATTTACATGCCTTCCTGTCACTCATTTGTCCCCATTCTCACACTTTTTAGTGCACGTCACTGACAGTCTCCTAACCACATTTTGTGTGTCTCATGTATTATTATTATTGTTATTATTATTATTATTATTATTATTACTACTACTACAGTATTATATCAGAGCTACAGAGCACTGTAATCCACTAACTCCGCAAACCTAAATTTCCAGTATGCAATTGAATCCCTTGTCCTCGGAAGCACATGAAAATGGTCAGCGGCCTTTCCTCCCCTCAAGGCCTGCCAAGTATGATGAAGCGTGAGAGAAGATTCCTTTGAGATTTATGGAGTAAATGCCTCATAAAATACATTATTTAAGCATCATACAATTCAAACAAACGATTACGTTTAAAATCCAGCACACACAAAAGCCAAATTCAAAACTTCCTCAAATGCCCAATGGCGATACAAGATATATCTTGCGGGATTGTTGTATTTTTTTTCTTTTTTAGAATAATGGTATGTCAGTACTGCTGGGGCGCTGGTGGCGCTGTGGTCTAAACCACAGAGCCTAGGGCTTGCTGATCAGAAGGTTGGCGGTTTGATGGGGTGAGCTACTGTTGCTCGGTCCCTGCTCCTGCCAACCTAGCAGTTCGAAAGCACATCAAGTGCAAGTAGATAAATAGGTACCGCTCCGGCGGGAAGGTAAACAGCATTTTTGTGTGCTGCTCTGGTTCGCCACATGACCTGGAAGCTGTACGCCGGTCCCTCGGCCAGTAAAGCAAGATGAGCGCCACAACCCCAGAGTCGTCCACGACTGGACCTAACGGTCAGGGGTCCCTTTACCTTTATGTCAGTACATGTATTATTTACAGCCTTGAGTAATTCCCAGGACAATGGGGATTTTCTCCTGGAAATAATAATTGAAAGGTGTGCGCCTAAGTCCTAACAGCTTAACCTTGACCATACACATGCCTACAGGGTGTGGCAGAAACTGCTGACTCAAATCAGCTATGTGGGCCTCAATGAAGAAGAAAAATAGAGCACACGAAAACAAACCTTTTATTGGGAATAACATGTTCAAAATGCAGAAACTGACTGTGGACTCCATGTTTTGAGAAAAAGACTATGAAATAATTTTTATTGGTTTTACAAAATAAACCACACATTTATCACATTTAAATTTTAAAATCAAACAAGATTCTTCCAAATCTTAGGATTTCCCTCCTCCCCTCTGTGGGTCCTTTATACTGTATATCTAAAAAACTGCATATTAGAGTTCATCAGCACTATAGTCCTCCAAAATACCCAAAGTCTTTGTAACATTGCAGAAGTTACTGAAAGCCTGCCAAAGAGCTCAAGTGATTACAGTACAGTGTTCTTTTAAATACAGTTCCCAGTTCAAAATATCCACTCAGCCTTGGACTCACTCAGTAGTCTTAGGAAAGTCATCACAATCCCTCTGTGCCTTAACTTCTCACGTGCAAATGGGGATAATAATTTTTGCCTACCTTACAGGGTTGCTGTAAGGAGCACTGCAACGGCGAGTGCAAAGTACACCCCTCCCCCAAAAGTGCAAAGGAAATGCGAAAAAATAGTGTTATAATAAAGGAAGAAATAAACTGCGGGCACGCACTGCTTGAATGCAAAAACGACAGCTCTGCATAGGTACGCCCTATATTGCATGCAAACAATGGAAACCTGGTGTTCAATTAATCCGCTCCCTTTCCCTGGGGGGCGGTGTTGCGGACCAGCATCCGGGGACCCCCAGCGACCCGGCTTGGGGGGCGGAGGGATGCCGCCTACGTCACGGAGATTCCTGGTCGCGTCACGCCGGGGGCGTGGCCTCAGGCCGTTTAAACTGCAGCGCGGCCATGAAGCGGCCTCTTTTCGGCTAAAGAAGCGAGAAAAGAGAAGGGGGCCTCGGGCTTGATTCAAGCAGAGCGTGCGAGAGAGGAGGAGGTTGGGAAGCAGGAACTTGGTCCGCCCGTCACCCATTTCGACAGAACATGTGAGGAGTTACAGGTGGGTAGCCGTGTTGGTCTGCCATAGTGAGGAGTGTTTATTATATTCTGCTGGGAGCCGCCCAGAGTGGCTGGGGAAACCCAACCGGATGGGCGGGCTATTTTTTATTTTATTTTATTTTATTTTATTTTATTTTACATCATCTTCAAGGTAGAGACGGGGACATGATCATCCCCCCGGGGGGGGGGAGGCTCTTTTTGGTTGGGATCTGATGATTTGCGTCAACTGGTAGCGTAGTTTTTGTTCTGGGGAAGGGGGAGGCGACGCTTAGGGTTTTTCTCTCTTTTAAGCTCTTACTTCCGTGGTGCACAAATTTATAGGGCTGCTCATATTTATTCATTGGCACATATTTTTTTTTTAAAAAAAGATCTGATAGGCGTGAGGGATAGCTGCGCCTCCCTGGCAGCCATGAGGTTGGGTTAGGAGACCACAGGGTCACACACATGATTCTTGGGACTGTCCACTATACACGTGTGCTTTATTCTAGAGCCATGCATGCAAGATCAATCCGCCTGAAATACTTTGTGTACTCCCATCGCCTTGATTAAAAATATACCGGTAACAGAGTAGCTGAAGTTGTTTCAGACACAACCTTCCTTTCGTGCAGTGCATCTTTCTTAATGCCACGTTCGCTTTTCTCTGCTTTTGTTACTCTGAATTTTGGATTTGTTTAGTCGCGTCCGACTCCTCGTGACCCCATGGACCAGAGCACGCCAGGCACCCCTGTCCTCCACTGCCTCCCGCAGCCTGGCCAGACCCATGTTGGTAACTTCGAGAACACTGTCCAACCATCTTGTCCTCTGTCCTCCCCTTCTTGTGCCCTCCATCTTTCCCAGCATCAGGGTATTTTCCAGAGTCTTCTCTTCTCATGAGGTGACCAAAGTATTGGAGCCTCAGCATCAGGATCTGCCCTTTCCGTGAGCACTCAGGCCTGATTGGACTAAGGGGCCATAAATCAGGAGATTACCAGGCCTTTATATCCTTCAATTGCCTTTCTGTGCTTTTGTTTGGGCGGCATAAAGAAGGTTTTCCCTTCACAGTCTAGGGCAAACTGGAGATTATAATCTAAGGCAGATGGTGTTTAATTACAAACGGGGATAATAAACATGAAGCAGGGATGTGTGATTGCATGGAAGGCCCACCTTTCTCACCTTGGTGGCAATGTCTAAATTTCCCTTCGTTTCTTGGAAAAGGTGTAATTAGGCTCATTGGCTTTTTGTGATGGGTGAAATATTCGTTGTGGCGATCACACAAAGAATCATTGTTGAAGGAAAAGGTGGCTTTTTTTGTCCTGCCTGCTCATGTTCTTCCACAGGAAGATTTTCAGTTGTAGAGAACAAAAAGTTTTCGCTGTGGGGACAGCCAGCAGCCAAAGAAAGGCCTTATTTCAGCCAAGATGTAACTTGCAAAAATGCTGGGCTTTTTAAAGAGGGTTTGTTGTAGTTGTTATATTTTTACACCTTCTGAACAACAGTATCAACAGACCACTCACCTCTTTCTCACCCTTTTATTGAAACAGGAAGTTGTAGCTTTGATCTAATAAGCGATCTTTACCTGTTCATATTGATTATATTTATGCATCTGCTTATTTTTATGCAAAAGAAAAGGAACTTCTGTTGAAGTTTTGAGAGTACATTCAAATTCAGGTGGCAATCCTACACATACATGGGAGTAAGACTGAATTTAATAATTCCAGGTAGACATATGTAGGATTAGCAGTCAAAGCCTTGCCATATTGCACTGGCCAAGGCAGATGGTGGGGGAACATTTTCCATCTTCTTTTGCTATGCCAGTTCCAGGCTGGCCTTGCCTAGCTTCCTTGCGGAGGAATCTTGGGGCTTAATTAAGATGCATCATCAAGCAGGGGTGCCATTTTGCGCGTCTGCACATGCGCGAACCGCCGAACCCAGAAGTAACCCGTTCTGGTACTTCTGAGTTCAGCGCGTTCGTAACCTGCAGCAAGTGCAACACAAGGTATGACTGTATAAGGGCTTACACGCATGGCTCTGGGTCCTCCTCCAAACTCCTGTGTTTGTGGGGAGCACCCTGTTGCAACAGCTTTTAATAAAGATCAGGCTTAACTAGCTGCCTTGCTTTCTGGTCTGGTCTCTGTCATTTTACTAGCCAGTAAGGCCTTCCAATTGTGCTCTACCTGAGGTCCGGGCTCCCTCCCGGAGAAGGACCCCTTTTAACTCTTATAACAGTCAACAACAAAATATTTTTTTTATATGTAATTTTATTGTGAGGCAAGGAAATTAACTTTTAAGAACTTTTAAAAAGTATTATATTTGTTAACAATCTTTGGTAAGGTTTATGTAAGTGCAAATGATTCACTAAACAGCTCTTTTTATTTTTCTCATGGAATGCCATGCTAATCCCGAACAGCTGCAATTTCTTTTGAAAATGGAAGAGCTTCACCTAACCGATGAATAAAAAAACAAGCATAGTAGCTGAAGTATTTTAAAGAATTTAAAAAAAATAAATTTAAAAAGGAAGAATTTTTTTAAAAAGTAATTTCATGGTTCCTACAGTGACCTACAGGGGTCACCAGTGATGTTTGCCATTGATGACTGCTTTCCCTCTTGTTTAGAAATGCCTGTAGTTATGGCAGTTTACCAGTAGGATAATAATAATACAGTACAGTGGTACCTCAGGCTGCGCACTCAATTCATTCTGGGTGCCGTTTGCACCCCAAACAGTGCGCAACCCGGGTAGCGCTTTTGTGCATGCGGCAGTGGAATTTGCTACCAAGGAGTGTGGTGGAGTCTCCTTCTTTGGAGGTCTTTAAGCAGAGGCTTGACAGCCATCTGTCAGGAATGCTTTGATGGTGTTTCCTGCTTGGCAGGGGGTTGGACTGGATGGCCCTTGTGGTCTCTTCCAACTCTATGATTCTATGATCTCTTAACCCAAACATCTCTCTCCCATTTAACTGTATGTATAGCCTCCATATAATCTGGAGTATTAGATTGTTCTGCCCTCCAGACAGCTGTACTGGTTTAGCTGCAGTTGATGTAATTTGCGCCTTGGCCAGTAGGGGGCATTTGGACCTAATGTGTTCCTCTTTGTTGCAGTTGTAGCAAATGATTTTTTTTGTCACTGCCTTGTCACAGCCTGTTTCCCTGACAGGAAAACTTTCTGGTTTATCTTTCTTCTCACCAGATTTCCAAGGTTTGTACTTCTGAGGAGATTTTGTATATGGTATTTCACTAAAATCAACCTCCAGTTCATCTAAAACTTCAGCAGCTTGAGAGACAGAGCGTAACTTTTTGTCTCTCAAAAACCAACGTAAATTGGCGGGAACTTGCTTAAAGAATTGTTCTAAGCAAATTAACTCCCTGAGTTCATCAAAATTCTGTACTCCACTTCCCTGGATCTATCTATCCAGTAATCTATCTAACCTGCTGGCTAATTGTGAGAAGGTTTCCTTAGGATTGCGTTTTACCTCACGGAACGCTCTTCGGCTCTGTTCTCCCGTTAACCCACATCTCACTTTTACCCTTTGTTTAAATTTTTCATAGCTAGATAGTTCATCTTCTCTCAAATTGGGAGTAGATTTCACTTAGTATCCCACATATTTGTGGTCTCAGATACATCATCCAGTTGTCTTTTTTATTTTAAACTCAGTACACACTCTTTCAAAACTAAAAAAGAAATGCTTCTACATCGTCTCCTTTCACAAATTTTGGAAAACGTTTGAGATTAACTGAGGTAATATCACTAGTGGTTTGACTCTGAGGTAATTCTGATCTCCCATGAATTTCCTCAAGCCTCAGTCTACCTAGCTGAATTTTTTTCCATGGCCAATCTTTCAAATTCTAATTTTAATTTCTCAGACTGAATTCTCTCTTCAGTAGCAGCCCTCTCAGCTTCTACTTTATATTTCTCAGACTGCATTCTCTCTTCAGTAGCAGCCCTCTCTTTTTCTTTCTCAGCTTCTACTTTAGCTAATAGCATTCTTTCCTCTGAAGCTATTTGCTCCTTCTCTGCCTCAACTCTGGCCATCTCCAATTTAATTTTCAGCATCTCTAACTCTGCATTAGGGTTCTCTCTTGGTTCCACCTCTTCAGCTCTCTCATCACCTTTAGCTTCCCTAGCTTTCCTTAGATGAGCCATTTTTCTGTCAGAAAAATAAAGTCGTCTGATTCCCAACTAAACAGGCGTGTGGGTGATGAATTCGAATCACGACGCTGCCACCAATTAATTGCAACGAACCTCCCTGTCACACTCCCCTCCCCTGTTACTAAGTTTATTTCTTTTTATTCTTTAATTGCTCAGGTGTTCTGGGTCAGACTAATTAGCCCCCCCCCACTGTCCCTCAGAGGTCCGTCAATGAAGTTAACTCCCTGGTAGATACAAAACGGGAGTATCTTGGTAACCGGAGTGTATTTGTCCAGCTGCCGCGGCCTTTTATAATCCTTGCTCTGGGCTTCAGGGGTTAAACACCTTTTTGCCTACAGCCTCAGGGTCTCTCTCTCTAGATCCCTCACTGTATCAGTCTGCTAAACCCTTTTAGCAACTCAGTGGCATTACTGGATTTCAAGCACATATAAAAACATAATGATATGACAAAGGGAATAGACTTCCCTTCTGATCTTGCTAACTTATGACACCAAAATAATTTTTTTAAAGGTAGGCTGCCAAGTACAAAGATATTCTTGTCTTCATAATAGTCAAATAGTAGACTTTCATTTGGCAATGTCTGGTGGCTGATCAGTAGACCAGCATGCTAACTTTAAATTACCCCCTTCTAATGCCCCCTGAAATCTCGTCAACAGACATAATCTGCCCCCAGTGGCCTGCCTACAGTGAGAAAGAGAGGTTGAACCAACAAAAGGTGAGTTTGTCCAGGGTGGTTGTCTACCAGCTCCATTTGGTATGCTGGCTGAGACCCTTCCTGCCTGCACACTGTCTCACTGTAGTGGTACAGTACATGCACTTGTTATCTCCCGCTTGGACTACTGCAGTGTGGTCTGCACAGGGCTACCTTTGAAGGTGACTTTGAAACTACAACTAATCCAAAGAATGGGAAAGATTTATAATGTATTTAAGAGACCACCGTAAGCAAATGAAAACGCTAGCAGGACTTTAATAACGTAACAAATACTTTGGACAATAGGGATGGTGAAATAATATGCAGTTGAAAATGTTGACAATAGGATCCGTGGAAGGGATGGAGGGAAGTAATGAGATTCAGAGGAATCTCTAAATTTGAGTATGTATTTGATGTTGTTATAATTTTACATTTGTAAAATCAAATAAAAATTATTTATGAAACTACACTTAATCCAGAATGTGGCTGTCAGACTGGTGACTGGCAGCAGCCACTGGGACCATAAAACACTGGTCCTGAAAGACCTATATTAGCTTCTAATACATTTCTAAGCAGAATTCAAAGTGTTGGCACTGACCTGAAGGAGCATCTCCACCCCCATTGTTCAGCCTGGACACTGATGTCCAGCTCCGAGGGCCTTCTGGCTGTTCCCTCACTGTGAGAAGTGAGGTTACAGAGAACCAGGCAGAGAGCCTTCTTGGTAGTGGTGCCCGCCCTGTGGAACGGCATCCCATCAGATGTCAAGGAGATAAAGAACTACACAACTTTTAGAAGACATTTGAAGGCAGCCCTGTATAAGGAGGTTTATACATGGTTTAATGTTTTGTGTTTTATGCTTTTATATTTGTTGGAAGCCACCCAGAGTGGCTGGGGCACAAATATTTATTTATTTATTTATTTATTTATTTATTTCAGGGGTAAAGAGACTACGCAAGGCCAAAGCCAATTAGAAGCAAGCAGTCCAAATCTATTAGTCCTCATTCCTTGGTAGGCAGATTCAAATTTTTGTGAAACTCAAAGCCAATCACTAATCAGAAGAACTATTCCAAGGCCTTGTGGGAAGGAGTTCTGATGGCCCTCTGACCTTGCCCGACACCTGCATATACATTTTAGGAGTACAACAGCTAACAGTTCCCAGTTGGCGATGAATCAACACACCCAATCCAAGAAGTCCTTCAACTGTGAGAATTGCGGGAAGAGCTTCCGGTGGCCTTCCGACCGTGCTAGACATGAACCCGCTTGCCATAGGAGATTAAGGACAGGCAAGAGCACCCAGTCCCAGAAGTCCTACGCCTGTGAGAATTGCGGGAAGAGCTTCCAGTGGCCTTCCGACCGTGCTACACATGAACCCGCTTGCCGTAGGAGATTAAGGACAGACAAGGGCACCCAGTCCCAGAAGTCCTACGTCTGTGAGACGTGTGGGGAAAACATCCAGTCATCTATTAACCTTGCTCATCATAAATGCTCTTGCAGTGGAGGAAAGATAAAGACTGACCAGAACACTCCCCCCAAGGCATCCCACATCTGTGGTCTATGTGGGAAGAAGTTCCGGTGGCCTTCAGACCTTGCTAGGCATGAACCCGCTTGCCGCAGAAGAACATTAAGGGCAGGCAAGAGGCCCTACCTCTGTGGTCTATGTGGGAAGAAGTTCCGGTGGCCTTCAGACCTTGGTAGACATGAACTTGCTTGCTGCAAGAGAACATTAAGGACAGGCAAGAGCACCCAGTCCCAGAAGTCCTACACCTGTGAGAAGTGTGGGAAAAACATTCAGTCAATTACTAAACTTGCTTATCTTAAATGCTCTCGCTGTGGAGAAAAGGTTAAGACTGACCAGAACAGCCCCTCCAAGGCATCCTACATCTGTGGTCTGTGTGGAAGGAACTTTCGGTGGCCTTCAGACCTTGCTAGACATGAACCCGGTTGCCGCAGAAGAACATTAAGGACAGGCAAGAGGTCCTACCTCTGTGGTCTATGTGGAAAGAACTTCCAGCGGCGTTCAGACCTTGCTAGACATAAACCCCCTTGCCGTAGGAGAAAGTTAAGGACAAGCAAGAAGTCCTACGCCTGTGAGAAGTGTGAGAAAAACGTCCAGGCAATTACTAAACTTGTTCATTATATACGCTCTTGCTGTGGAGAAAAGGTTAAGACTGACCAGAACAGCCCCTCCAAGGCATCCTACATCTGTGGTCTTTGTGGAAGGAACTTCCGACGGCCTTCAGACCTTGCTAGACATGAACTCGCTTGCCGCAGAAGAACATTAAGGACAGGCAAGAGGTCCTACCTCTGTGGTCTATATGGGAAAAACTTCCAGTGGCATTCAGACCATGCTGACCAGAACAGCCCCTCCAAGGCATCCCACATCTGTAGTGTATGTGGGAAGAATTTCCAGTGGCCTTCGGACCTTACTCGACATGTGAACACACACTCTGGAAAGACGTTAACAGAGCAGAGCACAGCCTCTGAGGACCTTGACATTTGTGATCACACTGGGGAAGACTTTAACAGTCTTGCCCAACATAAACTCAGTCAGATTGAAGCACCGAGGCACAACAGCATCAGTATCCATAAACACTTTCTTTGTGACTGGTGTGGGCAAAGCTTTCCATGGCTTTCTGACCTCACTCAACATTTGTTTGCTCACTCTGGACAGCAACTTTATGGCTGTGACATTTCCCACATGCAACTGATAAAGAACAATGAATCACATCAGGAGAACAATGAGGAGGAGGAGGAAGGCCAGGGTAATTGTGAGGAAGATGTCCCTGTGGAGAGCATCCCTGGAGAGTATCTGCAACGCCTTTCCCCACTAGGTTCTGGGGAACCTTGCAAACCTTTTGCCTGTCAGAAAGCTTGTGAGTGTGGTGAATGCCATTTTAGAGCACACAGTGACCCTGAAGTGCTTCCACCAAACATTGTGTTGGAAATTGGGGTCAATGGCTTGGCCCATCCCCTATTCCAAATGCAGCCTTTTGAGAGTGGGTACTGTGGGACTGATGACGACAACGTCAACCCACAACCCACCGAGCTGTCTCCCTTCCGTGTTGACATCAAACCCACCGCTGAGTTGACCCCCATTTTGAGTTCCCGTGAGGCAGTCTCTGTGGAGTGCATAGTCCCAAGCACTTCAAGCGGACTACAGAGGAAGGCTTCGACTGAAAGCATCACCAGTTCTACTGGGCAACCACAAGCCGTGGCCAATCAACACCCTAAGGTGCCCCGATTCCTGAGCACACCAAGCTAGATAGAGTGAGCTTCCTCACCAGTGGAAGGGGACAAGCTTGTCCTGAGTCCCCAAAGCGGTTCAGCACGACTTCATACCTGTCAAAGCACCTGCCCACCCACCAGGCGAGGAAGCCATACAAATGTTCCACCTGCGGTAAGGTCTTTGCCCAGCGTTCGTATCTGGCCAGGCACCAGAAGGTGCACACAGTGAGCTTTGAGCATGAATGCCTCATTTGCGGCAGCTTCTTCACGCAGTCTTCGTACCCCAAGAAGCACATGCGCAGGCACAGATGGTCGGGCCAGCCCAAATCTTAGGTGGCAGGCGATCGTTAAAGGGCAGCAAATTGACAGTTAATTAGTACAGCTTTACAGCTGTGGCAGGCCCCCTTTTGGATGCACCAGAACGTTTCAGGCCTTCTCCTTCTAAGTATGTGCATTATCTTTTTTGTGTGTGCAGTGTGCTAACACTCCCCCTTCGCTGTTGGCGCATTGTGATTGGCTGAGTGGGTCACAAAAACACATGTACTGAGCTTGATTGGGTCGTAATAAATCAGATCTAAGTTAGGGGATGTTCAGAAACCCACGGTGTTTTAGGAGTTAATGGGCACCCCAGTTTGAGTGGCAGATACCCCTTGGGAGGCAGGACCTTCCGCTCTTTAAAAGGAGGGAGCAGCCATTAGAGAGAGGGGAGAGGTGACTGGAAGAAGGAGGGTGTGGGGCCAGGTTAGTTTGGTTAGGATCGTTGAAGATGTGTATATGTTGCTGAAAGTTTACACTGTTTTGAAACTAAGCTTATGAACCATTACTGAAACCGTTATGTTCTGTAAGTAATAAAGACCTCTTATTGTTGAGCTAAGAAAATATCGTCGTTCATTTGGTCCAGCGAGTTATATAGGCTCTTGAGGAGGTGAACTCAGGGAAAGGACAAAACTAACCTGAAGGGTGATAGTTTGTGTCTTGGAGTTCCCTCAGGAGGGGCTAGTGGGCGGAAACCCTGGTATTGCCACAGAGTTGCTAAGAGGGCTTAGCTAACTGATATAGTGAGGGGATCTAATAAAGAGAGACCCCAAACTGTAGGCAAAGGAGAGGTTAACCCCTGAAGCCCTGAGCAGAGGATATAACCGGCCACGGCTGCTGGACAGGAAAACTCCCATTACTAAGGGATCCCCAGATTATAGATAAAAGGGGATTGAAATAACAGACGGACCTCAGAGGGACAGGTGGGGTGCATGGTAATTTGACCCAGAACACCTGATTAAAAATTCACTTAGTAACGAGGGGAGAGTCTGAAGTGGAGGTTCGTCGCAGCTGAGGGCCAATAGATAGCTCCTTGTTTTCATGGCACTGAAGCTCCCCTGGGGGACATTAGAGAAACCTCAGACTCATGCCCAGTATGTTGGATTCCTTTACTCTGCCTCCATCAAACTAGGGATGAGATGGAACAGAGGCAAGCAAGCAGCCACTTTCAGGAAGTCTACTTTGAGGACTGCTTAAGTTAATTGACTTCAGATTAATTGCATACCACAAAAAACTGAGGATGCCTTTGTGAGGATTCTGAAGGCAGGAGACATGTTATTTACTTTAGGTGTGAGATAACTTGACAGTATAAAGATTTATTATGGACTATCAGAAGGAAAGATCAAGTTGATTAGTGCCCACTGCATTCCATCTTGGTATGGGGAATGTTCTATGTCATACGGACATGTCACCACCTGAGAGAGAGCCAGAGAGCCAGAGCCTGAGAGCCAGTGTGGTGTAGTGGTTAAGAGCGGTAGACTCGTAATCTGAGGAACCGGGTTCGCGTCCCCGCTCCTCCACATGCAGCTGCTGGGTGACCTTGGGCTAGTCACACTTCTTTGAAGTCTCTCAGCCCCACTCACCTCACAGAGTGTTTGTTGTGGGGGAGGAAGGGAAAGGAGAATGTTAGCCGCTTTGAGACTCCTTCGGGTAGTGAAAAGCGGGATATCAAATCCAAACTCCTTCTTCTTCTTCTTCTTCTTCTTCTTCTTCTTCTTCTTCTTCTTCTTCTTCTTCTTCTTAAATTCCTTTTATTTCTTTATTTTTAAGGGCTAAAACGGGGGTGGCGCTGTGGTCTAAACCACTGATCCTAGGGCTTGCCAATTGGAAGGTCGGCGGTTTGAATCCCCGCGACGGGGTGAGCTCCCTGTTGTTCGGTTCCAGCTCCTGCCCACCTAGCAGTTCGAAAGCACCTCAAAGTGCAAGTAGATAAATAGGTACCGCTACGGCGGGAAGGTAAATGGCGTTTCCGTGTGCTGCTCTGGTTTCGCCAGAAGCGGCTTAGTCATGCTGGCCACATGACCCGGAAGCTGTCTGTGGACAAACGCCGGCTCCCTTGGCCTATAGAGTGAGATGAGCGCTGCAACTCCAGAGTTGTCCACAACTGAACCTAACGGTCAGGGGTCCCTTTACCTTTAAAACAATAAAGCTCATCAATACAAAACAAGTGTCATAATTTTAAAAAGTGCCATCTCTGGTGCTCCAGTTTCAGCAAGTTGTCTCCTTCCTCTGTTCATAACCTGGTACCCAAAACTACAGGGTGAAGAAGATGATGTCACCACTGGCATCATAGACAAGTCATAATCGTCAGCTTAAAATATATGCTTCAACCTTCTGGTTTGTTGAAACAGAGCAGCCCTTCCCCTCCCAGGCAATACATAAACTGAACAGACAGGGCCTTGACCATCTGCAAGCCCAGGTAAACCCAGCTTCTGGCTATGGTTGGAGGGAAAGTGCTCAACTTTCTGGTTTCTATGTTCTATGGATGCAGGAATTTTTTTTTCTTTTTTTAAAATGAAAGTGAAAATTCAGGGGAAAGACCTGAAAAATCCTCGTGGGGATTGGGCTCCAGTGCAATGGCTCTGAGGCAAGTGATGATCCAAAGTTTAAAGGGACACTTTGGGATCAAGAGCTTTCTGGGTTTACCCTGCAGAAAGCGACGGACATACAAATGGATCTTGGAGAAGAGAACCTACGCAAGTGATGCTGACACAAAACCCCACACATATTAAGTACCGGTAAAATAGAAACACTGCCACCCGGGCCCCACCCCCACTCACCTCTCCCCCCCCCTTTTCTTGCAATGTCTCAACAAATGAAACTGATCTGTAAAAAATGTTACTTGAAAAAGAGAGAGAGAGAGAGAGAGAGACATTGCACATACTTTTGTAAACCAAGAAAATCTTTAATAAAAATATATTTTAAAAAAGATAGGTATGCCCTTCCCCTTCCCTTTCTAACTTTACTTTTGACTCACTTCCTCTAAATTTTTGGGAACAGGGATTATTTTACACTTTAGATCAAGGTGTGCTTGTGTTGTGAGATTTGCTGCCTGCTTATATTGTAACTTTGCTGTCCAAAGCAGCACCCATTTATTGTGTCGGTTTCATTTTGTGTAATAAACCAATTCTCCTTCCTCTGGCGTGAGAACTTCTTGTGGGTATAAGGTTAAGGGTAAACACCTTAATAACAAGCACATGTAGTAAATAGCAAAAGATCCCCAAAGTCTCTTGGCTTAATATTAAGTGTGCCCATAAGACAACATGGGTTCTGGACACAGATGCAGGTGTTAAATGCACCTCTTGTAGCACATGGACTTCAGTCCATTGAATATGTGTATTATGCTGAGCTAGAGTTAGATGCAAACATAGTATTTTTTGGAGGGCTGGGGGTATTGCAAGCAGTGAGGTCAAAGTGAAATGGAATGCAGAAAAATACAGACGGTGACTTACATAATTAAATGTGGTCAATAAAACATAGCAGTTGTGAATGTTTTGTGAATGACCACAATTAATTGTGCAGTTATTACTGGACTTTTCTGCATTTCATTTCCTTTTATTTTGCTTACAGTTCCTCCCCACTATCATGTGCATATATAATCCTGGTGCATCTGGTGAAGTAGACTTCAGTCATGAGACCAGAAGAAGCCCCTTGCTGGATCAGGCCAAAGGCCCAGTTAGTCCAGCACTTTCTCATAGTGACCAGCCAGATTCCTGTGGGAAGCCTGCGAGCAGGACCAGAGCATGACAGTGTTACACCTCCCCCCCCCCACCAATTTGAGCTAGTGTTTAAAGGCCTAATGCCACATGAAAGCTTATTCCATAATTGTTGGCATCTGACTATCTTGGGAGGCAATGGAGGAGTCCACTTTTGGGGATTATGTCAAACCATTGGAGCACCTGCTGTGGTTGTAGAGACCAATACTGGAAAGACATGTTCAGTCCCTCCAAGTGTCCCTATTTTCCAGGGACGTCCTTGATTTAGAGAAGCTCTGTCCCTATTTCTGATTTGATCCTGGAATGTCCCACTTTAATGATGATGATGATTAGCTCCACTCTTGGCGGCTTTCAACAGAACATTAAAAACAGAATAAAACTTCCTACATTAAAAACTTCCCTGAACAGGGCTGTCTTCAGATGTCTTCGGAAAGTTGTTTATTTCCTTGACATCTGACGGGAGGGCATTCCACAGGGCGGGCACCACCACCGATAAGGCCCTCTGCCTGGTCTTCTCTATTTTCATTGGAGAAATGTTGGAGGGTATGGAGTTATCCAACCCCTGAGGCAATCCTGTATAGGGAAGTTTTTGAATGTTTTACTTTTGCTTTTATATATGTTGGAAGCTGCTCAGAGTGGCTGGGGCAAGCCAGTAAAATATGCGGGGTATAAATAGTAAAATTATAATTATGAAATGGGATGTCCCAATTTTCATTGGAGAAATGTTGGGGGGGGGATGCATGTTTTATTGCAGCTGGGGGAGATTGAGGCATCCAGTTCTGCTGCAGGTGCCCCATAGCATTCTTCTCTCTGCGCTCCTCCATGTGGTTATTCCTCCTCTGGTCACTGCTATGAATACATGACCTGACTGTCTACATGGCGTGAAAACTGATGCCGTAATACATCTTGGTTGTAATATATGCAGGTGTGCTTAACTAAAACAGCCCTGCCAATAACTGCTGATACTCAACAGAGAGAGGCCAAATTTAAGCCTTATCTAGCATTGTGGGATCTTCCTGCTCAAGCATCTTTCACAGATATATTCAACTATCTGGAGGAAAGGGGCTGTCTCAGAAGATGGGAGCAGACTTGCTCTCTGTTGCTGCAGAAGGCAGAGGGTGGGCATCTTTTCAAGGTAGCCGATTCTAGCTGAGCATTAGAAGAAACTTCCTAATAGCATGAGCTACTGTATAGTGCTGCAGACAACGTGGAAGGTGGCAAGCTGTCCTTCAAGTAGAGACTGCGCGGCCATCTGTCAGGGAAGCTGTAGTTGCAAGATGTCTAACTGAACGTGGGACTGGAGTAGATGATCTCCAAGATGCCTTCTGACTTTAAAATTCTGTGAACTCGGGTTTGGGAACACAGTTTTAGTTGGTTTGGGCTGGCTGCGTCATGAGATGCATTTTACCACATGCTCACAAGAAATGTGAGGGAGTCGGACTGTGGTAACCTGCACTAGGTAGCTAGGTGCAACAATTTACCAGATAGCATAAAATATTTCCACACCAAGTAACCATTTGTGGAATGGTTGTCTTTATTTACCTATAAAGCTGTGCAGGTGTAACAAAGTGTGTCCCCTAATTGTGAGACCATCTGCTAATATGTTGAATCAGTTTGGGATTCCTAAACAGTCAAATAATTGTTTGTTTTTTAAACAGGAAGTGAGAATTCTGGGTCACTTCCATTATTTATTACCTGTGGCTCCCATTACCTTTGTATAATACAAGGACCTTCAGTCCGATATTGAGAAGGTATAGTTCTTCCACCAGCAATATAGAGCCAGCAATAAGTGTGGACCTCTAAACACCCCACTGTCTTCAACCCCCTTCCTCTGCAGTTGTTGGGAACATGTCGGAGCTGGAAAAAACTTTCCGCAGATTTGCCGTGTACGGGGAAACGAACAGTAGCGGCAATGAAATAACGGGCAAGAACTTCTCCAAGATGTTGAAGGAGTGTGGTGTGATGGACGGGAAGCTTGTTACCAGCACTGACGTGGACATTGTCTTCAACAAAGTCAAGTGAGCCGTGGGGTGGGAGAGGCAGTGTCTGGTGAGGAATGCTGAGACCACATGGCAAGGCCACTATATTAAGTGGTCACTGCAAGGCTCTGGCCCAGAAATTGCACTTTCTTGGGCACCTAGCCTTTAAACTCTGCAAGTAAAAAGTCAGTGTATTAAACCTTAGGACAGGAGTCCCCAAACTTTTTAAACGGGGGGCCGGTTCACTGTCCCTCAAACACTGTTGGGGGCTGGACTATAATTTGAAACAAATATGAACGAATTCCTATGCACACTGCACATATTTTATTTATAGTGCATAAAACCAATGAGACCAATCCTTCCCTTTTATGTTGCCTAAAAAGCAGGGGCGTACCCAGGGGTTGGCCCCAGTAAAAGGCGCAGACCCATGGGAGTGCAAAAATTGCACCTCTATTCTGGCTCATCTCCTCTGGCAAGGATGCAAGGGACCGATAACATCTCCTTGCCAAGGGCGCAAGGGAGCCTAGGTATGCCTCTGCTGCTGATAAGTCAACTCTACCGGGTAGCATAGCAGCTGGACTCATTGCTCCTCTCTCACATCAGCCTTTTCTTCTGCCTTGTCCCATACTTAACTGACTTGTACATGGTGAACCCAAAAGTTCTCATGTGTTCTGGAGGAAAATCCTTTCCCCTTAGATTCCTCTTTGCCAGGAGACCGAGCATGTGGCGAGGCTTCTGCGGCTTCTGATTGGCTGCAGGACCTTCCTGCAGCCAATCGGAAGCCGCGGAAGCCTTGCCATGCGCTGAGGTAAATCTGGCATGGCAAGTTGTTTCTGTTGAAAAGAATGCGCATGTGTGTGTGAATGTTCTTTTCAAGGAAACTCGCTGCGCCGGGTTTACCTCAGTGCTGAGGTGGGCCGGATTTACAAGTCTGGCAGGCTGGATCTGGCTTGTGGGCCGTAGTCTGGGGACCCCTGCCTTAGGAGGTAACCCCCCCCCAAAAAAAGAACCCCAGCCCATTGAAGATTGAGCACACTCAGAGGCCACAAAACACTGTGTCTCTTTGGAAAAGGGTGGAATTCCTTGTGTAGAGGAAATAATGGAATGGAGTATCCTAGAAAAAGGCATGGCTAGCTTGCTGGAACCCTGAACAGGAGCACTCTTAATCCAATCCAAATCTTTATTACGCATATAGACCAGCATATAGGAGCACTCTATGCTGCAACATTTTGTCGCTGGGCCCACTTGTTCCTCCACAGTCTGATATGGCAAAGAATGTGCAGTGTGGTTTGAGTAGTTCTAGGTTAAAATCTCACCTCAGGCATAATCAAATCACTCTGCTTTCAGCCTCATCCCTACTACTGCAATATGGGGGATGAGAATAATGAGCCGGTGAGAGGATTACTGAAGTAATCTCCTGTGCAAAACACCTTGCACACTTGAAATGTACTATATGAAATTATTAGGCCATTTCACACAGAACCCAGTAATGGCAATATTTTCACCCTCCATTCTGATTTGTGGTACGAAGAAACTGTTTTGAGCAGAGCTGAGGCAGCCTTCTCAGCCACAAAGCACCTAAGGGTCTTCGACTCTTTAACTCGCCTCGCCAGGGTTATTGTGAAGATGAAATGAGATAAGGCACTGCTCCAAGGGCCTTAGATAAAGGGTGGGGGCACAAATGTAGTTGAACAAATCAAATAGCCGCAGAGGCTAGGAGCTAACAGCGTTCTCCCTCTGCAACCTTAAGGACCAAAGGGGCCCGCAACATGAACTACATTGAGTTCCAGCAAGCCATTAAGGAGCTGAGTGGAAAGCGCTTCCAGGGAAAGTCCCCAGAAGAGGCTTTATTGGCCGCATACTATCTGATGGAGGGCAAAGAACCAGGCAGCACGGGAACAGTGAGTGTGGCTCTCCTATGAAATGGGAGGCAACCACTTTTTAAAAAATAAATAAATAAATAAATAAATAAATAAAGCATTTAAATTAATTAAATCATTCAGGGAATATATATACTCTGCATTTCTGTGGGAGGGCAGGGGAAATGTACAGAATGTAGTACTGAGAATCCCAGCTTTATTTTTTATTTTTTTTTAAGAAAAGTTTCCAGTCCTTATGGCTGGGAATATATGGTCAAAAACTGAAATGATTTGGGCCTTGCAAATTTGACATTTTTCTTTGCTGCAGATTTTGAATAGCTTGTACCTGTTTTTATTTTTGCGCAGCGCATGCCATCCCGCTTTTGGTGCCCTACACAAATGCAAATTATCTCTGAGGGACAAGGCAACGAACACATCCACGCATTCCCCCACCTCATTATTTTGCATTTTTAAGCATCAGCTCAGCGCTAACCCCTCCTTCCAAGCACCACCACAGCACCACTGACTTTCCACTTGCTTGTGTTGCAGAAATCGACCGCGGCTAGTGTTGTGGAGAGGCTGACAGACACCAGCAAATACACAGGCTCCCACAAGGAACGGTTCGATGAAACTGGCAAGGGCAAAGGGCTGGCTGGACGTACGGACCCGGTTGAAAGCCCCACCGGCTATGTCGCTAACTACAAGGGGGCTGGAACCTACGACAAGTACCACTAGATGTGGGGCACAGCCTTCTGAAAACCCTGCCTGTTCCCACTGCCTTGGAAGGGGAGGGCAATAAACATCTGCTCTGATACGTTGCTCATCCCTGGGTGTGTTTTTGGCTGTGTCCAGGTCTAATTTCATGCAGGTGGCAAGAAGTGAAAAAACTGGAATGGAGGAAGGGGTGTCAGAAAGAGAGGGGGGGGAAGGGGGAAGGCCTGCAAGGTAACACCCCCAAGTTAGGAGTAGAGAACTTCTAGGGCGCTGGCCAATGTTGGCCACAATCAACGGGCCCGGATTAAACCCACTTGGAGGCCCAGGGCTATGAGACCCCGGGAGTCCCAAAACTTAGTAACATCTGCTCATGAGAAACAAAAGCTTGTTCTCTTCTTTATCTACTCAGTGAAATTAGAATGCTGCCAAAATGTTAGCATTGATAAGAAGATTGTTTCCTTAGATGCTTCCCACTTTTTTCTTGTTGGAATTGTCTGCGTTAGGGCCTTCAAAATTTCATCTTTAAGAAACTCCCATCTATCTTGGACTCCTCTCTCTCACCCAGTAGCTCCTTCAGCTTTTTGAAAGTGGCCTTCTTAAAGTCCAGAGTGCATGTCCGACTTCACTCGGCTTTCCCTTGCCTCTGTAACCTGAAACCCAGGATGACATGATCACTTCCTCCCAAGTTTCTGAATACTTCCACTTCTCCGATCAGCTCCTCCCTGTTGGTGAGTACCAGGTCCAAGATAGATGATCTGCTTGTTGCTTTTTCCCCCATCTTCTGGGAATTGTTAGCAAGGCAATGCAAATCCAGCACTCCCTGTCAGGGGGGGCCAATTTGGCCAATGATGCCATTTCCCCCAAAACATTCCCACTAGCAAAGCAAGACCACCCACCTATCGATCTCCTGGTGTCATCATGATCACAGATGATTAATATGTGGGTGGCTGTACCCAGTTATCAAATTTGGCCCACAGGGTGGGAGGATATTAAGACCTGTCCCCCTAGGCCAAAACGTTTACCATCCCATCATTTTCTCGTCTTTAAACCCAACATGGTATATTGTTTGATTTCTTTTATATTGACCTACACTTCACATATTGCTTTGAGATTCCTTTATACTGTATTCAATTTTTATGTCATATGCAGAGCAATCTCCATTTATGTGGGGGTTCTGTTTCCGGAAGACACACTCAAGGGATTCCCTTCTTCTGCTCCCACCTCACCCCCTTTCAGCGCCAAAAAGGCACATGTGTTGGCAGGAGAGCGTGTGCTGATGGCATGCAAGTGGGGAAGATACCTGTGTTGATTTTGAGATCTTGTTTGTTTGAGATTTGGTCCGCATTTTTCACATTGTTTTGACATGCTTTTGTAAAGTACTGGACCTCCACATTGTATAATGTTCTGAAACTGCTGTGCAGAAAATATAAATCATATGTAACAATCTGAAATTATTTAGAATATAAAATGATTAAGGAATTTTCTAAAGGAAATAAAATAATAACAAACAAAGAAAGAAAGAAACAGACAGACAGAAAAACAAACAAACAAACAAACAAACAAACAAACAAACCAATAGCCGTTGCTCTAAAATGTACCCGAATTTCAAGAGTCTGTAAACCAGGTTGTGAATCTCTGTGCAACCTGCAACTCTCTGGGTGCCATTTCGATTTCAAGTATGTACAAGAACAGATATGTGAAATACCTTCCTTTCTGGTCACGCCTCACTGTATTTCTCGTTCCAAAATACTGTGGTGTTGGGCCAGAGCTGATAAGATGATCCGGAAGCTAGACGGCTTTCCTTTTACATGGAAAAACAACCAACACCCTGCCAATCTGCAATACAGAGCAAACTATGATGTCATAGAGAATTTGACACAGTCACAATGACCACGACAACTTATACCATCAAGCCAGTGGTGCTTCTGGCTCAGAGCAGGCTACCCTTCCTAGGAGGAACAGGGCAGGGGCAGAACATCTAACTCAGGTAAGCCCAACCTCAAATTAGAGGAGGAGTGGAGAAAATGTGGACTTCTAGAAGCTGTTGGTATACAACTCCCACCACCCTTCATTCATCATTAGCTATTCTGACTGGAACTGATGGGCATTGGTGGCCAACAATATCCACAGAGCCACAGGTTCTCTATCCTTGATCTGTATAGATGATTTCATTTGTTTTGTTTCGATCCTGCCCTTCTTCCTAGAGATCCACCGTTCCATGTTGTCATCTTATATGTAGAAGTGCTGAGCTGTTGGTTCCAGGGTCATCATAACTAGACATAACTTCTGGGTCCTGGCCCTACCCCACTATCAATTTTTGAAGAAGACTGACTATTCAAAAAACATTGCTTTCTGGAATATTAAGGCATTTTGGGAAATGGAGGTGGGAAATTAGGCAGGGCATAAAAGAAAACATTGTCTCTCAACCTCTGCTATTTCCCCAGCCCAGTTCAGCAGAATGTTGTGCTCAGTATAGATGCTCCTTACCCTATCCAAACCTGGCTATATTACTCAGTGTCTGCTTAAATATATGTAATAATCGATAACCCTTACAGTGATTGATTGATTGATTGATTGATTGATGTGTGTGTGTGTGAGAGAGAGAGAGAGAGAGAGTTTGGGAGGCTTAATATGGGAAAGGGCTGAATGCTTATTTGCACTGATAAGAAAGTGAAAACATTGTGATGTTACATACCTTAAGTCAATGTGATGTAGTATCAGACCAGAACTGGGGGCACCCAGGTTCAAATCCAGTGGCGAACGGAGCCACTTGGGTGCCCGGGGCGGCAAACACACAGGCACCCCCCCCCCGGGGGCAGGGCATCGCTCTACAGCACGCATGTGTCCTTACGCATGCATCGTGTATCATGACGCCATGCTGCACGCGTCGGGATGAACAGCGCATGTGCGGGATGCCACATATGCACAGTCCGTCCGTGCTGGTGGGCCGACACGCTCTTTTCTTCTCCTCCTTTCCTGCTGGTCCCTGGTTGGGCAGAGCCGTGGGGGCGAGGGGCGGGCCAGCAAGGCGTCACGCTTGTAGCTGGCATGACGCCCCTCCCTGGCCCACCCCCGCGGCTCTGCCCAACCAGGGCCCAGCAGGAAGGGAGGAGAAGAAGCGAGTGAGCAAGCCAGCCACAGTGCCACCGCACCGAGTGAGTTTTTTTGCTGTACGGCGGGGCTTGGCCGGTCGGGGCTTGGCAGGACCCCGAGTGTCTCCACCTCCAGGGTGGAACCCGGGGCGGACCGCCCCCAACACCCCGCCTTTGCTCCGCCCCTGTTCAAATCCTTTCTCACCTGTGAAACTCACTAGGTGACTTAGAACAGCCACTCTCCCTCAGCCTGACCTACCTTAATGAGGATTGAACGGAGAAGGGAGAACAGTGTATACTTCTTTTTGGAGGACAGTGAGGATATACATGCAATAAATACATAATACACATAAATAATATATATTTCTTGCGATGGCTAAAGGCTGGTGGCTAAAAGTGTTGGGTGACCTATGTCCTTAAAACTGTACCAGCTTAATGTGGGATAAGTCAGCCTCAGATAGTCAATATGCTTAACTCAAATTAATGGAGGAAGGGGTTAAGACCATAGAGTAAGCTGTCCTGCCAGGCTTAGTTAGTGCCGCCTTGGGAGGAAGGGTTACCAAAACCTTTGTTCTCTTTCTTTCCACCATTGATGCTTCATGCTTAGACCCTGTGGCTTTACCAAGCCATCTCTGTGTTTCTATACAAATAATTTTGAAACATTTACCCTTTTGTAACCTAAGTCAGTGTTTTTCAACCTTTTTTGGGCAAAGGCACACTTGTTTCATGAAAAAAATCACGAGGCACACCACCATTAGAAAATGTTAAAAAATTTAACTCTGTGTCTATATTGACTATATATAAAGTAATTTTTCAATTTTTCCCACGGCACACCAGGCAACATCTTGCGGCACACTAGTGTGCCGCGGAACAGTGGTTGAAAAACACTGACCTAAGTTAAACAGCCTGTCTTTTTTTTGCTGCTGTATGGGAAAGCACATTAATCTGACTTTTGAAAGGTTTGTAAGTAAACCACTTTTAGCTTACCAGATGCGTGGTCTCTTTCTACGTTGAGGGAAGTAGGGAGCTTTGGAAGCAACTTACAAGGGGATATTTTAAATGTCTAATGGCCTGTATTTCCACATTTTACCTTGCTGCATGTTTTGTGGTTTTAAGTCTCTGCTTGGGTTCTCTCACCAAAGAGTACTTGTCCCAAACCTGGATCTAGGCATACAGAGAATTCTTTTTATTTTACCTTGTATTTCTCCCTTTAAAAATGTACACTAAAGTCATGTGTAGGGACTGAGTTGGGGGGGGGGGGCAAAAGGCTTTACAAATGTGTTTTATCATATCAAGGCAAGTGCCGGAGGGTGCTACTTCGAGTTTCAGTTGTTGGGAGGGCAAGGGTGAAAGGCCAACCCTTGTATACAAGCAGTACATTTCAACAGCATTTGTACCTCATAATATATCTCAGAAAAAGGAATTGATAGACCTGTGTGTGCATGAGAGGGGGAGATTTCGCTCCAAAATGTTTACCATAAAACAATGATGCCATCACTACAACACTGCTCACCCTCTGCCTCTTTTAATAGCTCAAAGAGGGCTTTCGAGATAGTTTTGCTGGAGGGAACCAGAAAGCCCACGCCCCTTTTCATTCCCATTTCCCAATATTGCAGGAGGCATGGCAACTGAGCTGGAAAAGGCCTTCCACAGATATGCTGTGTATGGAGACACAGCTGCCACTGGAAACGACATGACGGGCAAGAACTTCTCCAAGATGTTGAAGGAGTGTGGCGTGATGGATGGGAAGCTCGTTACCAGCACTGATGTGGACATCCTCTTCAACAAAGTCAAGTGAGCTGAGGGTGTGAGGGCTGGGTGGATTTGCATTTGGGCAGGCCTTTTGGGCCAACCCCATAGCTAAGGGTTGTCCTGGTCCAAGCCCTGTGTCCTCTCTTCTGTGCAGCAGCTCAACAATCCTGCAAGCAAAATCAGTTCTGTATGCCCTGAGGGAGATAACAGCACTTGCATTTCCCTTCAGTAAGATCATAAGAACCTGCTGAATCAGGCCAGTGACCCACCTAGTCCACCATTCTGTTCTCACAGTGGCTGACCAGATGCTTATGGGAACCCAAAATCAGGCTCTGAATTTGGCAGGAAACCCGTAGGGTTAACCCTACTCAGAGCTGACACGCTGAAATTAATGAATCTAAGTTAGCCAGGCCCAATAACTCCAATGAGTCTATTCTGAGTAGGACTGACATTGGATACATCCCATAAGCAATCCTGCACAGCTGAGGCTAGATCTACACAGGAAGCAAAATGAGATGGCAGAGTCCTGAGCTGGACAGATCTTTGAATGCTTCTTTGTTTTGTTTTGTTTTGTTTTGTTTTGAAATTCCTATGAAAGTAGAAAATGAGCACATAAGGAAAACTGCAAGCCTGTAACTTTCCTCATGGATTTACTGGTTTCTACATTCAGGGAACTGGGTGGTTTTTTTGTCCCCCCCCCAAAAAAAAACTTGGGATGCCATTAAAAATGGTTTCTCCCACCTGTGATGTAAAGTGGTGCAAATCCACACCAGGATTCATGTCAGCTGTGGATATGACACTGTGTGTGGATCTGTGAGCAATCGGGAGGGTCTGCTGTAGGTGGGGCCCAAAGATGATGCCGTTCTCTTGTCTCCAGGAGCAAGGGTGCTCGCAACATCACATTTCCAGAGTTCCAGGAAGCCCTGAAGGAGCTGAGCACGAAGCGCTTCAAAGGAAAGTCACCCGAAGAGGCTTTGGCAGCCACACACCAGATGCTGGAAGGCAAAGAGCCGGGCAGCGCGGGGGTAACGGTGAGTGACAAAGAGCTCCCCTGCGAAGGAAGAGCACATCCAAACAGTCCTGCTTCCATCCCCCAAAAAACTATTGGGTTCTTTTGGCCAAAACCACCACACCAACTGCCAAGGGTGGACCCTAAGAACCTGACTACAAAACCAAGTTGCCATGAGGCAGGGCTGGGAACCTCAGCTGCAGGGGTCAAATGTGACTGGAATGGGCCCTTGAACTTTGATAATGCCTCTTGCTTATAGGAATGGGGGACAGGCAGCAGTGGGTGTAGAAAGTAGTCAACTGCACTATCATGGAGGTTTCCCAATGGGGCATTTTTGGTGGTCCCACAGGACCCTTAGGTTCAGCTGACCTATACCTGCAGCCAAACTGTTATTGTGGCAGGCCCCACCCCGCAGAACACCTTGCCAACGAAAGTCTGGCAGGAGCCATCCCTGCTCATTTTGGGACTTCTTCTAAAAACTGTGTATCATACAGACGGACCTTTCAGATTTGCTTTTGTTTTGGTTGTAATGCTGTTTTTCGTCCATATATTTTAGATGAAAGTGTGGTTCACGAATAATTACATTTGTTGTGGTGCCCACATTTACCTCTGGTTTGGCCAACCATTGGCATGTGGCCCTCAGAAAGTTTCCCAGATGGTAATATGGCCCTCAGGCTGAATCCACCCTACTTTTAATATCTCCACATTGGCAGGTGTCAGCACACATGTTACCATCGGGCAGCTGCCAGGGCCCCTACTGATGTGTGTCCTAATTCACCTCTATTCCCCCCCCTCGGCCGTTCTTTAAATTTTCCACAATGCTCCTCAGCAAGCATTATATGTGGCACAAAAGGAAATTGAACAGGTGGCTACTTCCAGCCCCTTGGTGCTGCTAGGGTCACTGCCACAATAGCCAGGCCAATTGGGCCTCACCAGACCTCTTCCCATTATTAGACCTCTTCCCAATATAGAGCAGGAATGGACTCAATGCAATCCTTAGAGCCCAACCACTTTAGGGATATAGTTCCATCCTACCCATGAGCCTTTGCTGTACAGTCAAGGGTTGTGTGGACCAGCTGCAGTTTGTGCACATGGTTACCTGCCCCATCCCTGCCCCATCCCTGTGGGAGCGAGTGCCGTGGTTAAACTATGCACTGGATGAAAAGGTACTTTCTCTCCTAATTCTTCCAACCCTTCCCAATTTGGTGTCACCTGTGAATTTGATCAGCATCCCCTCAATTCCTTCTTCCAAGTCGTTTATAAAGACGTTGAACAACAAAGGGCCCAGGACAGAACCCTGCGGCACCACACTTGTCACTTTTTCCATAGGCTGGAATAATCCCACGACTCGGGCCCTCCGGCTTGGTCCAGTGTTGTGGGGGCCTGTAGCACGCAGCCCACCCAGCACCTATGCCATGCCTAATCAGCACCCATCACAACCACCACCACTTAAGTGTTCTGCTTGCTTGTCTTTCAGAAAACCGTCGCGGCTGGTGCAGTTGACCGGCTGACAGACACCAGCAAATACACAGGCTCCCACAAGGAACGTTTTGACGAAAGCGGCAAGGGCAAGGGCATCGCAGGACGTGCTGACCTGGTCAGTAACAGCGGCTATGTGGGTAACTACAAGGGGGCTGGAACCTATGACAAGTCCCACTAGATGTCGGGCACATCCTCCTGAGAACTCTGCCTGTTCCCACTGCCTTGGAAGGGTAGACAATAAACATCTGGCCTGATCTGTTGCTCTCCTGCGTCTTGTGTGTGCCTCTGGTGCCTGAAAGAGGAGAGAGTTAAAACTCACTTCTCCCGATCTTAAGAGCACAAAAACTTAAGGAGAGCCTGCCGGATGAGGCCAGTGGCCCATTTGAGCCTGCACCCTGTTCTTACAATGGACAGCAAGATGCTGGAGGGAAACCCAGCAAGCAGGAGTCAACCACAAGAGCGCTCTCGTCTTCCGCAATTTCCAGTTGCTGGTATTCTGAAGCATTGCTGCCTCCAAGCTGTGGTGACAGAGCATGAATTTACCAAATCCATCCCTGTGGGAGTGAGTGCCGTAGTTTAACTATGCGCTGGATGAAAAAGTACTTTCTGTCCTGATTCTTCCAACCCTTCCCAAATTGGTGTCACCTGTGAATTTGATCAGCATCCCCTCAATTCCTTCTTCCAAGTCGTTTATAAAGACGTTGAACAACAAAGGGCCCGGGACAGAACCCTGCGGCACCACACTTGTCACTTTTTCCAAAGCTGTGTGCGGCAGACACCAGCAAATGAAACTTTCTAGTTGCATGTTATGCTGCAATTGTGGTGGTCCCTGTGCCCTTTTTTTTGCTGTGCAGTTTCCATCATGGCCAGCAGAGAGCAGCAGCCTACCACCAATAACCCTAGGCAATAGGCGCTCAAGTCAAAAACATGCCAGTACTGGTCTCTCATCTCCATAGGGTGTGTCTGCACCAGCTGTTTTCCATGGAACAGCTGGTCCAGTCTTTAGCTCCTCTTTGTTAGTGTCCCTAATTAGGGCTCGATTTCTTCTGCGGCACATCATCCCCCGCCCCAATAATGTGATTAGCATTTTTAATAAGGAAATTGCTTTTTCCTGCATCGACAGAACATTTACCGTTCAAACAGATGTATAAGCGAGTGCCAGCATTGCTTAAAGAAAAGCTGGAAAAGGTCAAGAAAAGATGGAAACTAGAGAATGAAGAGCAGAGGACTTTCTACAGGGGCTAGCACCGTTACGGTTAAATGCTATGAGTTGTATCTAGTGTTAGACTCATTGGGGTTAAGGGGCCTAAATTAGTAAAGTCCGTTAATTTAAATGGGTATACTCAGTAGAATTGACGTTGGATACAGTCAATGGTTGTCCATGAATACTCAGAAGTAACCACTCGAAGTGCCAAAAGGCTTAGTCTCATGGTGTAAGTGTGGCTAGACGTTTAGCCATAATTGGCTTCCTCATAGTTTAATTAACAAATAAATGGACTTGTTCATATTTTGAAGATAAAGCTATGCTGGTGTGTTTGCTAGATTCAATGAGAATGGGAGATACAGCTGTTTCTTCTAACCACGGAAGAAGATTATTTATTAAATTGTAGATTACATTTCCTTTCGTATATGTATCTCAGATGTATTGATACTGAAGTTTTGAGATGCCTATTTTGGGATAGGAATAACTGAGGTTTAGAAAATGGATGATGAATCAATTAAAAATTGTTTAATTAGTTAATAGCATAGCTTCCACATGACATGCAAAGCATGTTGGAGCCCATCTCATGGTATTTACACACATGTAGGCTGCCTATTTGGAGACAGAGCATGGAGGAGTGTGATATTTCTTTTCACTTTGTCGAGCTGATACTTTAGCTTGATTTGAGCACAGCTGCAGATGCTGTAACATCAAGGCCACCATCCTATACAGTTAAGCATGTTTAAGCTCACGGAATTCAATGGCTTTCAGCGGAAACTTCTTTGAATTGCAGTGGCTTTATCTCTGACAGAACATTGCACACCCACCTTCCCCTTCCTTCTGAAGTGTCAAGCCTGCACCCCAGTCTGCTTTTTGGGAAGCTGAGGGACCCTTGCAGGAAGATGCAGAGAAGGAGGAAATTGGCAGAAATAATCTTCTCCCACTTACATTAATGGGGTGAGCAGCTAGGATCTGGAGCAAGCCAGTGCATCTAAAAGAGAATGTAACTCTATGGCTGAGAGCCAGTGTGGTGTAGTGGTTAAGAGCGGTAGACTCGTAATCTGGGGAACCGGGTTCGTGTCTCCACTCCTCCACATGCAGCTGCTGGGTGACCTTGGGCTAGTCACACTTCTTTGAAGTCTCTCAGCCCCACTCACCTCACAGAGTGTTTGTTGTGGGGGAGGAAGGGAAAGGAGAATGTTAGCCGCTTTGAGACTCCTTCGGGTAGTGAAAAGCGGGATATCAAATCCAAACTCTTCTTCTTCTGATTTCCCCTCAAATATACAGAAGCGCCACTTTTTGACTCAGATGGGAGTCGGGGAAGTGTGGTGCCCAAGCCAACTCTAGTTGCACATAGTTAAATGGGAATAGTTGTGTGATAATACAATGCAGATAAGAGGACACCTGCATTCCTCTGTGCTTCCGCAGACCTGAATCAAGTGCACAGCAGCCCGATGCAGATCAATGCGGCTTGTTTCCCCACCCCTCATTCCTTCCACTTGCAGACATCCAAATTATGGGTTTGCTAGTCACATGGAAATTGTGCCTGACTTGAAATGGATTGAACCTAAGAGTCAGGGAATAAGCTGAAAGAGGCTTGTTTTTCACCCATGGCCTAATTCAAAGATCTCCAACAGGACTGCCTGCCCACCCCCACCCCCCCAGGATACCATGGCTTCAGCCTTAGAGGACGTTGTTTGGCATTCCAATCTCAACTTTTTTTGCGCCGCTGCCTTTTTAAACAAAAGGCCTTCCAGCCTCCTTGCTGGAAGCGGAGATGGGGCCCAAATTCAGTTTTCAGTGAAAACATTGGATACAGTCACATGGCGTCGAGCTGGGATGAAGGCCCAGGCCTTTGCGGAGACAGGTTCAAAACTTCCCCATTCCACAATGATGGATACTCCTTTTGTTCCTTGAAACTAACAACTAACAAAGGCTTTGACCCTCTCTGCCCCCCTCTTTTTGGAAGCAGTGGGGGAGAGGGAGCACTTGGCAGCATGAGTGGTGTTTTGGTCTTGGAGCCGCTTGCTGGAGCACAATGGCAGAGGGGAAAGATTTACACTTTTGGCTCTTGGTGAAAGGTTAGCCCTGCAAAGAGGAATGTCAGCTCCACTGGGAGGAAGGCTTGGATGGAAAACAGATCTGCAGAGGGGAATTCTGCTGCAAGGGAGTCTCTAAAATCCCGTCCATGGGTGCGGGTTCTTTGAATGCTCACCTACATAATAAGAACTCCCCATGCGTAGTAAATTATTAGCTCATCTGCAGGGAGCGTTTTAGTAGAGGGGAGCATTAAACACCCCACCCACCTGCATGGTACAGTCCAAGCAGGACAGTATCATATTGCTCTACAGGCTCATCCATGCTTCCGTTTCCCTGTGATTTCTAGTCACAGGTCCAAGAAGTTCTTCTTTTGTCTTGCTGCTTTTCCTGGGAAAACTTGCTGTTTACTACTGAATCAGAACAGATGTCAATCAAGTTTTCGGGGGATTGTCATTTGTTCTGATTTACAAGTAAATAGCGGGTTTTCCTGGGGAAAACCAAAAACCCCTAGAACCCGTGACTGGAAATCATGACACAAACAGGAGTGTGGATGAGCCTTACCTCTTCCAAGCCCAGATACAATGAAAGAGAGCTTTGGGATCTCCCACAGGAAGTTTTTGTTTGCTCATTATTAGACCCGTAAGAAATGATTTGAAGATCAAGCCAGTTAAGTTCAATAACTTAACACTCTCCTCAACTGAACTGGCTATTCAGATGATTCCCACACCTGAAATTTGCATCTGTACATGTCTCTCCCCGCAATTCCGTTGCTTAAGTAGCAGCTGTGGGGGTGAGGTGGTGGGGAAAAGATTTGGAGAAGGGCATGGGGTTAAAGGTTACATACTGCCTTCCAGAGCACCAGATGCCAGTGCTGAAAGGAAAAGAAAACAAATTAGCTAAGCATGACATGCAGATCCTAATCATTGGCTTGTGGTCTTCCTTGATGCATCACATCTGGCTTGGCCACCAATTCCGTGTAGCATGTACACCAGGCACAGGAAGCCTTTTGCCCTCCAGATGTTGCTGAACTACAAATCCCATCAGCCCCAGCCAGCAATACCAATGGTAAGAGATGATGGGAACTGTAGTCCAACAGCATCTGAAGGGCCACTGGTTTCTCACCCATGATGCAGACTGTGAAGATGAGCTTCAGATCTGATGGGGAAACATAGGGGAGTGGATTTCCCCAGCCTTTCAAGGCAAAGTGGAGGTTCTAATCACCACTGAGCATTGTGAGCAATGATCAGTTTTAGATTATTTGGTCTGGGACCAAAGTATTTCCTGCCCCCCCTCCCGGCATATGGTCTCGAAGCCATAAGGAGGGCAGCAGAAACTTTTTGAGTTCTGTGGAAAGAAAAAAAAAAGGATCTGGGGTTTCTATAGAGTCATGGCTAAGTGTGTCCAGCACAACTCTTACCCTGCACATTAGTTTCCTACATGGCCTTACCTCTCTGCCTCCCTCCTGCAACACGGAGGTAATAATATAGATAGAAAGAACTACCTTAGAGACTGTTGTGAAGATGACTGAATGTATACAAGCTAAGTCTCATAGGTGGCACCTGCCATGAAATGTTAGAGAGTGCATTCTTACCTCCCAGCCCAAGAGCTCCTGATCAAGCTTCAGGCCAACTAAGTATTCCTTCAGGATATGGTAAACTGTAAGGGGTTCCATGCTTCCACCCGATTTCCCTTTTCCATTTGACATTCAACATTTCCAGGCTACCGACCATCCTCAATCTTCAGTGGGCTGGGTTGCCTGCTTATGGGTTTTTGTGGTTTTAGTTTATAGTGTACTTCTGCAAATCTCAGGAAGAATGCTAGTTTGGGGCTACAAAGCCAGTGGCACTTACCACCAGCTTCACTGCTAGGAGATGCGAATTGCTTGTGCATTTCCCCGAGGCATCCGATTGGCCAATGCAAGAAGATGGCATGGTGAGGCTGAGCCTCGGTCTCGGTCCCACCCTACCTGGCAACTTTGGTGTTTCATTTTTATCACAGTGTGCTGGGAACATCCCTGTCCTGCAGAAAGTGGCCTTGGCTTGCTGCATGAATGGGCCAACTTGGCCATAAGAAAAGAAGCAAAAACTCATTCCTCTAGAGACTTTATTGTTAAGAGTCAGAATTCACCATCAATGGCTCTGGGGGAGGAAAAAAAAAACACAGAGCCCACACATTCTCAAATACAACAGGATCCCATTACATGGTGGAGTTTAAATTCCAGCTGGAATCCATTTCAAACAATGCCCATATATATATAGGCACCTGAGCCATTAACCCCCAGTGCCTATTCAGGTTTGCAGAATAGGTAAGGTGACTTTCTAACTGGACCATTGTCTTTTGGGTTCACAAACAACTCTTTATTCTGGGTTTCGACGAAGCGTTCTGTGCCACTCAGAAGTTAACATACTTGATACCTTCACCTACAGCTGCTTCCAAGAAAATATTTTACCTTATTTGTTTTGGATTCCTTATTCTATGAGATCAACATGGCAAATACTATTGATACATTTAGGTTGTTGTTGTTGTTTTTTTTTTTAATACAGCTGATAACATTCAGAGAACTGATACAGTTGGAATCCCGTTACAGAGTTAAGCTGATGCAAAGTTTGCCCTCCACGGCACCACAAGAGCCCTGCTCAAAGCCAGCACCCAGAACCCACTACAGTCAGCCCTTGTTGCAAAAATAATAATAATTATAATAATAATCACAGCCAATAACAGTCGGGAGTCTCCTCCACTTATCTCATTACACAAAGCCAGTATAAATTGTAGCCTGTTGACATCTGTGCCTGGCACAGTCACAACAAAGCAATCCGGCTCAAGCCTCCAGCAAGTCTCCCCTCCCAGCATCCCCCCTGAAAAAGGAACAACCCCACCCTCCCCAACCCCTAATTTCAGCTTCGCCCAGCCTCCCAAAATGCCCCTAACTGCCCAAATCACTCGCTGTCTTAGCAGGAACCATACATGCACATCACAACGCAGCTACCATCTACAAGGGGTTTTAGGTGGGAAAGAGAATGGCTAAGGTGAGGTGTCTGCATGGGACGGGCAAGGGGAAGATGAGAAACGAAAGCGAGAGAGATGACGGCCGAGGAGGAGCGGCTGAGGGCTCCGTTTCTACTAAAGTGAGAATGGGGAAGAACAGAAGTTGTCTAGGCCCTGGAGAAGGAACTGTAACCTCCCAAGACATACGGAATGGACAGAAATCTCAGGAGATGAAGCGGGTAATGAGGGCTGAGGGATGATTGGGGTGGGGCACTACGTCAGCATGACAGGAGCATAACAAGTCCTTCTAAGGGGGGGCTTGTGCGTCTCTCTTGTGAGGTCCTGCTTTTTTTTGCCTACGTACACTCCGGAGGGGACAAAGAGAGAGAGAGAGCTAGCAAGGCAATCTGTTGCCCATCCAGGCTACTCCAAGAACGAATCACTCAGAAATCAGGGGGAGGAGGAACCATGGTTAGTTATGATCTAGACAGGAGAGAGAGAAAGAGAGAAACTCAATGCTAATCCAGACTTCCCTTATTAAGGAACCTAAGTGTGCAAAAGGAGGGAGGATCGAGGAGAAATTCAGAACAGGTGCAGGATGATCTAACAGTTTAGAAAATGTATAGTATTCCGTCCATACCTCCCTAGTTGCCGAGGGGGGTCACTAAGGGAACCAGGGTGGGGGGCTGACACTAGTCTTGAGGTTACGGGAGAGAAGAGGGCAGGGTTGGCGAGGGAGGGTGTGTATGTGTTGGGTGAGAAGGAAGGGTCAAGGGGAGTTAATGCTTGTTTTAAAAAGAGTACAATTGCATCCCATCTGGGCCTCCCTGGACGTTTAGTACCGTTAGGGGAGATCGTCACATGGCCCAGTGGCCGGAGTGCATTGTGGGATAGCAGAAGAAGTCCTGTTTAGAGGTGGGAGGCGGCCTCGTCCCCTGGCCCGGCGCTCAGCAGGACACCTCCATGGTGGGGGCTGGCGGCTGAGGTGCCCCCGCCTCGCTGCTCTGGGACAGCGTGCGCGAGCGGGAGCGGTTCCCGTCCCCTGAGGCGGCACTGGACAGAGAGGCGGTGCGCGAGCGGGAGAGGCGCGTCATGCAGGACGAAGCCACTGTGGGGAGGAGAAAAGAGAAACGGGCAAGAGTCAGACAAAGCTCCCGCACGTAACCAGACATAGGTCGCTCCTCTCAGGCCTTGCTCCTCCAAGGCAGGGTGAGCAATCAGTGCAAGGTCAGCATAGTCTTCACATGGCCACTGCAGCTTCTAAGACACATTTGGGACTGAGCACCTTTGGGTATGAAATGCGGATCTGGAACTACTAGGGAATTGTGCAGCACTTGCTGGTTTTATATATGTGTACAAGCTCACCTTTCTTCAAATTCTCAGCACCTGTGTGCACTGAGACCCGCAGAGCAAGTTAAGGGCTGACCAGGGCAGTGGGAAGGGAGAAGCAGAGGCACCATCTCTGGGGGACCCTGGGTTCTGGAGCACCCACAAAGTTTTCACTGTGGTTGCCCGTTGGGCCTTTTGGGGCCCATCACAGCCACAGGAGGGTATGATGGGGCCCGTTGAGTCATGTACGCCCCACACTGTGTGACATCACACATGTGACATGTGACGTACACACACCAGGCACCCCCAATGTGGGGCAGAACCCAGTGCAACTGGGTGGGGGAAGGGAGAAAGACCTTAATGCATACTCCTCTGGGGAAGGGTCATGCAGCAGATTTCAGATCGTGTGAATAACTTGCATAGTCATCAACAAGGCCTGCGGTCCTGCTCCCTCCATCACTTATTGCCATTTTGCACTGTATCCCTTCTCCAAAACAAAGCCATGCGTCACCACCACTTTCTTTCTCCCAACCCCCAAATATTTTGCACAGTCAAAGCCTAGATTGGGGTGCAAAATGATCGAATTTGTACATAATTAGGTCATTTGCATAACAAGTTGATAATGTGAGCAATTTTGTTTTGGAATGCAAACTTAGGGTTTGCATGGTGCGGAACTGCGGCAGTCCTTGTTGTCCGATAGTGCCATACAGCGTACAACATTATACAAAGGCACACCACCAGCCTTATCGGCTTAGGTGCACGACAGAAATCCAAATAAACCGAATTTTGCTTTCTCATCGTCACAGCAAACAGCTCGGTGTGTCCTAACTGGAGGTGGTGTAAGTGTGAGTTTTAGAGAACACGGGAGTGAGGAAGTCACAAGGGAGGGTGTGCAGTCAAGTTGGGGAGAGAGTGTGTCAAAGGGTTATAGGTGGCTGGGTGGAAATACCACAGAAGGTACCTGACCCCTGACTCAGTTTCTTGTCCAGTACATAAGGGACTGAGGAGAAACAGGAAAATATACCTCAGTCTACAAAGAAAAGGCCCCCTCCCCCCCGGGACAAGAATTCACCGCTGGCCACTTTTCAAGGGTTTTGGTCAGAACTGGCTTCAGTTTACGGACGCCCCTAGTTCCCAGGCAACTTAATTTAAGAGGCCCCCAGGAATGTCACAAGAAGGAGAATGTCAGCTGAGAGAAGGATCGAGGGAACTTGGTGCTTGGAAAGAGACAGATCCCTTCTTTACTGCAAGGGGCTATGGGGAGCACTGTAACTGGGTGCAGGGCCCAGTCAAGGTGGACACAGTGAACAGGGTCTTCAGATGCTCACAAAGGAAGGAAGAAGATGGATCTTTTAGTGAGTCTCAGCCCTTGCAACCATACAACTGGACCAGCCTCTGACGTTGGCCCTAGTAGTAGTCAGAGGAAACCACACAGTTGAGGTATTGAGGGGACGGGTATTCTGAGAAATCTCTGCTCTGGCTCAAACATTCCCAGTAATGCCTGCCCCTCTGAGGGATGTCTGGGGGAGGGGGCAGAAGGTCTAGGATCCAATACTTACTGTATCCCATGCCTTGTACGAAGTACTTGAAAGCCTCAGTCAGTTTACCAGGCTGAAGGACAGAAGAGAGTGAAGAGAGAGAGAGAAAAAGCCAAGGAGAACATTAGAGGTGTGCTAATGTCAAGGTGGAAACATAACCAGCCAATCCTTTTTTGCATCATATTTGTAATCTTGCCTGCCTCTTTACAAGGTGAGTACTTAAAAACAAACAAAAACCCCACACCAATGCTTGGGGTTGGAGGTAGAAGAACCCCACAATAAGTTGGAAAATGTCTGGCATGTTAACCTTTCCAAGTCAATTAAACAAAAAACACTTAAAAAGCAACAATTGGACATAAGTTCAGTCACATTTTGGGAAGGGGTCTATGCCCAGTTTCAGGACAAATGCAATTTTACTATGAATGTTGAGTTTCATTTTTTCTTATCCCTAAAAGTCTGATATTCTGGGGAAGCAGGTTTCTTGTACAAGACCTGCCAATCAATTGTACAGTGGTACCTTGCAAGACGAATGCCTTGCACAATGAAAAACTCACTAGACGAAAGGGTTTTGCGATTTTTTTAGGTGACTTGCAAGACAAATTTTTCTATGGTCATGCTTCGCAAGACGAAAATTTCAATGCATTCCTATGGGAAACCGTGCTTCGCAAGACGAATTTTTCGCAATACGAAACGACTCGCGGAACGAATTGATTTCGTCTTGCGAGGCACCACTGTAATTGATTGATCCTACTAGAAAACAGCAACAGTCTAGAAGCGCCCACAGGCACATATTTGCAAGTTATTGGGACCTTGAAAACTTTTGTGAGATGCATTTGGAGCTGGAGAAACAGCAGCAGGGAAGGGGAAATTAAGTGCTTGCTCTCCTAACTCTAAACCTCCCCTTCCCAAAGTGACTTTTCTATTTAAATCGAAGAAGTGTGCACAAACTTTTGAAGCATGCCCTAGCAGAAGGTACAATCCATCGAGGAACACTAGGGAGGGTTTAACTAAGTGCAGCAGAATGGACAGAATCCAATCCTGCCCCCGACCCTCCCACCAGTCGTGCCAACCTGTCTCACCTGGGTCAGCTGCGGTTGTCCTCCAGAATCTGCCATCTGAAAGATACAAAGAGAAACCTAAATGGGGAGCAACTGTCTACAGGCTGGAGAATATGCAAGACTAAGGAGGAAGACCTGCCATCTCTCTTAAGTGGGATCTTCCTGCTCCCAACGATTGTTGTTCAGCGACAGCAGAGGATGAGGGAAAGTTGAAACTGGTTTGTATGTGTGCGTGAGAACCTGAGCTGATTTCTGTATTAAGAATCTACCCAGGGGCGGAGCAAGGGGGGCGGGGGGCGGTCCGCCCCGGGTACTGCCCTGGGGAGGATGACACTCTGGGGGCAGGCCCCACCCCCGCGATCGAGCGCGGCAACTTTTAAAAGGCTGCAGCCTTAAAGTAGTGCTGTTCACGCGCTGCAGCCTTAAAGGTTGCTGCACTGCACAGAAGGGGTGCCAGCTGATCGCGCCCGCCATCTTGGGTGGACATGCGCAGTCCACCCAAGATGGCGGGCGCAATCGGCTGGCACACCTTTCGACCGGCGCCGTGCCACGCCGCGTTTTAAGGCTGCAGTGGGCAAACAGCGGCGCGGCGCGGTGCCAGTCTGAAGCGGTGCCAGCGATCACCATCTTGGGTGGACATGTTACAGTTTTTAATCTGGTTATGTTATTTATTTATTTTCGACTCACATTTAAGGTCCACATTTTAAGATATCATGTTGTAGACCTCATTTTAGACGTGTTTTAGATGTTCCTGCTGTTTTATATCATTTATGCATAACAACCCACTGTAACGCATTTTGAATGTCATGCTACATATGACGCATTTTGAATGTCATGCTACATATGACGCATTTTGAATGTCATGCTACATATGACGCATTTTGAATGTCATGCTACATATCGTTGTTGGCTCAATTTTGTTCAGGTCTACAAAATAACAAAGGTACAGCAGCAAAGTTAATGGGAGCGGAAAGCTAGACTGACACCCCCTGCAGTGGCCTCGAGAGGAATTGCTTACCTTGAGGAAAGAGGTCTGGGTGGGGTCCAGTTTGGAATTGCACTCCACCTGGCAGGAGAGATAATGGCAGCGTGAGGATAAAGAGCAGAGCCAAAGTGAGACAATAGGTATCTTAAAGGTAAAGGTACCCCTGACCATTAGGTCCAGTCGCAGACGACTCTGGGGTTGCAGCGCTCATCTTACTCTATAGGCCGAGAGAACCAGCGTTTGTCCGCAGACAACTTCCGGGTCATGTGGCCAGCATGACTAAGCCGCTTCTGGCGAACCAGAGCAGCGCACAGAAACACCGTTTACCTTCCCGCCGGAGCGATACCTATTTATCTACTTGCACTTGACATGCTTTCGAAGTGCTAGGTGGACAGGAGCTGGGACTGAACAATGGGAGCTCACCCCGTCGCGGGGATTCAAACCACCGACCTTCTGATCAGCAAGCCCTAGGCTCAGTGGTTTAGACTTAATAGATACTTAATAGGTATCTTAGTTCCTGTCAAAAACCAGAGAGTAGAGGATGGGCTGAATGTCCAATGGCTCCAAAGTCTTTTGGTGTTGTGGAATTTTTGAGAAGATATCTGGCACCATCACTCACCACTGCATCTTCATGAGGGGCCTGGTCTCCCACCACCAGCATCACAGGACACCTGGCAACGTGGAGGAGAAGAAAAATGTGTCAGAAAGTTAAAGCTGCTGTAAAGGATGCAGCTCAGCTTACTTGGGACTTGCAAACAGGTGAACAGCTTTTGAGTTGGGGCATCAATTGCCCAACTCTACGTTACATGAAAAGCTAGACAGCCACGGTGATTCTTGGGGGGGGGGGAACGACCCCAAACCACAGTACGGTAGTACTTTTATTAGCACCAACAAAATGTCAAAAAAAATAGCAAGCAAGCTTTTGAGTTCTCCACCAGTCTCGAGCAGGCTAAGCAGGATGGGGGAGTGGAGAAGAGAAGAAATGTTTGCAGGTTGAAACAGTCTGAAGACAGGATTCCGGGAGTCTGGACCCTTGCAGACTCCTGCTATTTTCAGGTGGGATGCAGTCACAGAGAAGCAAATTCAGATTGTGCAATCGAAGCCGATTGGGCACTTTTTTTTTTTTTGCACGACGAACTCGGGGATGGGAAAACAGACTTGAAGTATCGGATCACATTTGCTCCCCACAACACCCCATAATGTCCCCACAAACAAATAAAAACAGATGGTCGGTAATCAGGCTGCCCGGAAGCGGCCTACAGGCTACAACAGCCTCCTGCTCTCCAGATGTCTTGGATGGCTGCGCTGGCTGGGGCTGATGGGAATTGTAGTCCAAAACATCTGAAGGGCTCCTGAGGTCTCCCAAGTTGGGAAGGGCTGTGTTATACTGTCCACAAGAGAGCAGCTGCACTGCAGGAGAACTCTAAAGACTCCTTTCTCCCACACAGGCAGAAAAAGGCAGAGAGGACAGAAACTGCAGAGTGAAGGAGTAGCTGTTGGCTGCCTCCCCCCCGCCCTTGCCCCAAGTGACTAATTTTTCCCAGGCACTCAGAGGAAGAGAAGTCGGGGAAGTTAGCTGTTAAGAAAGAAAAATATTAAAAGGAGATAAACAACAGAGGGGGGAAAGCTGCCAATGATTCCTCCTCCACTCCAATTGATCTCCATCACCTCCCACTCTCTCTGACTCTTGGTGCAGGAGCCATTAGAAATCACAACAAACAGATCTCTCATGTGGTCAATGTAACATGTAGTCATGCTCTCAGGTGGCCACATCTTCACATGGTACCGCTGGTGATGAGTCAGGCCTCTCTGGGTGGTGGGGACAGCAGGAATCCTCCCCTCAAGAGTCAATCCAGGGCATGTCTATCCTGGAAGTTTGTGGAAAAGGGGACCTGGCAATCAGCTACACACTCTTGCCCGCTGCATCAGCTCAGACCCAGCCATTTTGTTTGGGGTGCAGAGGTGCTTCCTAAGGTTGCTTAGCAACCACAGCACACTACTGATACCCTCCTGTCTCAGGGTCAGCTCAGCTCTAGAGGCCATACAGACCATTTTGGGCAGGTGAAGAGTGGTGTCAAACTTCGAGAGCCAAACCCTCAAGGGAGGGGCACAATACCCACCACCCTGCAAACATTTTAGGAAGCAGGGCAGTTGCCATTTTCCCAGTAGCAGCTCCATCTCCTCACTCCATCCAATTGTGAACCAGGGGTACAAGACTGCAATTGGGAAGACCTTTAAGGAAGGACCGTAATCTCCCTGCATATAAGGTGTCGATATTGGGAACAGCAAAATTATGATTACTGATTATTTTTTATTATTGTTGTACTGTGTATTTTGGGTCTACAGACCGCAATACGGCTGTGTGTGTATTTTTCTTTTGCCTGGAGAAGCAATGAAAACCTGGCACAAGAACCAAGGCCTATATCCAAATCCTACAGAGATGGAAGTCCTCCTTCCCATTAACTTCCCATTCCAGCACAGTTTTGCTGTTATAAAAGGGTGTGCAGCTGAATTTTGTGTCAATTCAGGGCGTTGGTTTCTTTTTGAAAATAAAATAGCTCAGCCGAAAGAATAGCTCGTGGTTCCTCAAAGGAGCAAAGTGTACAAGAATGGGAAATTCATGAAGATGAGCACACAAAAAAAATCAGGGTTATAAACAACCTTTTCTGGGTCCCTCAGAAGAACATAGTCAGGGCCCCTCCTTTTTATTGTGAATTCATGATGGTGTTGGGGAAGTTATTTGTGATTCCATTTTCAATACTGTTTGTGCCTACAAGGTGCACATACTGCTTCATTTCTAATTGGTGCATGCCCTGTGACGTCCTGCTGAAATCCTTTAACTTTTTATACACATTTTCCACTTTATTCCCCCTCCCTTCATTGCCCTATAGCACAAGAGTGCCCCTCCAAACGGGGCAATGCAATAACATTGGGGAAGCATTGCAGAACAACTTATTAATGTGTGGACCTCTGGTATATATTCACCACTATTGCACTATTAGTGTGCCAATGGCATACAGAAATTTAGGAAGCTTCCTTGTACTGAGTCAGACCACTGACCCATCTAGCTCAATCCTGCCTACACTGACTGGCAGTGCCTGTCCAGCCCTACCAGGAGATGCCAAGGATTGAATTTAGGATTTTACGCATGCAAGACCAATGGCTTTACCACTGAACCATAGCTCTTCCCAATGGCAAAATGCACCTGGGGGAATCTGGAGGAGCCCCCCAGTGGCCCTTCCATGTAGCCCCTGCTTGATGCCTGCAGCGTTGGCTCCTTCCATGTAGCCCCTGCTTGATGCCTGCAGCGTTGGCAGTGAGCATGTGACAGTAGTGAGGATTTTGGGGGTGGCAGTTACTGGGGTCTTGACAGATGCCCATGGACGCTGACCCACTAAGTTGGGATCAGCGGGGGGAAAACAAGAAAGAACAAAAACTGCAGTGCAAGATTGCCTTCGTTCAGACACAACGTAAGATATTGCTATTTTTAGCATCTCTCTTTCCACACCCCTCTTGCCACCCCTGGGAGTTATTCACAAGGTCACACCTTTTATTTTCGATTAATTAATCATGCAAGCCAGTCCCTGAAGTTTCAGAGTGAAGAAAAAAAAAGAATTGCTGGGAAAACAGAGCAAGCTTGCCACTAATTAATCTAAAATAAGATTAATGAGGATGAGAAGCAATGCAGGAATAGGGAAGGCAATGACGCATCTTTAAAACTGCTCTTCCAGCTTTTCCTCCTAGAGATTCTAAAGTACTTATATATGTTTGAATGCAGAAGTGTTTTAAAAGTACAGTCGTACCTTGTTTTGTGACTGGGATCTGTTCTGGAGCCCCGGCTGCTAGCCGAAAAGGACACAGGGCAAAGCGCCGCGTCTGCGCATGTGTGTGGAGTAGAGCAGTTGTGCTTCTGCGCATGCGCAAAGCACGACTTAGTGCTTCTGCACATGCGTGAGTGGCAAATCCGGAAGTAACCTGTTCCGGTACTACCGGGTTTGCTGTGGATGTTCGCCGGAATGGACGCTAGACGCGGCGGATGTTCATGGAGGTATTACTGTATATAAATGAAGATCAAACCTATCCATTCTTAAGGAAATCAGCCCTGAGTGATCACTGGAAGGACAGATCCTGAAGCTGAGGCTCCAATACTTTGGCCACCTCATGAGAAGAGAAGACTCCCTGGAAAAGACCCTGATGTTGGGAAAGATGGAGGGCACAAGGAGAAGGGGACGACAGAGGATGAGATGGCTGGACAGTGCTCTTGAAGCTACCAACATGAGTCCGACCAAACTGCGGGAGGCAGTGGAAGACAGGAGTGCCTGGCGTGCTCTGGTCCATGTGGTCATGAAGAGTCGGACACGACTAAATGACTAAATAACTAAACAACAACAACAACAATTTTTCAACTTGCAACCATTCCTATGCCTTTAAGCAATGCTTAATCTGCAGGCTCTAGAAGGTAATAAATTTCATATCCATTTTTATGAATAGCTGCACTGCTAGCATCCCAAGCTGCTGTTCAAAGGCACAAGAGCAGGCCAGACCAGTTTCCCTGTTCAGCTGGCGACCCTCTTAATGTGCATCTTTTTCAGTGCTGTGTTAGGATGAACTGTGTGTCAAGTATCAACCCGAACCTCTAATCAGTATTTTTTAAAAAAAACAATTCCCTTTGCTACTGACAGCATGTGAGCCCTACCAGAAGCAAAGGTGGCAACTTTAGAACACAAATGTGTGAAAGAAAATTCAGGGGCTGGCTGGCACTCACTTGAAAGTGATGTCTCCTCCGCGCTCCAAGCTCAGGTCTCTGCGGCTGTAAGGGGGGAAAAGAAGGGAATTGTAAGCTTATTTTTCCCCCAGCCTCCTAAACAAAGACCTTCTTATGCAACCCGTTCCCTGCCCCTGCATACCAATACCATCACTAGGCTCTCCATATGCTGGTCTCGCTTGTTATATAACTCTAGGTCTAAGAGTTGCCAACCCCTACACTTCAAAAAAGTGCTCCTCTGTCTTGATCACTGTGGCCCTTCCAAACATCATCTCTCCATACAATTATTGAAGGCACATAAATATCCTTCTAACCCAGAGGTTGGCAACCTTGCCTTCTTTCAGGACCAAGCGTACTGGTCAAATACAAAGAAAACAGAACAACAACAACAACAACAACAACAACAACAACAAAATCCAAGCACAATCAGTCCGAATTCTGCAGCCAATCTATATCCTGCACCAAGCAGAGCATAATTCTCTAACCTGGTGACAATTTGCACCATCCTCTTATTTTGCATTGTTCAGTTGCAACTCTTTTTTAAAAGTTTGCATCACTGAGGATACGATCCTGATGTTTACTCCTGGGGAGGGAGGGGCAAGGGGAATCACAACTACTTGCCTTTTCCATCTCCTTCTGCCAGTGGAGAGGAACACTGCTCTCAGTAGAAGCCCTGAGCAGTGCTCAGCGGGTGGGAAGTTGCCACTGGGGCATTTTGGGGTGGCATGCTGAAGCCTTGACTCTTGTCACATCCGCATCACGCATTCAAAATACATTTAAAGCGAATGACTTCCCTCAAAGAATCCTGGGAACTGTAGTTCACATCTCACAAAGATAGAATTTCTAGCACCCTTAACCATCTACAGTTCCCATGGTTCTTTTGTGGAAGCCATGTGCTTTAAAATAGGGTTGCCAAGTGTCCTCTTTTCCCAGGACACACCTTCTTTTTCAGGGGTAAAATTTGGGACAAACTGCATTTATTTGCTTTGAATGGCTGTCATAGCATCCTCTTTCGTTGCTCTTCAAAATATGGCATCCCTAATGTATGCTTATATTGGACCCTTCGGCTGCATTCACCTGGAGCTAGCCCAGGAAAAAAAGAAAACATCATTCCCACCTTATATCCTGGCTTGCAGGACTTTAGATGTGGGATTGCTTTGCCTTTCTGTTTTTACTAGTCATATGGCAAAGCAAAGAAGTATGCAAACCATACCCTAATGTCTGGAAATCTTATTCAGCCACTCATCCAGCACCGGAGATTTCTCTTTGGCATTGCCAACAGACCTTCAAACATATTGTCGCAGCCATGAGGCCTGGAAACTTGCTTCTTCCTTTTTCTTTTTATACATAAAATTAAGATTCTCTGAAGATTGAATTCTACCACCAATATAACATCCTGCACCCCACCCCCCTTGGAGCTGCTGCAGAATCCCAGCACACACACACACACACACACACACACTGCCCTGTGTCTCATCCTTTTCTCTGGGCCAACCAAATGGTGCAGTGACTAAACAACTGCAGTTATTATTTATCATTATCCTGTCTTTTCACAACCACGCACAAGGCAGCTTACGTATGACTGAAATAATACAAAGGCTTCAGTCATCTGCCTTTTAACTTGAACAGTCCATCAGTTCATTGATTTACGTTTAAGTAATACACACCAGCGTATTGTCAAAACCTTTAAACAGAGCAGCCTTTTTGAGAAGCATGAGGTTAAATTTATGACTGAGCAAAAACAACAAGCAGCAAGTTCATTAGAATGGCAACTCCTTAAACTGTGTTCCATGAGAGGAAATGAGGATTGAAGGAAATTATTAAGGGCTTCCGTGAACCTAACCCAGGCCCAGTTTCAGCAAGTGGCTCCTTTAAGCCAGGGGGAGGCAACCTAAGGCCCGTGGGCCAGATATGGCCCAATTGCCTTCTCAATCCGGTCCATGGATGGTCTGGGAATCAGCGTATTTTCACATTAGTAGAACGTGTCCTTTTATTTAAAATGCATCTCTGGGTTATTTGTGGGGCATAGGAATTTGTTCATTTTTTTTTCTTCTTCAAAATATAGTCCGGCCCACCACATGGTCTGAGGGACGGTGGACCGGCCCCCTGCTGAAAAAGGCTGCTGACCGCTGCTTTAAGCTCTGGTACACCAGCAGAACACAACTTACATTTAAATTAAAACGTGTGAATTCCCTCAAAGAATCCTGAGAACTATAGTTTTTTGAGGGTGCTGGGAACTGTAGTCCTGTGCAGGGTAAATTACAGTTTCCAGGATTCTTTGGGCAAAACCACATGCTTGACATATGCTGGTCAGTGTATGGTGTGTACACAGCATTACTGTGGGTGCCTGTTTTACAACAGTGCCCTGGAAGTTGAGTTGATCTCTGGAGCATTATGGTGAAATAAAAGACAGGGTCATCATCCAGAACTACAAAATTAGCCATACAGAGCTCCTATCTCCAAGACCTTGTAGGAGTGGAACGGCACCAGATGACACTTCTCCAAGGGCTCCCTCAACTTTCGAAACAGCCACCCCTTTCCAATCCATTTCAGCTGGAGACGGGCGATTCTACTGTGACTCTGCACCGAGTCTGAACGGATGTTCGGCTATTCCCCGAAGAAGAGATGCAGCAGAACCACCCATTTCATCCTTGCATGAGTCACACTGCCCTGGGCTTGCTGCCTTCCAGTCAGGAGACATGCTCAGAGCAGTGAGCCATGCGGTAACACACAGGGTGTGCTGCTTCTTTAAAGGCAAATAGTTCTTTCAATAGAAAAAGCAAGCAGTTAATACAGAACAGAAAACCCGTAGCTGTCAGAAGTTCAAGGAAAGGCTGCTTGGGAATTAAAGAGCGTTTCAGTCACAGGGGGCCTTGCCATTAGGCAGAATGAGGCAATTGCCTCAGGAGGTAAATGCTGGTGGGGGGGGGGAATTATCATTCTGAGCACCCCCTGGTTGTACCCTTCTGTCACTTGCTATGCAGCCAGTGCTATGCAGCCAACAATGAGCCTGCTGTCCTCAGTCCTTAGCACTGTTAGAAGTGCTAAGCAAAATTGAACTGCCAGCCTAGTTAACCTCCGTATGCGGAATTGTGTGTGCATGCATGCATGCAAATGTCTTGCGCCAGTCCTGGTTCCAGTTATTTATTTAGATACCTTAATATTTATATGCCTGCCAACTACCTAACATTGCTAAACTCTAGTCTGCTGGAGAACTGGAGGCCACCAGGGCTTGAGCAGGGAAACTGCACCTATGTTATTGTAATTATTACCATCTGCAACTTTGCTGTTGTTGTTTTTCATTTCATTTCATTTCTATGCCACTTTAATTTTTTAAGAAAAACACTACAAAGCCCTTTACAACCCAAATCAAAACATCGCTTGAAACATTCCAAAATCAAGCCTTGCAGAATAAGATAAAACATAAAATAGATGTTCAAAGCAACATAACTGACAAGAAAATAAAATGTCTCTTAAAATGCAAAAGAAGACATTACAGAGGGAACATATTCCTGAGCAGTAAAATCTTATTGGTGTCTGGACCAGCCCTGCCTACCCAGGCTGGCCACTAGATGTACCTAGGCAGGAAGAGGTCTAATGAAAGACTTCCTGCTTCGTCTGGATCTGTTTCTTGCACAACAACTATCCCTTTTGCTCTGGCTTGCTGCTGCCAACACAACCTTGACATGCCCTCACACTAGTCTTTGATGCTGTGTCCCCACCCAGGTAAGTCCTGCCCCCTCACCTGTTGTAGCTGCTCCAGTACAGCTGGATATTGGGCAAATTGGTTGCATTACTCAGGACGTGCCGCTGATGTTGCACCAGCTCGGTGTTCTTGGACAGTTCCTCCTGTGGAAGAACATAAAGGGGGCATTAATACAATATCCTGATCCCACTCAATTAAGCCATGCCGTAATTAGTACATGGAAATGCTTATTTCTGTGCTACGAAAAGCTCTGCTGTCTGATCTCCACAGATCAGAACAGGCGCAAGAACAGGCCAAGATATTTTCTTTGGGGAATTTGGCAACCCCAATCACTTCTCTCAAATGTAAATAATGTTATTATTAATTTTTTTTTGCAAAAATGCGAAGGATGCAAAACATCCCCTCCCCCTAAAAAAACACTGGCCTGTCATCAAATCCACACTAATTTTTTTTTTTAAGATGCATAATTGGACACCAACTCCAGCCATCCCTTGTTTAGAGAAAGCAAAACCATCTTCATTCATTTTCATCAAATTTGCAAAACAGGCCATGCTCTGGCCCTCGAGTTTAGATGGTGATTGTTGAGGTAACCGAAGCTGACATTGTGATGTGCCTCTCTTCTTTCCCTTGTTCTCCAGTCATGATTCTGAACATCCAAGGTTGCTAATCCCGGCAAAACTGAGAAATGTGTGTGTCTCACTCATAGGGCTAGGCATTGCTGAACCCCAGTTCAGCTCGCACTACTGTGACATGGATAACACAGGAGCCCCTCACGTTCTTCACTCAGACAAGGGAACTATGCCCGCATTTCCACACATAGAGCCATTTCCCCATATAATGGCTCAATGTTATTATTCTCTATTATATTTATATCCTGCCCTCTTTCCCGAAGGAGCCCAGGGTGGCAAACAACAAGTGACAAAACAAGAAAAATGTCTCTAAAAGCATCTTAAGAAATCATGAGGTAAAGTGAAGTGGTAGCCAGATGGCGGCTTTTGGAGAAAAAGACAGCTTCTCCACTGAAGCTAGAGGTCAAGTGGGAAGTTCTCCTGAGCAAGCCGTATTGAGAAGAGTGGGGGCTACCCGAGAGTGCCCACCCTTCATTTGAATGGTTCTTTTTCAGAAGAACAGAGGACATTCCATATTTTCTATCCCCTCTGCCCACTTATGTGCAGGCAGAAGCTATTCCACCCATTATTCTCTTTCTACAGTTTTGTGTACCCTTTCCATCTTTCTTCCCTCGGTTGTTTTCTCCACTTTTTAGAAATTTAGATTTTAGTTCCAGGTTTTTGGTCATAATGCTTTAAAAAAAAAAACCCGTTTGATAGCATTGATTCCCCAACCCCAACTGTAGTACTTATTACCAATATACCAGTCAACCTGAATACAAATGGAGTGGGGGTGGTACCTAACATTTAAATGTTGGAACGAAATAAATATATGTTGGCCTTTGGTTCACTGAACAGGTCTGGCGAGGCTGTTTTTTTTAAAAATAAGATGGAGATTTCTTCTTTTGTTTTATTACTCTGTAAAGTGACGTGCACAACAGTTATACGTGCAATTACTTTTGTTATTAAAATAAACACACCTGCATAAAACTCACAAATATTACAATCGGCGAGGTAATCGGGGAAATGCAAGCACTATAGAAAAATTACATAGTTTGGAATAAGGTGCAGGGTAAAGCACAACCATATAATTTCCTGGTAATTTTGCAAAACAAGAGAGAAAATACAGGTGAAACTCGAAAAATTAGAGTATCATGGAAAAGTCCATTTCTGTAAGCAATTGTTTTCATTAGCTACTGAAGTTTAATATATGAGATAGACTCATGACATGCAAAGTGAGATATGTCAAGCCTTTCTTTGTTATAATTGTGATGATTATGGCGTGCAGCCGATGAAAACCCCAAAGATGAAATTGTTAATTTGGGGTTCTCATCAGCTATACGCCATAATCATCACAATTATAACAAATAAAGGCTTGACATATCTCGCTTTGCATGTCATGAGTCTATCTCATATATTAGTTCCACCTTTTAAGTTGAATTACTGAAAGACATGAACCTTTCCACAATATTCTATTTTTTCGAGTTTCACCTGTAGTTGGAAAGATAATGTTGGGACACTGACGATGGAATACCTTCTGTACTGATGTGTGACTTGTTGCTGACATCATTTGCAGTGCCAGGTTGAAATTTTATTTACCCAGCCATTTTAGCAGTTCACATCGATTAGCCTGCCTTATTGTGTTAGCTGCTTCTATACTGACTCCATGAAACTGTCTTGTTGTTTTATTTAGGTTATAAAGGTGGCCAATTTTAACCGTGCTTATTATATACTGATGAAGAGCTGTCTATACAAATACGTGGTAATGTAAAGGTAAAGGTAAAGGGACCCCTGACCATCAGGTCCAGTCGTGTCCGACTCTGGGGCTGCGGCGCTCGTCTCGCTCTATAGGCCGAGGGAGCCACCGTTTGTCCGCAGACAGCTTCCGGGTCATGTGGCCAGCATGACAAAGCCGCTTCTGGCGAACCAGAGCAGCGCACGGAAACGCCGTTTACCTTCCCGCTGGAGCGGTCCCTATTTATCTACCTGCACTTTGACGTGCTTTCGAACTGCTAGGTGGGCAGGAGCTGGGACCGAGCAATGGGAGCTCACCCCGTGGCAGGGATTCGAACCGCCGACCTTCTGATCAACAAACCCTAGGCTCTGTGTTTTAACCCACAGCGCCACCTGGTACCCATATAATGTACATATAAGCAAAATGTGGATTTAAAGTAGGAAGTATATATACAAAAACAAGACACTATTTTTAAATCAATAATAATAATAAATCCATCAAGTTCTAAATCCATGAATTTTAAAGAATGGTTTCAGCTTGATCCCACACCAACCTTTGCCAGTCTGCTGTGCTGCAAAGGTTTTGGGCTACTGTTCCAATCCACTCCATGCAGCATGGCTGTGCTGAATGAGGCTGATAGGACTTGCAGTTCAAATAATCTGGAGGGTACCAGGTTGGCGAAGGCTCTCACATCACTAGAGAGCACCTTCCCAGACAGGGGGGCATCCCTGGTCCATTCTATCTCTGACACACTGCTCCCTGCACCAACTACTGTCGCCCTTCTCCCCTCCTGCACATGCTTACCTGGCTGAAGAGATGTTGCAGAATCATCTCAGAGTTGGAGGATGTGAGGCCAGTCAGCTGAAGAGAGAAACAGAATGAGATCAGAGGAGATGCAAAAGGAGACACTGGTTTGAATGGGCCAGATTGGCACCTGCATGAGAATTATGGGGATTGGCTTAATCCCCAGAGGGAAAGCAGAGATCTCTGGGAACCTATTGTCTTCTAGAGCTCAGACAGTACTCAAAGCTAAAATCTCTTTTCAGTTTCATCGTGGAACACGCAAAGCTTCTGAGTGAATTAAGTGCTTCTGAGCATATACAGAATGCATTTTCTCCCACTGCTGAACTACTGTATCCCACCTCTAAAAGTAATCGAGATCATGTGAGAGGCATAGCTTTTGAGCAAGCCACAGCCCCTGCATTTTTTCCCTTTAGAAATGAGCCTTTACCCTTCCTCTCTCCCAAGTTCCCAGAGCCAAAAATTGGGAAAGAGGAGGCTCGGCAGCAAGCTTAGCCAGGTGGTGCTACCTGGCCAGTTGTCTAAGCATCCTGCCCTTTAGGTAGTTTGGGGGAGGAGTAGGTTGCACATCTGGGTCTTCAATAAACTTGGGCCAAATGTGGAGCCATATAAACCCTTTTAAATTCTAGGAAATGTGCCAATTTATGTTTGCTTATATCCAAGTAGAAATGGAGGTTGCTTTCAGACAACCTGTTTATGGAGCACTCATTTTGGTTTGCTTGAACAAAGTTTGCGGGGAAGTGATTAGATGTCAAGCAACTGTTGAGCATTCATTTGTTTGTGGGGAGATTATACATCCCATCTAGTAACTGTTATTTTCCACTTTTCTTCTCATCACTTCCCTTTTTAAAAAAATTCAAATTAGTTTTCCAATATACCCAAATAATAGCCAAATTGTAACAATAACAATTCATTAAGCCACTCATCACTTTCTTTAGCACAAAATTTCTTTTCCTCCCCCCTGGAAATGGGCTTGTTGTGAAGGAGTGCCACTTTAATTTTATGACCTCAATTTGCTGGTATGTGGTTGAATCCCATCCGCAAAAGTGCAACAGTCTAGAAGTGCCTGCAGCTGAGAGGTTGATAGGCGGAAAAGAATTTCTGCTATCCAGATAGTGATGGGTAACTGGCACCAACACCAATGTTTATGGGCTTTTTTTGTTTTGTTTATTTGTCATTATAAACAGTCAAAGAATAGGTTGTGTTAGCTGTTTAAATTTGTAGAAATAAGAACGACGGCTCAAGCGCCCATTGGACCAGCTTGCCACAACTGTGGGCCTTTAGACTACAACTCCCATCATCCCAGCCAGCATAGCAATGGTCATGAATGATGGGAGCTTTAATCCAAAATATCTGGAGGACACCAGGTGAGCAAAGGCTGCATCAGACCCCTTCACTTCATCTACAATTGATTACTAGGCAGTAATAAGTCCCTTCACTTTCCCAGTCTCACCTTGTGAGCAGCCCAGTCCATCCAGCCCTTGGCATTGGGGTCAATGTTGACCAGAACCAAACCCTCCACGGTGTCTGCATGAGAGAGCTGTGGAAAATCATAATAACACTTATGACTAGTGGATAAAATGTTCACATGGCGCTCACCATACTGCTTATGTATAAGTTCAGGGACATAAAACAGAGGCTTCTCAGTGCCTGCAGAGGCAGCTGGCTGGCCTGGGAAGGAAATAAGATGTGGCATTTGCAGAACCTTTGGCCTGATCCAACAGGCTCTGCTTATGCTAAACTCCGCCCTCCCCTTTGGTTCTGGCTGAAGTGAGATCCGAACCAGAGCATTGCTTGTCCTCTCCTCCTCTTTGTCACACTAGCTCTCTTAAATAGCTTTTGACACATATTCGAGTTGCTGTGTGTACATTACTGCAGCAATCCCTACTGAAACCAGAGGGATAGGGTGGTGTGTTTGGAGCATCAGGCTAAGCCTGAGGTTCAAATCCCTGCTCAACCATGAAGTTCACTGGGTGACTTTGGGACATGTAGTCCCTCTCAGTCTAATCTACCTCACAGGTTGGTGTGAAGATAAAAATATTTTTTTTAAAAAAGGGAGCGGGGAGCACACATGCAGATCTGGCCTCTCTGAAACAAATCAGTCGATAACATCAGAACAAAGTTTCCCCATTCATCCTGTGGCAAAGTCTTGGCCTCTGAGAGAGAGCAGCTTATGTAATTTCACCACACGAGTTCATGCCTCCCTGGGATTTGAAACAGGAATTTCCTGTCTCCCAACTAATTTTCTTAATTACTGCAGCACATCACACTCACTGCAATCAAATGTTGGGCCCATCCTTCCTCTGTACTTCAGCTCAGGAAACAACCGAAACGTTGTTAATAGGGACACAGAAGTCAACTACTCTGCAGCCCTGCTACTTTCAGAGAGGTTCAAACTGGGCAAGGAGAACATTTACTTAATCCGACCACCACTCACGGCCCCCCCCCCCCCACTTACGCTGTAGCGTGCCAGGATGTAGGCACCAGCTCCGACTCCAATTCCGATGATGCTGGTGAAGCTAAAGGAGGGAGAAAGAGGCCAGTTTCAAAATCCGCAAAGGAGCAGGAACTGCCTGGCACTTTTATGGCGCTTGGGAGCACAAGTGGGCCCCAGCCATTTGCTTATCCTGTGCCTTTAGAAGTTTCTCTAAAGTGAACACTTCGAAATGGCACAGACTGTGTGCCTCATGTTTTCACGGCCCCCCAGGCTCCAATTCCCTTCCCCCTCTCTTTCTCTTTCTCCCACGTGTTAAGTGTGTGTTCAGCTAGCTATCTATATTTATCTATCACATATAAAGTGTATGTGTGTATATGTGTGTGTGTGTGTGTGTATGTATACACACACACACACACACACACACACATATATATATATATACACATATACACACACACACACACACACACACACACACACACATATACACACATACACACACACACCGAATACAGTCGTACCTCAGGTTACATCTGCTTCAGCTTACGTATTTTCAGCTTACGTAGTCTGGTAACCCAGAAGTGTTTTTTGCCGTGTGGATGCTTCTGCGCATGTCAGGGCGGTCTGCACATAAGCACGATATCACTCTTTGCGCATGCGCAAAAGGGACGCTTGGGTTACGTACTTTTCGGGGTGCGAACGGCACCCCGGAACGGATCGGGTACGTAACCTGAGGTACCACTGTATAACACATCATGATGAAAAGGTGGGAAGCCTAGGCCACAATCACTCTGTTAGTGTTTAAGATGCCAAAAGACTCTTGCGTTTCCTGTAACAGACACACGTGGCTGGCTATCCCTCTGGAAGAATGATAATAATAGGAAATATCCAAGAAGGAGTCTTACTTTGGTAGGCTTAGAAGAAGGGGCGGAGTTTCCCATGTTTACCTCCAGGGTGTTAGGAATAGGCAGGAAACAGCTGGGGGGGGCCAGGAGATTTGTTCCCCCCCCCCGGATTGAGAGTACAAAGGAGAACTGAGAGGAGGGGGTTTCCAATGCTTATCCTTAGCTCCTCAGGGTTTCATGGAACTAGGAACTAGTGAAGAGTCTAGGTTTTAAGCATTAAAATGAGGAATACTTGGAGCCAGGGCTCCTGGACTGTGTTCCCAGGTTTTGGAGAGCTATGGGGTCTGGGGAATGGAGGGGGAAAAGGGATATGGAGCAAGTTTGGAGTTTAAACCCCTGGCTGGTGGTGACTGGAAGGGAGAGAGAAAAGTCTCTAAATTAATAAGCCGGATGGGAAAATAAACCTGTGGTTGCTAAATCTATGTTCTCAGGCTGTTGGTTGCATGAAACATATTTTACTATAATGCGGGGTATATAAGCAAGCCAGAAACCAACAAATTAAGCCCTTATTGGTAAATTTTCCTGGAAACTCTGATATCCTTTATCTCAAGTATCTCCTTGAAGATAAGAAAACTGATATAACCCTGGCTGTGGCAAAATTTTCTTTCGTGGGTAGTAAGAATTAGAAATCAACATGTATTGGATAAAACACAGTGACTGCCTAGTAATGCCTTTTCTGTATTTCTGCTGTACTTTGCTTTTGAAACTGTTTTTGCGGGTCTTTGGGCCGTGATAAAGAATGTGTGTGAGCTAAATTCCTGCCTGCCTAACATCTGTGAGACGCACTGAACCCCTTTCAGGGAATGAAGTAGAAACCGAACCAACAGGTTAGGAGGTAGTAGAACCTTCCAGGTTTTAACCCTGCCCCCAAGCCGTTTCTGTGCTTTGTTTTGTTTGATTGATGTGAATGCAAGGCTGTGCCTATTCTGATTTTACACTCCAGGGCAAAGAGAAGGCTGGCGGGTGACCCCGTCGCAGGTTGTTGTCGCAACCCACCCACTCGTGTGGCCTCGCCCCGACTCACTTCACATATTGCAAGATGCATGGGATCATGTCAGCCAGCTGGTCCAGCGAGGGATACTGATACCTAGGAAGACAGCAGAGAGCAGGGGCTGTGTTAGACTGCTAGACTGTTGTCCCCATCACACCCAACGATGCGGGTGGGGGCAGGAATGGAGGCTGCAAGGCTCACCCCAGAGGGAAGGCCGGGGCCCCCTCCTCCATGCCAGGCGCGTCCACATGTATCACCACGAAGTTCTTTATGATCTCTTGCATGTCCTCAAAGTGGAAGAGGGTGTCGAAGCACGAAAGATCTGGGGTGGGGGTGGGGAGACAGAAGAAGTGGGTGTCAGGCTGCAGAAGGCCAAGCGGTAGTGCCGTCAAGACTGGCGAGCTGCAAATCAAGACAGCAGCTGCCATCTTGCTCCAGGAGTCAGTAAACAGGGCAGCAAACTGACGGTTGTTGTTTTTTTTTTTTACACTGGAAGGTGCTATTTGGGTACCTCACCTTACCATGCAAGCCTATGCAAGTTTACAGTTGTACCTTGGTTGTCGAACGCCTTGGTACTCGGACGTTTTGGCTCCTGAATGTTGCAAACCCAGAGGTGAGTGTTCCGGTTTGCAAATGTTTTTTGGAAGCCGAATATCCGACACAGCTTCCGATTGAGTGCGGGAAGCTCCTGCAGCCAAGCGAAAGCAGTGCCTTGGTTTTCGAACTGTTCCGGGAGTTGAACAGACTCCAGGAACGGATTAAGTTCGACAGTCAAGGTACCACTGTACTCACAAGTGAATCCCACTGTGTTCAGTGAGGCTTTTTCCCCAGTCTAAGGGCTGCAGTCTAAGGGATCAAAATGTCTTCAGCTGGCCTGGCAAAAGAGCAAGAGATGGGGGCATTCAGACAAGCAAGCAACCTTGAATAGGAGAGAGCTCCTATGTTCTCATTCACAAGGGTGAAAGCTTTTGCAGAGAAGGAGAGCTAGACTTCTCCCACCTGGTGCCCTCCAGATGTTTTGGAGTACAACTCCCATCAGCCCCAGCCAGCACAGCCATGCTGGCTGGGGCTGATGGGACTTGCAGGAAGGCACCATGATGGGAAAGGCTGGTCTAGATGCTTTCAAAACCAGGAGATGATTGGCCTTAAAGGATGGCGGGAAATTCTGGAACAGAGCGCAGATCACTTGGGAAACATTCAAGATAAACAGGACAATGTTTAAAATTTCAAATTAAAGTTTTAGAATGGAATCTGGCAATTCTAATGTCAAGGTATAAATCCACTTAAAAAAAAGAGAGTTAGGGAATAAAAAGCAGGCCTTTGGGGAGGTATGAGAAAGTAGACAAGAGTGCACCAAAATGCCAAGCTGCATGACTGAAAGCTTTTCTCCAGTTTTTTTCTTCTTAGCAGTGATAGTTTAAATGGGCCCTTGGCTGTGGAAAGAATGCAAGACAACCCATGTTTCTTTCACACTCACAACCCAGTGAGGAAGACCGCTATCACTCCTGTTTTCTAGGATGGGAACCAAGGACTTGGCTAGACGTTAAACTCACCCTGAGGGAGCAGGCTCCACCATTCCATGGGGAATTTTGGAGACTCCCTCGCAGACCAGCATAAATGGTTAGTGGGAATAAAAATGTCACACGTGCTGGAGGAGGCTCTGCTGGCTGCATTTCTCTGCCCCTTGTTTATCTCCCCTACTTGGTGGCTATTTTTCTCTAGGAGTTGGAAGGGAGAGTAGTTGGGGAAATTAGCTGCTGAAGATAAGGTTGAGATAAACAACCAAGCAAGAACGAAAGCCAGCAGTTCCTCCTCCCCTGGATGAGTGTTTTCTATCTCCTCCAGCTTTCAATGCCTGTTGCAGAAAGCAGAAGGAAGGCAGGCAGGCGGGTGGGTGGGTGGGAAACTTCAGAGACAGCAGCAGTCAGATGCCTGCAGCCAGACTCTGAGGCAGAGCGACCAACTTGCTTGAGAGTCGACCACCGAGCAAGCCCACAACGCAAACTCGAGCATCGTATTCTGGTATTCTAGAACAGGAGAGCGGAAACATACCCACAGATGTCTCTCCTCACACCCCCACCCTCAAGCAACCCAAAGGCATGAACAGAGTTCAGGGACATATTCCAGCCAGGCAACAACTTTCAAGGACAGTGGTGAGGGGAGTGGCCGAAGAGAGGTGTGGTCTGGGGAGAGAATCCTGAGGGGCTGTATTCGCCCCCCCCCTTTGGGCCTGAGGGTCCCCCTCCCTCCTCTACATTGTTAGGAAGTGTTCGTTCTTCGTCCTCAAGCAGCTGTGGTAGGATTGATTGTGATGGGTGGGGTAGAAATCAGTGAGCAAAGGCTTTTGATTCCCCATTGTTCAAGAATGGTGTCCACAAATGGCTCTTCCTCCCTACATTTACCTGTTAGAATTTCTGATCCACACTAACGTAGATGTAGGTTTTTGCTTGTACATGAAGGTCTTCCCAATGTTTTGTTCACAGGGGGCAGCAGGTACCTGGCTCCAGCCTCCAAATAGGCATTGACATCTGTTTATAGTATTTTCCAAATAGGCCTTTGTATTTTGTACTTGATTGGTGGATCTTGGGGTTGTAGCCTGATGTTAGCCCACACCAACGGTACAGGGTGAGTCTTTTAAAAGAGGCCCCGTGGAACATGTGTACTCTATATCCACAGGGCTTCTTTTATAGGACTCACCCTGTACCAAGGAACCTCCACAAAATAGGAGACCCAGTGTGTGTGTTGCATAGGTGTGAATATGTGTTGGGAATTCCTGACCCCCCAAACCAAAAAGTTCATGGGATTTTTCAGAATTACAAGATCCTTGAAGCAAACGTTCTATGAACTGGACTGTAGGGCAAATTGCCAAGTTCTCTCTTGGAGTTGCACCGGTCGGAAAACCCCCAACCTCCCCTCCCTCCTGCCCCAACCAAGTGGGTGCTCCAGTCTTACGGTTTTGTCCCACATCATGGTAGGTGAGGATGGCTGGACGTTTGGGCTTGGGTGTCCCATGGATGGTGATTGTCACAACCCCATAAGGAGTCTCCACTGTGTGTTTCTGTGGAAGGGGGAAAAGAGAGAGAGATAGAAAGAAAGAAAGAGGGGTGAGCAAACGTGACATCACAGGGCTAGACCATAAACCAGTACGGACAACCATAACCAGACTTATGCTGAGTGCATGGAGGGAGAAGTCAGGTCATAAGTGCTGGTGGCCCCATCTCTGACTTCTGTGCTTAGATGGTTCCTTGTAACACGTAAACTGATTGTGTATGTGTGAGCTTCCTCTGTGAAATCTGGCATCCAGCTAAATGCATGTGTTGCACCTCACATGTTCATAAAGATTTTGCACGCACAGATTCTATGTACAAGGCACAATCAACATGGGGGTGGGGAGGGAGCTGGTTGCTGTGATCCTAGTCCCTCCCCCCCTTTCCAGGCTTCCAGTGTATCTTGATCATAGCAGCTGTCTGCACAGAAAACATACAGTGCATGAGTAAAGACGTAGGTTCAACCCTACTTTGTTTGCACTTTTTAAATTAGGATGCCTCAAGGGACAGGGTTGAGACTGGGTTCAGAGACAGCAGAGAAATGGGCCAAGTCAAAACACCACTCAGGGCCCAGTCAGTTGTTGCTTTCCCATACACCTGAGGTTGTGTGTGGTGTGTGGTTAATAAATAAGGAGTGGGAAATGAAAATTACATGCGCACACACAAAACTGGATATTTTCACTTATTTTGCACAGTTTATTCTACTTATGCTAGTTATGGGGTGGTGAAAATTTACTATGCCCATCCCGGCTGCTGGAACTTGTGCTCAGAACTTGAGTCCCCAGCATTGCCAACAATGCACAGCAATATATAATCACCAGGTGGACCTTATCACAGTATGGAGATAAAACATTATCCCCCTTCTATTTTCTGCACATCATGGTACTGTTAAAGACCCAGCTACCAGTGTGATTAAAAAAAAAGATAATATTCTTCTCTTCTATTCCACCACCCTCAGCTTCTGATTTTCTGACGTTTCTATTTTCATGCCTATCTTCACAACCTTGAGGACTAGAACCTTGGTGTTTCTTTTAAAGAAGACTCTGATTCATGGGATACTCACTTTTGTTGCCCTGCCCAAGTACCCTACAAGACCATCAAGATCACTAGTTGCTTACTTTGTCCCTACAACTACTTAAAGACAACTCTCTGTTTTTTGAACTGTAGATTAAAATCAGCAGCCCTTCCAAGGCTCTCGAGATAAAATTGAGAATAGTAGCCAAACCATGGTTTAAATATGAGTTAGGAATCAAACGCAGAACATGTTGTTTATATGGTAAAGCCCAGTCCAGGAATATGCCAAATAAGATAATTTGTAGCTTTGAGTATACAGGATTCATTTTCTTCTCATCCCAATTTGCAATTTTATGAAATGACCTATATTATAATCTGCTTTCTTCTGTGCTTTTTTTCTTAATGTACAAGTCATCTCCAAGCCATGTTGTAATCTTGAAATACATCTGAAGCGTGTGCAAGGTCAGGCGGTATGACTCATAAGTGAAGACTATGCTGGCACTCGCTGCCTTAAAAACGAAACACTGCCCACAACATTCCAGAACAAGTGCAGAATTCAGTGTCAGAGAACTGATCGTCTCCACCTTATCTTTCCCATGATGCACTGGGAGAAACCTGGGCCAATATTCAAAACAATGACATTTCTTCTCTCTCTCTCTCTCTCTCTCTCTCTCTCTCTCTCTCTCTCTCAAAGTTCCTTGTTTATTCTACAAGCCCTTCCAGCTAAGGCTTTCTCTTATAGCACACAAGGGAACTCAATGTATTCAAAAGCAATTGGACACTCAGAGAAAGGTTGAGTGATTTGGCACCCGCAGATATTCCTTTCCAGAAAGGCAATAACACAGGCGTGAAAAGGGTAAAAGGTGGAGATGAAAGAAACAGTTCAGAAGAAAGGCAAGCGACCGCGAGCCTAGATTTAAGACTTGCTGGCAAGGCTGCCTGCCACAAGCCCAAAGCGGGAAGTGGTGACTAATGGTTACAGATGATAGTCCAGGACAGCACCCACCGAGCCAAACAGAGGCCACCAGCCATGCATTGTGGCTTGCCAGGAAGGTTGTTTGCTGAACTCGGAGTACTGTATTCAGGTCCTACACAAGCCCTATTCAGGCGTTCTCCTTGTCCCGAGACCACATGCGCAGGGGAAGAAGAGTGCTAGCTCCCTCAACCCATCCCATGGGGGTCAAGTGAGACAGAAGCAAAGATTTAGTTGGAGGGCTAACTTTTGAAGCAGGAAGTCTTCTCTGCTCATGCACTGTTCCTGGCATACAGCACAGCCCCGTGACATCAGGTTCTGCATCCCGAAGAGAAGCTATCCCTCCAACTCATGGAGAATGACAGGGATGCGAATGGGGGGGGGGAGCTGTCCTTGCCTTCCCCCTCTCACAATGATTAAACACAACAGGAGAATGCCTGAATGAAGCCCCTGTTGGTGTACAAACTGTGGGAGGCAACTAACAGGCACGTCTAATGGGGTTATATACAGCTCCCTGGTAGGACTCTTAATACAGTCCTGCAGCAGGGTTTCTACTAAGCCAGGGGTGAGGAACTTATTTTAGCCTGAGGGTCACATCCATTTCTAGGCAACATCAGGTGGTAGTGGCAGTGCAGGCAAAAGCGGGCAGGATGACAAATGTTAACTTACTCACACACCCCTCTCCATCCTCCATCCAGGCACGGGAAATAAGGATTAGAAGAGTTTGGGGGCACGTTCTAGCCAGGCAAAAACACTCAAGCAAAGGAGCCGGTGAAACATTGCCTGTGAGGAACAAGAGTCCCAAAAGTCAGACAGAAAGGCCTGGAGGCGGTTCCTGGACCTTAGGCTTCCCATTCCTGTCCTATGCCAAGGGAACATGGCAGAATGGAGGTCTGGCTTATACTTAAGGGTAAAACATGTAGAGAACGGACTGTGCCTAAACACAACATACTTGGCAGCTTCTGTAGTTTTGCAAACCCAGGCAGGAAGTCAAAAGAGGAAATCCCTTGTGGGCTGCTGCTGCTGCTGCAGAAAAGTGTTGGGCTGTGTTTGGCTTGGTGGGTTTTCGGTCATGGTACAAAGGCAGACATTGCTCCTGTGTCTTTAACAGCTGTGTGGGGCTGAGGAATAACGCCAGTGCAGGATTGCGCAAAATGGTACCAGCTGACAATACACAGAGGCCTCTTCCCTTTTTGCATCTGGTCACTCAACTAGCCATAAACCCCTTGGGAAGTTTTTGCTTCATCTATGTCAGCACACCAGCTACTGTTGTTTATTGCAGCCTAATCTAATCTTACATTTTCTTATCTACTCTCCTGCATTCTGATTTGTTTTATGGGTTGTAGTTTTATTGCTTTTGTGTTGACTTTGGATGATTTGGCACCTGTGTGCATGCTTGTGTTCCCAAAAACATTTCAATAGAAATATTGCGATTAATACAGCAGTGTGGTGGAACAGGGAGGGGCAGGGATGTTGGCGTCATCTCTGGGGGCGGGGCGGGCGTTACTTGCCAATTATTTATGTGCCAAAAATTAAGCTTAACTCAAAGAGAAACCCACCCAAATAAACTAAACAGACGAAGAGGGAGGTAGCCACAGCAAGCATAGCTAAGAGGCTAAAAGCGGCACTTTTATTTCTGAAAAAAATTCCCAGATCCCTATATCACGACCAACCAAAATGCCACAAAATACTGACCAAGACTTTGGGCCCACCCAAACTGTTCAAAGTGGGGGATGTGTTGAGGGGGGGGGGATGTTGTCAAAAGTTTTTCTTCTTTTGTATAGGCTTAGGAGGGGCTTGGCTATCAGGGCTGTCATGAAGAGTGCACGGACACCAGCATTTACCCACTACACCACTGAATGAATGATCAAATCAATAAACAAGGTGGAACTGCAACAAAATTTTGCAGTACATCCTCCTCCTGACTCCCTGACGGCTTGGGCTGCTTTATTATTATTATTATTTTGGTCCATCTAGGTTGTCTTTTTCTCTTTATTTTTTTGGTCCAACTGGGTTTTGTTTCGTTCCTCTAAAATATATTTTTGGAGTTGGGAAAACACCAGGGCTACCAATACTGCCCCTCCTGCTACTCAGCAACCTCATTTTGGCTCCATTTTTCTTGGCACACCCCACCTCCGTTCAGAGGGAGCAATAAATAAAGCTATACTTGTCACCCACCAAGTGCAGCTTAGAATCCTAACAGCTGGTAAGGTCTGGAAGCCAAGCCTCCAGGAGTCTGGCTCTAGCTCTGGGATGAAATGCGAATAAAGTTTAAGAATTTGACCTGTCCAGGGCTGCTGGGTGGTCTTGGACATACCTAAGTTTCCTGAGCTTTAGTTCCTCGTTTGGAAAATGGGCACAAGGATGACTTACCTTGCGTGTGGGCGGACTGGTGCAATAAGATTTTTTGCAATCGGGAAGAGCAGCTATTATTTGGCATTTCCATTATGTTAAAGGCTTGCCTCTTTCCGTTTACACCTGCTGTGTCACCAAACCTCGTAATAACCCTATAATTATATTTTCCTATTTTACCAAATGGGACTTTGCCTTGCCTAATACTGATCAATGAGGTCATGACTAAACAGGTAAGAGTTGCCACCTTTTTTAGCCGGATGACGGGCAGGGATTTCAACAGGTGCAGCTTTCCTCAACATGGTGGTGCTGACAGAACTTGTCCCAGCTGCTCCTGCAGTTTTGAAAGCAGCTTGATTTACAGAAGTCAGCAGGTAAAGCTTTTAATAACATAAGGGATGTTATAATTTTATAATGGACTTTTAATAATTTTTGTAATTTATTATTTGTACCCTGCCCATTTGGCTGGGTTCCCCCAGCCACTCTGGGCAGCTTCCAACAAAGGTTAAAAATACATTAAAATGTCACACATTAAGAACTTCCCTAAACAGGGCTGCCCATTAAAGGCATAGGAGCAGGGATATTTCTAAGAGCTGGCAACCCAAGTGATGGAATAAGCTGCAGATGTTGAAGTTCTGCACATCCCACAGCCATTTAAGGCCAGAGAGTGGAAGCAAGGATGGTAGAAGCTTTAATTCAAGCCCACCATGGTCCTGGCACTGACCGAGGAACTGACTGGTAGATGGCATGTAAGAATAGTGTTAGCCTGCTGGAGTTGGCAAAGGTGCCTCCTATATATCCCGAAGACAAGGAACAAGAAACAGGCTGGGCCAGAGCCAAGATTCCATGGGAGAGCTGTTGTGCATTTAATGATTATATAATGGAGAAATTAAAGGTGGCCCATTGCGAGATCTTGTGCACGGCACGCAAGAGGTCTTTTGAATCTCCAAGTAAGGCTAGGAAAGACCCCTGCCTGGGGCCCTGCAGAGCATAGTCAGCAAGCATAGGCAATAAGAAAGCTAGATAGACCAGTGGACTGACACACTCTAAGGCAGTCCTCTGTTTCAGTTTGACAGAGGCATCTTTTCTCAGCGTACAGAGAAAGGTGGCAACCTCAGAAGTGCCCTCAGCTCCTGCTCACAAGGTCTTAAGTTGGTTACGCAGAGGTCATGACTCCATTATCTGTTTACGTTAGATGTGGGGAACCTTTGACCCTCCAGATGTTGCAGAACTACAACTCCTGTCTTCCCTGGCCATTGGCTACGCTTGCCGGGGCTGATGGGAGTTGTAGTGCTGCAACATCTGGAGGGCCAAAGGTTCCCAACACCTGGCTTACACTGACTTGCTAAATAAACTCTGGGGATGTGGACCCTCCAGAAGGACTCCAACTCCCACCAGCCCTGACCAGCATGGCCAGTGGTCAGAGGTGATGGGAGTTGGGGGCCCAACAAGAACTTGAAGGCCACAGCCTCTCCATCCTTGTGCTGAAAGCTCACCCTTCCTTCACAGACTGGGGCTGCTGCTTCTCCCTCAAGAAGGACTCAGTGTCTTATCCCAGAGTAGCAAATCAACAGGAGTTGTTGGAAGGAATTCAACAGGAGTAGAACCAGGGGCGCCAATTATAGGGGGCTCTGGGTGCCTGAGAACCCACAAAAAAATTGTTGTGGGTGCTCAGCACCCAACCGCAGAACCTCCAACGCAACCTCTGGTGCCTTGAAAGCACCGGAAGTCATGTCCAAGGTCTTGTGAGACCTCGGTGATGCTGTCTAAAGCCTTGCGAGACCTTGGTACCCGACTTCTGGTGGCACCGGAAGTTGGGTTCCGAGACTTCGCAAGACCTCGGACAGCATCTTTGAGGCCTTGCCACCAGAAGTCAGGTTCTGAGGCAGGAGCATATGTGACATCACGGGCACCCATAACTTTGGGCCCAAGTTGGCTCCCCTGGGTAGAATTCTGAAACTCCAGGCTAAGGGAAAGGTGCACTTGCAAGATTTCTGCTCAGTCAACCAGGCAGCAACTGCAATGCTTGGATGTACAGTATACCCAGCGTGGATGGAACAAGGAGAGAAGGAACGATCACTGAGGGGTTAACATAGCTTCTTTCTGTTTGGCATTTTTGGCATCGGGGCATTCTGCAGGGTTCGGGGCACCAGTTCTGTCCCCGTGAACAAGAGGGGAAGGGGTGGTGATTACCTGGCCTTGTTCCTGCAGGAGTTTGGCTGCTATCAGTTCAGCATCCTAGAACACAGAGAGAGAGAGAAAGAGAAAGGAGGGGGGAAGACAGACAGAAGGAGAACGCAGGGTGGGAAGTAAGTGAGGAAAAAGAATCAGAGTTATGGGAATAGGGGAGGGGAGGGGGCAGAGACTCCCTGCAATTGATACGGGCCCTTTTTACCGGCACGGGCAATGAGCAGACATTGAGCAAAACTGGACTAACCAGAAATCTAACTGCACTCTAGAGCTGTAATGCTAAGGGTTCAACCTGCTTCCTTACATCCTTCCTGATAAATGATGCATTGCTTAGCTGAAGTCATACTGTGTCTTTGGGGAAAGGCAAAGGCCTGCTCCCTACCCAAGCTTCCCCAAAGAAACTAGCCATTTAGACTGTACAGTCCACCAGAGCAGTCCTGCCACATATCCCAGGACTTCTATGATTAAGCATATGACTTCCTGGGAACATTTGCACACCCACCCACACCTTACTTAACCCAGATGATTTCACAGTTTTGAGATCAGTTGCTGGGAAGTGATTAGCACCTGAGTAAAAAGGAATTAACTTGACTGCACAGGCCCTTGCAAAGGCTGAGTTGCTTTTGCATGGAACACAAGCTTGGGGGCGGGGGAGATCCTTTGTTGACAGCACCCCTAAGTATTGAGTACGACAAAGTAGATAGCGCCAAGGCATTTAGATATAAAGCAACCCGTTGATTGTATAAATCAATGGTTTGATTTCTATCCAAATACACTCTGTGGCTTATTAAAACAGATACAGCATCATCTCTTCGGTCAGGTCAAACTCTGTTGTCTCCGAGAATTAAAATAAGTGGTCTAGGGGTTCCATTCACCTAACTTTTTACTCAAAAGAAGACCCACTGAAATTAATGTACCTGTGTTAGCCATTTTAATGGGTCTACTCTAAGTATGACAACACTGGGTAGTTCATAATGTCTGTGGATTTGCAGTGCAGCTACAGAAACACAACAGGCTGGACAAGTCTGGACCCCAGCAGCATGACCGCAAAGGATTGCAAGTGTAACATTTCTGCAAGTGTTTTTGCAGTTTTATTTACTGCATTGATTCATATTCCAGCGTTTACATCTGGAAGCTCAAGGCTCTGCTGGGTATCCAAGAACAGGCCAGCTTTGGCAATCCTGATAATGCCCTGGGCCTGGTATGTGGTTCTCCGGTCAACCAGTTTATATAAATGTCTCACTTTATCATCAATGGAAGGCAAAACAACTCCTCTGCATAGACCAAGGGAGGATTAGGGTTTATACCACTATTCATAGAGTTAAAGCTCTCAAGTAGCAACTGCCAGGGAAGGGCTGCAGTGCAGTGGTAGAGCATGAGTTTCTGAATTTTGCCCCTTCCTCAGTAGAGGAGGAGATGGTCCAGCTGTTGCATCTCTGTCCTGCAGTGCTTTGAAAGAGACATGCTTCGTCTCTCAGTAGAGCTCTGTCACCTCTATGGATGTGGCCAGCAGAATTGGTGGATTGACAGAGGCTGCAATTTTTAGGTATCTGGAGGGGCCATGGATTGGTGGTAGAGTCAGTGGCGGTGGCTGCCCATTGGGATTGGTAGGGTGGAAGGCAGGGAGGCCACCAGTAGGTGGAGCCAAAGCTAGGCACAGCCAACTAATTCTGGTTTTGTCCCCCTCCTGCTCCCTGCTGCATTCTGCAAGGGCAACACTTGAGACTGAGGGGTAAGAAACTGACACCCAGAGTTGCCCCCTGGACTGGATGTAAGGAAGGAGGCAGGCAGGTAAGGTTGGTGGGGCATTTGCGATAACGGATCAGCCTCCAATGGGTAGAGCACATATTTTGCACAGACTTTGCACATAAAAGAGCCCAAGTTCATTTGCCAGCCTCTCCAGCTACAAGGATGTAGCAACAGCGTGATGGGGAAAAAACAAAACAAAACAAAACTTCTGCCTGAAGCACCGGGAAGACCCTTCCGCCATTGGGCCAGATGGACTGACTATTGAGCTCAGCATAAGGGAGACTTTGTACGCATCTGCTTTGCCAATCTGCTTCAGATGGAAAAGAACAAGGAGAGAAACAGGCAAGACTGGACAGCTTTGGGTACAACTGGTGAGAAGGAGAAAGAGGGGTGGCAGGGAAGGGGAGAGTCAGGGGAATCCTGTCCTTTTGCTGACCTTGCCCGGATCAGGTGCTCCTGGGGCTCGCAGAAGCGGCTTCTCCTCAGTTATCTGCACTTCCTGAAGCTCCGTCATGGCTCCTGAAGCAAAATATAAGAGACACAGACATCAAGCAGTGTATTAGCTGGGTCACTGCCACATGCATCTGATAAGTCACTGGTTGAGGATGGGGCTCCTGTCGGGGCTCTACTTCATGGCAGAGCCAGATTTAGGGCGGTACAAGCAGTTCCCCTGCACAGAATGCAGAGCCAAGGGGGCACAAAATGATGATGATGATGATAACCACCTATATTTATACAGGCACTGTCAGGAAACCCCCCTCGCCGGAGCAGGTAGCGTTCCCGGGTCATTCGCAGTACAGGGAACCGCCATCCCCACTGCGCAGTTCATCGTCTTCCTCGAGCGGAGGAAGCGACCGCTCCTCCAGTGGGGAGGGGGAGATGGAAGCAGGAAGTCGGGGCAGGGGCTGTGACAGCGTTGGAGAGCCTCAACACCAAGCAGGAAGTGGGGGACAGGGGCCTTTTCCCGTGCCCCGTTTTCGCAGGGAGGAAGGACGTGGAAGGGGGAGGCGGGGGTTCAGGATCCCGTGCCTCTTATGTTGGATCAAGAACCAGAAACGGACATTCCCAGATTCTGCAGAGGGATGAGCTGGATGTTTTTACTGTAGCTCCACTGTAAATATCTGCACAATAAAGAACTTAGTTTGTAGAAGTTCTGCGTCAGCCTGATTCCTCATGAGCAACCACTGAGAAACCTTACAGGTACCTACTGAGAAGATTGATTAAAAAAAGCAATTGTACCAAAAGGAATTATTGTGAAAATAATAAATATTTAGGGTCTGTGTGTGTGCCAGATTTTGTCCTTGCTGAGGGTGCTGTATTACCAAAGTACACCCCTGCTCATGGCTTTCCTCAAAGCTGGCTTTCTGCTGTATTTTAGTGATGGCTCACAATGGAATAGTCCTCACCTGATTGCTATTCCATCAAGCAGGGATGGCAGATGTGAATCAGTCATCCTGGACCAAATGCCAGCCAATGGAACTTGCATATTACCCAGTGTGAGCTCATCTGAGATGCTTTCCAATGTGGCATCACTTCACAGTGACACATTTATCTGCTGGCCATTACGTGACAAGAGGTCAAGAAATGCATCTGCGAACCAACCCAGAGTCTTGGCCTTACTTTTAACAAAGAGATGAGCCTCATTGTCTATCAAAGGGTGATTTTGCACACAACACATAAAACTGTCCATGGATCTCTGGCAGGTTTTATCGATTTTATTGTGTATCAATACACAATAAAGTTGATTGCATGTCTATTATTTCTGCTAGATGCTTTTGAGACCCTTCCTCAGAAAGGCAAGATACAAATTTAACTAATAAATAATTGAAAACAAATGTGTGTCAAGTTGTGAGTGTGGGGTTGAAAGTGGAACAGAGCCCCTATGAGAACAGCTGTAGGTGTCGCTTTAAAATTACCGATGCAAAATAAATTTTAAAATCTCAAACACTCCGCATCTTGATTACTTGTGAAAATAACTGAAGAATATAAGGATGCTATTATTTTGGTTTAACTATCACGGAGGCAGCTGCAAAGACAAAGTGTAAGGACATAACACAAGTTGTAAAAATATCATACCTAAAATGGTGTTCTGCGTTTTGCTGTTGTGGTTGACATAATATCTTTTAAAAGTCTGTGGGTATGTGTGATATTTCGCGGCACCGTGCTGTTACTTGACCTGTGGCATTTATGTGACTGTGTTTTGACCAATGGCCCTATGCCTAATGCAGTAAACCTCCCATTTTACAGGTTGGGGGGCTGAAGGAGAGAGACTCGCCTAAAGGTGCACAGTGAGTCCTGGGCAGAGCTGAAGAAGTGAACCTGGCTGCCCTGGATCCAAACCCTCTGGTTATGTAACGGAGTGTAACATTATATAAAGGACCATTCCTTGGCAGGGGCCCTGGGTCAGCCTGACCATCAAAAAGGACCCAAGTGGTATCGCTTAGCTTAAGGGTTCCAATTAAATAAAACAGTGCTCTGAGAGGTGTTCCCCAGAATCTTTTGCAATATCCCAGGGGGTGCCAGGATGCAATTCTGACGGACGCCATTGCACCCCATCATTCTCGGCAAAGGAGCAAGAGGTTGTGGGGAGGCACTTCTTGAACTGTGCCATGCCGCCGTTGCTTCCTGTGGCAGCGGAACCCCTTGGCTAAGCCCTGCAGCTGGCACAGCACCAGCCCTGCTCATTCCTGCTGGGAGTGCAATACATGATCAAGCGCCACAGTAGTTAACGAGAGCCGCTGTGGCATGTGGAGCAGAGTGGTACACCAGCAGGGACAAGGAGGCTGCCTTATACCGACCACATCAAACCATTGGTCCATCCAGCTCAGTATTACCTGCACTGACTGGCAGAGGCTCCCCAGGGTGCCACGAGATGCCAGGGACTGAACCTGTGACCTTCTGCAAAGCAGATGTTACAAGTGTGCATCAATGAAGGTGTCTATGCTCTGTGGTGCTATCCTCCCCAACCCAAATTCTGCACCAAGGGAACCTAATCTCTCTGTACTAAGCACAACTGTGATCTTTCCAGTCATACAAAAAAGAAGTCTATGCTTATATTGCACAATTTATTTTCTTTTTCGGTTACTACCTGGAGGGTCCAGAAGTAAAAAACTTAAAAGCCTAGCTGAAAGATTAGCTCTCCAGCCCCATGCATACCCGCACCCTAAATTCTAAGGTTTCCCCAAACCCACATCGTCCTTATCCCAATTGCTCCCTTCCCCCTTCTCTGCATGTTCAGTGGCTAGACTATTCCCTGTTCAGTTGATGCAGAAAGCTACTCCCCTTCAGGATGCATAAAAATCAGAGTGATTGTTTTTAAAATTGATTTTTTAACAATACATTTCAAAATACATCATAGGTCTCCCCCCCCCCCCGCCCCAAGCAACCCATCTAAAATAACACCTGAATGGAACAGGTTCCATTTCATACTATCAACCTCTTAAAACTGAATCACGGTCATCTATCAAATAGATTATAAGTTAAAGTCTGGTCCTCTGTTTAAAAAAAGCTCTGGTGGGCAGAGGGCGCTTGACTGCTGACGTTAAGCATTATAACAATGCAGTAAGTTTTGTGTGTCCTGTTTATTGCCAAGGGCTTCCTAATGCACCTGGTGACTGTAGACACCAGGATACAGGTGTGCTCTCCTATATACCACCAGGATCATCCACGGGAGACCATACTGGTGATCTTGTGCTCTTTTATAGTGTGCGCCTTCCAACTGTCGAAGCTCTGTTCTCAAATTATGAATATTTGTGCATCGGCCTCCACAAATCCACTCACCAGCTCACCCGGGATAAGCGCCCTCCGCCCTCTAGCAAACAGGACATTCAGCACCTGACAGAGGTTCAATTGCTGGTGCGGTTTTTAGGCAGGTAAGAAACAGCAGGAGTGCCTTCCAATCAGCATGAGACTTCAACAGTTTCTTGTCCTCTACAGGCACAGACAACAGATGATCCTGCACTGCAGGGGGTTGGACTAGATGAGCCTTGGGATCCCTCCCAACTCTAAAATTCTATGATTCTATGACCCTGCCTCTCCCAAAGCCCTCTGTGCATGCCAGAGGACTCAAGGGAGGGAATAGGTGGCGACTGCATATAATAGTTGAATAGTAAGACACTTGTTCTTGAACCTGCTAAACAAACTATGTGGGTATTTATTTTCCATCTTATGGGCAAACAGTGTTTTGCCCAGCAATGACTAAGCTATGTTTACAGAAAGCTCTGGACATTTACAGCTCAGTCCTATGCTTGTTTACTGGAAGTATATCCCACTTTGTTCAACAGGACTTCGCTCCAAATAAATATGCACATGACTGCAACCTTAACTTCCAAGTAAGTGATCTTCCAAGTAAGTGATCTTCCAAGTAAGGGCCCAAAAGAAATTAATCTTCTAACAGATGTAGTTGTGCTGGCATGTGAATACCATGACCACGCATTTTGGATCATGTTCCTAGCTTATATTAAGACTTTATTTGGTTTCAAACCAGCAGCTTAGATCCAGACTAAGTCGACTGAAGTTAGGCTGCAGCCCTATGCACATTTACTTGGGAGAAAGTCTCACTGAATTCAGCAGGGCTTACTTCTGGGAATATGCATATACGACTGCAGAGTTAGTTGCCGCTGAAATCAATGGGACAAGTTAGTCGTGACTTAAATTAAGCCTCACTGATTTCAGTGGGAATTAAGGGTGCCAAAGGCAACCTGTTTGAGCATTCCTCCTGATTTGTTTGCAGGAAAATTAGACAACGTGGGCCATTTAATAAGCATTCGTACGTACTAATTTGTTTGCAGAGAAAGCTTTATCCCACCCTTCCCAGTGCATGTTTTTTTTTTTTTTAATTGCAGAAAGTCCAGCCAATGTGGAAGGAAGTGTGTTTGTTGCGCAAGCTCTCCCAATCAGCTCTAATTGCACTACCCGAATTTGCCAGTACGGGATTGAATTCCACTTGAGAATAGCAACAGCCTGGAAGTGCCCAGAGTGCAACTGACTTGAGCCTGGATGCAAGCCAATGTTTGAATTGTGCTACAGCAATCCGCCAGCTTGCTCATGCCTGTTCAGGAAATATGTGAATTTCAAAATGTAAAAGTTGATTTATTTAAGTCAATGATCTAAGCCTGTCTTCTTCTTCTTCTTTTCTTTATAATTTAAATCATCCATGCCGTGCCTAGGAAAAAAATGCTGTACTGTATGTGAAATAGCCCAAAGCTACTACAAAGTTCATTGGGTGGTCTTGGGCCATAGCTGCCAATCCTCCCTGCTGTTCCCCACTGATATAATAAGGGAATTTCCCGCAAAAAAGGGAAAAGGTTGACAGCTATGTCTTGGGCAAATCTCTCTCCCGGGGCTGATTCACACATGCAGGTGTATCAGAATTTCCCTCTGTGCCTGCAACACACCATAATGCATTTTAGTCCCACTATGGGGCTAGTTCACTAATACAGGGACAGCCAAGGCAGACTACAACTCCCATCATTCCTGATCTTTTGGCCATGCTGGATGGGACTGAAAGGAGCTGAGAGTCCAACAACATTGGCCATCACTGTACACGTGTTGAGGACTGCAGCCTTTATTACTGCTCATGTGGTGACTGTCAATGGATTATGTGAACATACACACTACAGTGGTACCTTGGGTTACAAAAGCTTCGAGTTACAAACACTTTGGGTTACAAACTCTGCTAACCCGGAAGTAGTACCTCGGGTTGCGAACTTTGCCCCAGGATGAGAATGGAAATTGTGCGCTGGCGGCGCAGCGGCAACAGGAGGCCCCATTAGCGAAAGCGCGCCTCAGGTTAAGAATGGTTTCAGGTTAAGAATGGACCTCCGGAACGAATTAAGTTCGTAACCCGAGGTACCACCGTATTGAGGAGTACATTCCCGAAAGGAAGTTCTATCTGAGGGGAGTTAGAACCATGGCAGCTCATTCAAACATGCAAGTTCTCCCTTGATGGTGCAGGCATCCCTTTGAGGAGTAGCCCTTGGGGCTGTTGGGAAGATTATGAAGAAGAAGAAGAAGAAGAAGAAGAAGAAGAAGAAGAAGAAGAAGAAGAAGAAGAAGAAGAAGAAAAGACAGGAACTGTTAAGCTCTTTGGACTATTCGGGAACATGTAGTAATGAACTGTGCTCGTAAGGGGTGTGTCTGCATATAGTCTGCCAACACTCACATATTTCGATGCATTTGAAAAATGGAACTGTCCTCCCTCCTGCCCCAGGGCACTCTGGAGAAGGGAAAAGTATGTGTGCAGGTGTCTGTGTGTGCATGCAGACGTGTGTGCGCGTGTACACACACACACACACACACACACACACACACACAGAGAGAGAGAGAGAGTCCAAGAGCACATTAAACAACCACCACAAACACATAGACCCCCTAGAACCATGGAAGGGCTGGTCCCCATTATCTGGCAGCTAACCAAAGACACAGGAACCTGTGACCCAAACTAGGGGTTTTTTATCCAAACTGGGGCAACATCTATTTCCTCTCTTCTCCCTGGTAGATACCTTCAAGGAAGCCTTCCCATGCTACTGAGGGTTTGTTTGTTTTGTTTATTTTGCGTTGGAGTTAAATTTTATGAACAGAAAAAAAGAGAGGAGCAATGAGGGAGCAGGATGGGTAGGCATCTTCTTCCCCGGCCCTCTTTTGCCCTTTCAAACTAGGCTACTTTGCTGAGCTGCGAACCTTCCTTACTTCCTTCCCTCTCTCCCACCACCAGGTGCCACTCCATTGCTGGCACAAGCAGAGGGGGTCAGGAGCCCCATAAAAGCAGGAGGTCCCCCCTTTTCCCAGGCTCCCTCCTCTCCTCTCTCTCTTCTTCTCCCTCCCAGGTGCTGTGGCTGGTTTCCACTCTGGCCTCCATCCAAGGATCCCCCTCCTGGGCCATAAATAGCTGTTTTGATCACCCTGGCACGGGCAGCGATCCAGTTCCCCCGGGGTGCTCCTTGCCACTCTGGGGCCCTTCACGGGGCCTGGAAGGAACAGGCATCCAGAAGAGAATTCTTCCAGCCAATCACTGAAGCAGCAGCTGCACACAGAAACCTTCCCAGGGCAACGGACAAAGAGGGCCAGGCCAAAGTGGAGGAAGCCAGGATCTCCCCGGTCCCTGGCTAGGAAGGTATAAAAGGAAGAGTGAGGTTTGCAGAGACAAGGGTGGCCGATCTGCTGGCACAGAATGCAATAAAGTACTTTTGGAGCTAGGTATTCTACTTTTGACAAGCCACACATTTAAAGCACATATCCCCCTTCCCCCAGGAATCCTGGGAACTGTAGTTTGTTAAGGGTGCTGGGAACCGTAGCCCTGCAAGGAGTGAACTATCATTCCCAGGATTCTTGGGTATGCTGCATGCAGATTTTGTCTCACTTGCTGTTTTGTCCTTTCTACATTCCCTGTTTTTTGTTGTTGTTGCTATTCTTCTTCGCCTTGGTAGGGCTCCAGTGTTTTCAGGTGCTGAATGGTAAGCCAAAAATAAAAATCGGACAAGTGCAGTTTCCCTGGCACAGAGCTGCTATGCTGGAAGGAAAGCCCCACCTGTTGAATGTACGCCTGCTGCACAGCTGTTAAAGATACAGGGAGCCCTGCCAGGAAGGAGGTTTCCATTCACCAAGCCAATGCTGCACAGAACCTCAGAAGCTAAAAGGTTGCTTAGCTGGGTGGGGGTATCCCCTCCTCCGCTTTTCTCTCTCTCTCTCTCTCTCTCTCTCTCTCTCTCTCACTCACTTACTCACACAGCCAGGTTTGATCCAGGACTGAATAAGCCTGAGAATCTCCCTCCCTCCCTGCCCCTGCTTTCACAACCAAGCCTTTCTGAAACGTATAGAGTGCCTCTGAGCACGTGCAGTGATTTTTCTACCCCGCTCCCCCAACTATACCAAAGGCAGATCTGAGCCCTGGCAACACCTATTTTAGAAAGGAAGTGCTACAAAGGGGTGGAGGTATATCCAGCCTTCTCATGTGTTTGTCAACCCCCTCCTCGTTTTGGAAGTCCCAAGCCAGCAGCAAAACTAGGTTTACTGAGCCCATCGTGGGCTGTACAGTGGTACCTCGGGTTAAGAACTTAATTCATTCTGGAGGTCCATTCTTAACCTGAAACTGTTCTTAACCTGGGGGATCACTTTAGCTAATGGGGCCTCCCGCTGCCGCCACGCAATTTCTGTTCTTATCCTGAAGTAAAGTTCTTAACCCGAGGTACTACTTCTGGGTTAGCGGAGTCTGTAACCTGAAGCATTTGTAACCCAAGGTACCACTGTACTTCGTTTTGCAGCCCAGAGGCCTAGGCTACGCACATATCATCCCCAGACCACAGCAAACAGGTGCTCCAATTTTAAAACAATAATAATGATAGCTACTTGTGTGTTTGTGTGTGGAGAGTATCAATGTCCATGCACGTGAGACGTTTCGACTAAAACTGGTTTGTTTTCCCTTCACTGCTCGCTCCGAATAAGCCCAATTATTCCCAGACCTTCTGTTTGGAAAGTGGGCAATGGGGGTTCCTAGATGTGGTCACATCTAGTACAGTCAAGAGGTTATCTGTGAGGAGGTGCTAAGGAAAGGCTAAAGAAAGGCTCTTTCTACATGTGGGAAAGATCCCTGGTGTCTTCAGTAGTAAAACCCAAGCACATGGCAACGGGGCGGGAGACTGTGCTGCTGCTGCTGCTCTGCCGAAGACTGTGGAAAGCTGAAAATTAGCTTCAGGTAATGTAGGCTGCCACAGAGCTTCCAGCCAGGTGCCCACAGGGAGGGCCTACGTGCCAGGCGGCCTTGGCACCCACACCAGAGGAGCTGGAAACACAGGCACACACCTGCAGCTGAGGCCACGTGAAGCCCCACCAGGCTTGGGGGCTGGGAACACGCAGCAAAAAAAGAAAAAAAGGCCAACCCCAGCCACCCTCCTTGCTCTGAAGGGGATGAGCGGCTTCCTAACTCTTTGGGCCCTGGCCCCATGAGACCCAGCTCCCTTCCCAGAGCCAGGAATAAAAAAATCCAGGCATCCCAGCCTTGGACTTCAAACCCTCTGGCTCTTCTCTCCAACAAGCCAGGAGCTTCGGTTGAACTCCCAGCACATGGCTTTGACAGCACGGTACGCCTCTGGAAGTCTTCTTCTGCACAGCCAGGGCAGAATCTGGATGCTCGCCCTACTGCCTCCTCTCCCAGACAACCCTGGGTTTTATGGTCCTTAACATTAGATCCCAGAGAGCCCAAGGTGGCAACATCCACCTGCTCTCACCTGATCACACACCTCCCAGAGAATGCAGGAGTGCTGACTCCACCACCGACTGCTCTCCAACCTGCCAAGCCTTGCAGAGAGAGCCCCCCCCAGCTCCTTGCACTCTGCCTCCTGCCCCTTCAGAGGACCTAGGAGTGCTACCCACTTGCAACCCACTAGCATCCTCACCCCCTCACCTGGAAGCTTGACCTCCTAGCCCCACCCCCTTGCTTCTACCCACTGGGGATTACTGCTCTCTCCCAGAAATAGGACCAACCTGCCAGCGATTTGGGACGCGCACATACAGACGCCAGTTTCACCTCTCCTCGCTTCCAGCAGAGCTCAGGGACCCTGCAGCTTGCAAATCCTCCTCTGGTTGCAACCCACTTAATCCTCCGAGCGACCCCCCCCCCTTCCTTCTCCCTCCAGCAGAAGGCAAAAATCCCTCAGCCACCCCCCCTTCTTTCCCGGCTACATCCTGACAGACCCCCCTCTCACATGGAGACCAGGGGGGCAACCCGCCTCTCCTTGTTCTCTCTCTACCCCCCCTCCCCAATACGCATAAGCAACCTGGCCCTTCGAGGGATGGGGGGGGGAGGGGTGCCTCCCATCCGGAGTGTTTTTCCATTTGACATTTGAGTCTGTTGATCGTGTCAATCGCAAAGCGAATCGAGGAAGCACGCAGGAAATCAAATCAAAGCAGCTCATGGCGCGGGCGAAGAGGAGGATGAGAGGGGAGGGGGCTCCTACACACACACACACAAGACATTTCCCCGAAAATACTCACAGAAATAGCAACGAAAAGCAACAGAGGATTCTTCTGGTTTTGGGTTTGTTTTTTAAGAGGCGGGGGGCGGCTTTTGTATAGTTAGCTCTAGTGAGGTTAGGCACCCGATTTAGGGGTGTGCGCGGGGGGAGGGAAGCGGGAGATTCTGCCTGCAGGGGCATTTAATCTCCTATAAAACTAAGCAACATCTGGCAACAGATTTCTCCTCCCTCCCTTTCGGGGTGCTCGCAAGGCATCGGGGGAGGTCAGAGGCGAAGAAGAAGAAGGAGCCGGGGACAGAAAAAAAGGACAGCCGCGCTTTGCAGACTAGCAGCCCCTCCCACCCACAAAATGTCACCCCCTTTTTCTGGTACCCACTGTCCACGCGTCTGTCTGTCTGTCTGTCTGCCTGCCTCTCTCTCGTCCGCAGCAGCTGCGCTCGGTCGCTCCGTCTGTCTTTCCACCTTCACTTGCCTTTGACTCTCTGACTGCAAACACCACCTCCCCCCACCCCCAGGGAGAGACCCCTCCCCCCAGATCCCCTCCCCCCCAGCTCCGCCTCTGCCAATCCAGATTGCCAACAAGGAAGGGAAAGGGGGTGGGGGGAGGAAATCAGGGGAGGGGAAGAAGGAGGGGGAGGAGAGACCGGCAACCATCTTTCCCCAGATCCTTGGTAACAAAGGGGGATCCCTACAAAGGCAGAGAAAGACCCCCCTCTCCTCTCGAGGTGACCCGAGCACCTTGCTCCCCGCAGACAGCCAGATTCGGTTCGAGCGCAGTATACTTTTTTTTAAAAAAAAATGTACGTGCAAATGCAAAATGGGGGCGAAACAATGTGTGGGGAGCGTAGACCCTGCGCCCCCTACAGGGCAAAGGCCCCCGAATTTCCTCTCTCTCTCCCCCCCACCCCCGCAACCTATGGCCAGCCCTAGGGGGCGTTCCCGAAAGCAGCGAACAGCCAAAACAAAACATGTAGTAGTTAATCCGGAACTAATAATGAAATAAAATAACAATCGCTCAGTCGCACAACCGATCCCGTCTCCCCTTGCAGTAATCTCAGCGAGGATTACAGAGCTCCAGTTAAGCGCCATGCTCAGCTCAGCAACAGAAGAAGCAGCTATTTTGGAGTGGGAACACCGGAAAACGTGGAAGAGGCTGCACCACCGAGCATGTGCAAAATGCATTTCCGCACAGCTGTTGGCAAGCGGAGCCCACCTTCACAAATCTTGAGATTAGGTAGCAGGCAGCGCTAGATCTTTAAAACAGGCGATTCTTCAAAATCTATATTGAAGTAACACCCCCTGCATTTGTCAGATATATGTTGTTTGCGCGGGGGAGGACTGCCCAGGATTCCTCCATAGGTTTCAGGAAACACTTTACACATGCTCTTACCTGCTCTCAAAGAAAAAGGGTTCCAGGAGAGAAGGTCTGATTTCCTAGCAGGCTTGGCGTCTTGTTATAACTCTTCTTTCTCCTCCTGCTTTTGAAAAGGTAACTACAGGGTACCAATTATCCCCCCTCTATGATGAACCTGGGTCAACATAAAAGATCCAGAGTCAGATTTCACCTTAACTATCAACTCGCTGAATGCTGCCAAGCATGTCTCTCTGGTCTGCAGCCTCAATTTGCCCATCAAAGCTTGCAATCAGATGAGACAAGAAAAAGCCCTCTTTGCAAATGCATGTTTATTCAGAGGTAAGTTCAACTACTTACTCCCAGTGAAGGATTTTGAAGCTTTAAAAATCAACACGTGCCTTCAAACAAACAGTGATTTCATGGCGGTCAGTTCCCAGCTCTAAAACCCTCTTCCTCTTGAAGTTCACCAAATGTTGAGCCTGAGCATTTTAGGATTCCGATGCTGGTGTCAGAGATGGATCTGAAATGAAATGTTGTTCTGTTTCAACATTTGGCCCAAAATGCACATGTCTAATTTTTCTTTTGAAAAGGGGGGGGGGGCAAATGCAACAGAGCTGGTTTCGCACATGTTGAAGTGGGTTGAAGTAATATACATTATGATCTATATAACTCTTCTCCATAAGACCATCAACACCCAGAGTCTAAAGTTACTTAACTGCGTCTTAAAACAACCATCTTGCCAAATTCAGTTGGTCTTCCCCCACCCTGCTGGGTTCACCCCCAAGTCATATATCCAACAGCAACCATAACCATGGGCATAGCTGAGGGGGGGGGGGAATTAATCAAAATCAATGCAAATCTGAGGTTCTGCCCCCCCTAACAAAAGCCTCCCCCCCCAAAAAAAATCCTCACTACGCCCATGTCTATAACTGGGAAGACTGAAAGCCATTCAAAGCAGGAGAGTATACATTTTAATTTTTGAAAGCCAATACAGGAATTTAGGAAGCTGCCTTTATCCGAGTTAAACCACTGGTGTAAGCTGTGCATTGTTTGCACGAAATAATCATATTATTATTAATAATAAACCATGGTTTTGCTTACTGTTAGATGCAAAGGGGTTCTCAGGCAAACTCTCCTGTTTCATGGGGAAGGATATTAGCTCAGATGTAGAGCATCTGCTATGAATGTAGAAGAACTCGGGTTCAAACCCGGCTTTTCCGGGTTTGTCCCTGTCTGAAATCCCCTGCCTGAAATCCTGGCTTTTCTGGGAATGTCCCTGTCTGAAATCCTGGAGATCCCTTGCCAGTCAGTGCAGAAATTGTTCAACTTGATAGACCAATAATTTTACAGAGGGTCCCCCTCTTTTTTTTTTTTTTTTGAAGTGCCAAGGTTTTGTTAATTACATCAGTGTAGTTACATTCACTGGCCAGAATACTGGGAGATAGAAGCAGGTTTGTTTTATTTTATTTTATTTTTTAAAATGAGCAACTGGGTAGCAGAATGCCTGTACTGTATCTTTCCCCTTATCTACCTTTGTTAATTCTGTTGCAATAACTTTGAGGTTAAGCACGTTTCTGAGCCAGATTGACTAACCTAACAGGAAAAAAACAACAGTTCCCAGCATTTGGTTGCAAAAAGGCATGCTCAAAACACAGAACCTGGGATGATGTTGATCAGGAAGAAGCAGCCTTGATTTTTAATGTCTGGACTCAGAGACACCAAAGGCATGGGGCAGGTTCAGTTCACATCTCAAAGGAGTCTCCAAAGGGTCTCCTTTATTTTGCACCTCATAAATCTATGGGCTCCATTCAGCTCTGCGGGGAAAAGACCTGCATTTTAGGGACAATGTTGCAGTGCAGGCAAAAGCTGCATCCCAGCAGTGGATGGATGACCCAGCTATCCGGAAGGATAAACACCCACCACCTATCACCCAGTGGTTTGAAGATCTCACCGCCCTTTCTTACAATCACCCCAGTTTCATTTAGGCACCTATTTGGACTGCTTATATTAATGTATATGTTTAAATTGATGGGATATACTTATTTTCCACATCAACTGGCAAAGGACTCCCTCTTTTTAAAATTATTAACATTAGCTTGTATTTTTCCTTCCTCTTTTCTGTTACAATTGCAAATTAGGGAAGGAGGCAGAGATTGAGCGAGACAACTGAAAAATCAAGGCCCAGAATATCCTGGGCAGGGAGGCAGTTCTCTGGGGAGACCCATCCCTTTGGCTTTCCAAAGGAGGTTTGTTTGGACCCTTCTTTTCTTGATGCTTAGAGGGACTCTTTTTGAGGTTGTTTTATTTCAGCTGACATTTTATAAATTAGAGCCTCTGTTTTAGTGCTGTTTTATTACTGCTATGGATTCATTGCTGTTGCTTTTGAACTGTAGTTTTGTATGTGTTATATATACAAAACTAGTCTTGTATGTTACAGGTAGGTAGCCGTGTTGGTCTGCCATAGTCAAAACAAAATAAAATAAAAAATTCCTTCCAGTAGCACCTTAGAGACCAACTAAGTTTGTTCTTGATATGAGCTTTCGTATGCATGCACACCAAGAACAAACTTAGTTGGTCTCTAAGGTGCTACTGGAAGGAATTTTTTATTTTATTTTGTTTAGTCTTGTATGTGTCTGTCTGTCTGTCTGTCTGTCTGTCTCTTATCTGTCTCTGCCTTGAGTATTTCTTGAGAGAGAGAGAGAGAGAGTGTGTGCTGTTTACACACACACACACAACTACCTTGAGTAGCAGGATATAAATACCATAAATAAATATCATGAAGGAAATTCCTTGTTCTTTCGCAAAGCTTACAGGTGGGCCTTGGGCCAGTCACTGTCTTTCAACTTAACCTTGCTCACAGGACTATTGTAAGGACAGAAGATGGGAGCAGGACTGCACATACTGCCTTGAGTGTCTGTTGGAAGGGTGGTATAACAAATAATAGCAAATGAAAACTACTATGTGGCCTTATATGCACATTTTCCACAATTCTGAGCTAGTATAAAACACTCAAGCCCATAACCAGGGTCTCCCCTGTGATCCATGTCACTGCTCTTAATAGAGCCCCACTTTATTGTCGTCTACCAGGTGCTAGATGACACCCACCCCAGTTTTTGCATTCCTGTGAAAGCAGTGAAAACAATAGGATGCTGGAACCTTCTACTACCCTGGTAGGTTGCTGCCACTACAGCATGGCTGTGTGTGGTAATTACGATAAGAGGGGCACTGTGCCTCTCTCGTGCCCACGTAAAGCAGCACACAGAGCGAACTCATTGTGGCTGCGGCTTGAAGCATAACCTCTTCTCCGCAGCCGTGAGTCTCAGAGAGCTGCTTCTCTCCCAGCTTCCTAACTTTTCTCAGTTCACAGCTAGTGGCTGCGTCCTGTTCCTAACCCACCCACTTAAATGTTGCTTTTTCTGGCAGGGCTGGGTGGGACTGTTTTGCCTGGCACATTCTTTGGGCAAGTCTAGCTGGTCAAACCAGTTGGGCCCTGTACTGCTTGCATCCTGGACTAATCCTAGTGCAGGATCACAAGACACACACACACACACACACACAGAGAGAGAGAGAGAGAGAGAGAGAGAGAGAGAGAGAGAGAGAGCGCTGTTATACATAGCTGCCTCTACTAACTCTCTAGCGTTGGTGCAACCCGACGTCCAGCACCCCTTACAAACTTTTCTATTTCCCTGCTGAAATACTTTGCTTGGCAACCTAAGAATGCCAACTGTTGACTGTTGGTATTGAGCCCCTAACCCATACCACCCAAACTTGCTATCAATGTGGAGCTGAAATATGAATTGAGGTCCGCACTGTGAGCCACAGCAGACATTTAAAGCCCATGACATTCCCCAAAGAATCTTGTGAACTGTGCTTTGTTAAGGGTGCTGGATATTGTAGCTCTGTGAGGGGTAAACTACAGTTCCCAGGGTTATTTTGGGGAAGCCATTTGCTTTAAATGTGTGCTATGGATGCGACTCCAATGTGAAGTTAAATGCTTCAGGGCATCCAAAATGCAGGGTTCTCTCATATATGTCTGTCTGTCTGTCTGTCTGTCTGTCTATCTATCTATCTATCTATCTATCTATCTATCTGTCTATCTCAAATAACATCAGCCGGAGAGTGACTCAGATTAATGGGATCGGAACAGGCATGGAGGAGGGCCTTTAACCCTTTAACGCCTCCAGAAGACAGAGGGTGCCAACCCCCCAGTTCTCTCTCCTCCTCCTGCCAGTGTCCGAACCCAGTGGCTCCCCTGCTGTGGTCTAAAGCAACACCCCTCTTCCAAAGTTGATACTTGCTTTGGGTCGCTTCCAGACAACCTCTTTAATAAGCATTCTTCCTGATTTGTTTTAGGAGAGACTAGGCAGCCTTGCAACATCATGCAAATGTTGCATCACACTTTCCAGGGCATTTCCCCTTCCGTTCGGGGGGGGGGGGAGAAAGTCAGTTGTTTGGGAGAAATTAGTTGGTTTCGCAAGAGCCCCAAATCAGCTAGAATTGGGCAGCTTGCTGGGTTGTGATGGGATACCATTTGAAAATAGTGACTGGAAGCCCCTTTTGGTGGTATTAGTGGGGCAAATCCTCCAGTTCATTTGATATTTGCTTTGGGGCGCTTCTAGATAGTCGCTATTTTCTGGCGGAATTCCATCCTATACTGGTAGATTCAGGTTGTCATATTACAGTTTATTTGGGATTTCTACACAACATAGTCGCTTCCCCCATAGATCAGGCTTCTTTGCAATAAGGAAAACGACCATAAAATAAAATAAAATAAAGTGCCGTGGAGTGCGATCGCACTTGTTTTGACAGAATGTCACTCACTCTCCCCACATACAGGATGAATAGCCAACACGTCATCTAATCTCCCTGCAAACAAATCAGGGTGAATTCTCAATACACAGGTTGTCTCGGAGCACCTTTGGTGATACAGGTGGACCATCCTTCAAAGGATGGGTTTTCTTCAGGGTTAGGTAATATATGTAAATGAACATATGGCATGCGGAGAGCACATGGCTTTTCAACATTGTGGAAACTTGCAATCTCGGGTTGTGTTAGCAGGGGAGGAAAGGGTCAAATTTGCTTTGTCGTATGCCTGCTCTGATCCAGGTAATTCTCATGCACACGGAGCTGATACAATTTGCTTTTTTAACAAACCTTAAAGGCATACTACTACTACTACTACTAATTTATTATTTACACACCGCCCATCAGACTGAGTTTCCCCAGCCACTTTTGCAGCTTCCAACAAAAGATTAAAAATACATTAAAACATCAATCATTAAAAACTTCCCTAAACAGGGCTGCCTTCAGATGTCTTCTAAACGTCAGATAGTTGTTTATTTCTTTGACACTTGGTGGGAGAGCGTTCCGCAGGGCAGGCGCCACTACCGAGAAGGCCCTCTGTCTGGTTCCCTGTAACTTTGCTTCTCGCTGTGAGGGAACTGGCAGAAGGCCCTCGGCGTTGGATCTCAGTGTCCGGGCTGAACGATGGGGGGTGGAGACGCTCCTTCAGCTATACTGGACCGAGGCCGTTTAGGGCTTTAAAGGTCAGCATGCACCACTCTGGCAAGACAGTCTGCAGGCAGGTAGGGTCTCTGTGCCCTGGGCACAGAATTGACCTGTGCCTCCATGGACAGCTGTGAGTTCAAAATGACTCCCAGGCTGCAACACACATGCTCCTTCAGGGTCACAGTTGCCCCATTCAGAACCAGGGAGTTCCCCCACTCCCATCTGCCCCATCCCCCCAAAACAGTACTTCTGTCTTGTCAGGATTCATCTGCAATCCATTAGCCGCCATCCATCCTCCAACTGCCTCCAGGCACTCAAACAGACCCTTCATCGCCTTCACTGGTTCTGATTTGAAAGAGAGGTAGAGCTGGGTATCATTCACATACTGATGAACACCCAGCCCAAACGCCCTGATGATTTCTTCCAGTGGCTTCATGTAGATGTTAAGTGAGAGCCCAGGGTTTTGAACACTCATCCCCCAACACCACTTTCTGGACACGGCCCCGGAGAAAGGAGCGGAACCACTGTATAACAGTGCCCCCAGCTCCCAGCCCCTCTAGACGGTCCAAAAGGATGTTATGGTCGATGGTATCAAAGGCCGCTGTTGCAAAGACACATTTAAAGTCTGGTGGAGTTTAGCCCCAAGTCATGTCACATCTTGACTATAGCATAGGATCAGGCCTGGCCTACATGAATCCATAGGTATATGTATTATCCCTGAGCATGCAAAAAATGCTTTCCCTTCACTAGTGAGTAACTAGGACCAGCTCTCTCTTCACCCCTGCTGCCACATATCTGAGATTGAAGGTGGTAGGTTTTTGAGGGCAGCTGTGGAGCCTCAGCGTCACTCGCATTGGGAACTTAGCACAAAGAGTATATCATCTGTGGCGAATTCTTTTTAAAGCGAGACAAAACAAACGTCTACCTCATTTTTTTTTGCAAGGTTTATTACCACAAAAAAAGAGATCAAGATGACATGAAAAAAAGTTCGATGAAGCAACCATATTAAAAGCCCATTTGAAGCATTCTGACGATTGGTAGCAGTGGCGTCACGGTGCAAATTACGTATTTAAAAGTTTAGAATTCAAATGATTCAGCCTCATATTCCTTTTAGTCAGCATTCCAGGTTTATGGAACAATGCAGATCTCAGCCTCGGAAGACACCAGACTCCGGGACAAGACAGCCTGACTTTAGCAGCAGAGTTCTGGGTACCATAAAAGGGCAGGGAATTGTTAGTTATCTAGTTTAGATTTTTACCATCTTGGGGGCTTCCTGCCTCTGGCACCAAAGCATCTAGAAACACACAAATATGGATATAGATATATCTGGCAGTGGGCAAGTTCACGTAGAGTTGTTTGACACTTGAGGGATGCATTATCTGGTAAGAAAACCCCTGGGATGTGATCCCAACTTTGTCTCTTGCCTGTATCCCCACCAAACAGAAGGCCCCATCGCTGAAAGAAGTGAGGACTGGAACATCACAGTAGTGGCCTCATGGAATTCACTTCCTCCCGAGGTGAGCAAATTCTCTTCACTGTTCCTCAGAAAACAATGTAAGGCTTTATACCTTTCAGCAGGATTTTAGCAAGCCAGCAATTTCCTGAGAGCTGAGGGGAACACTTTTCTACCTGAATTGAAATAAGCACATTCCACTCTTGTACCTGAGAAAAGTTTGCTTCTTAGGAGGGAGAATGAACTACTCATAGAAGAGAGCAGCCCTGTGATTCTGTGTTAAGTCATTTTTCTGAGCATGTTTTCTTATTGGAAGGCCCAGAGCAGTGTCTTACACAGAGACGCAACAGGCAACTTCCTCTAATTTTGTTGCATCTGTCCACAAGGGAGTAAACCTTCCGATGCAGAGGTGCAGCAAAATTTATTGCTTCAGCCTTGACTCCTTTCCGTGAGAAGCTGATTTAAAGGCAAGGCCGGAGCAGTAAATCATACAGAGAGACAGTGGGCAACCTCCCCTGTGAATGGGTGTTTCAGGCTTATTAAAAAGTCCCTCGTTATTTAATCATTATCACTGTGGCAGTTGTTTCATGGCACAGTTTGCGAATTACTACAATGAGACGGTAAGCCATGGTGGGTTGGAACTTGGTTGTTGAGCCAGGGAGTTTGTGCTTATTATCATTCTTCTTAAGTTTTATTTTGTGCTATAATTTTTAAGTAAGGTTTTCTTCACCATAAGTCAGTATGAGCTAAAGTAGTCAACGTAAAAATTCCTCATTAATAAGCCTTCATCATCTCTCCATTACAGAAAGAGGTTGCCTACACCAGACACTCTTTGAACCAAACACTTTTCAGTGTAGGCGGTTCATACAATCTGCGCTGTGCTGCTGAGTTGGCATGGCTGGTTTCTCAGTGCTTACTCAGTAACAAAGCAGTATAAATGCAGGTGACCCTCATGTCTGTCGGTCCATCATTGAATGATTCTGAGATGTGTGGACGCACACAATATTTGGATTTTTTTTCTGGAGGAAGTGGATGTTTATTTTTATTTATTTGAATATTTGTAAATGACACGTTCATATAAAATATCACAGGACGAGATGGGACCTAAAAAACAATATAAAACATGTCAAGCACTTAATAAAAGCTGGTTTGCAAATGAACACCCCTAGCGATGGGAGCAGGGCTGGAATTATTGGTGTTGGGGAAGTTGGACTTGGTGAAATCCACATGGCCCACCCTTTGATTTCCCTTTAATTTTATCTGAATCAAACACTCCCATAGTTTTATAGAAGTGTAGCTAAGAGGGCTATCACAAAAATACCCCTCCATCCCTTCTGTAATTTGAACGCTGGATTAGAGGCCATCTAGATATCTACCTACCTGCCCGCGGACTGTCTCACCGGAGGGGTGCATGCTCTGGTTATCTCCCGCTTGGACTACTGCAATGCGCTGTACGTGGGGCTACCTTTGAAGGTGACCCAGAAACTGCAATTAATTCAGAATGTGGCATCTAGACTGGTGACTGGGAGTGGCCGCCGGGACCACATAACACCGGTCCTGAGAGATCTACATTGGCTCCCAGTACGTTTCCGAGCACAATTCAAAGTGTTGGTGCTGACCTTTAAAGCCCTAAACGGCCTCGGTCCTGTATACCTGAAGGAGCGTCTCCACCCCCATCATTCAGCCCGGACACTGAGATCCAGCGCCGAGGGCCTTCTGGCGGTTCCCTCACTGTGAGAAGCAAAGCTACAGGGAACCAGGCAGAGGGCCTTCTTGGTAGTGGCGCCCGCCCTGTGGAACTCCCTCCCTTCAGATGTCAAAGAGATAGACAACTACCAGACATTTAGAGGGCATCTGAAGGCAGCCCTGTTTAGGGAAGCTTTTAATGTGTGATATTTTAATGTATTTGATTTTTGTTGGAAGCAGCCCAGAGTGGCTGGGGAAATCCAGCCAGATAGGCGGGGTACAAATAATAATAATAATAATAATAATAATAATAATAATAATAATAATAATCATTATTTTGACACTTGAGTTAGAAAACCCAAATGGCATCACCCAGCCAGCATGGAATAAGTCCTTGGCCATGTGTCCAATAAGCCTAGTAGTAGGGGCGTCCCTGCCTCTCATTGTCAACATCCGATTTCGGAGTTGGGAATCTGGACCTTCATGTCTCTTCTCGGGAACACCAACCTAGACTTTGGAGAGAATTCCTCGCTCTTCTTTCTCTCTTCCTCACACCCTTCCACCCCACTTTTTTTTCCTCTTCTTCTTGGACTCGCTTCTGGGACATTTTGTTCCTGGCCTGCAATGCAACAGAAGCCTGCCTCAGCTGGGCTCTGCTCTTTTCTCCTCCTCCTCCTCCTCCTGCTCTTTAGCTCCAAAGGGGAGCACCCGAAGAAAAGAGAAGGCCTCTGGTTTCTACAGGACACACAACAATACATGGTTTGTGGTGGAATCTCCTCCCTGATGGATTTGAAAGGAAGCGGGGCGTGCAAGCAGCCCTTAGTAAAGAGCGAGTAGCTTGGGCTACATTTGGAAAAGAGGGAGCAGCCAAGGGCTATCTGGAGAACGGGGTGTGTGTGGAATAGACCCAGCCCTCGAGGTGGACCTCCTGGCAGTTGGCCAGTGTTGCAGGGACACGTGGTGGGGGGTGGGGAAGTGGAGGGTGGGATGCAGAGACATGGAGATGGAGGGAGCAGCGTTAAGGTGGGTAAAGCGGTTGGCACTGGCCTCTCCCACCCCCTTGGCTCAGGCTCAGAGAGGCTGGCAGGGGAAGCTGCAAAACAAGTCGAGGGGGGTCGGATCGGAGACAAGGAGCGTCTCTAAAAATAGGACACTTGGCAGAGCATGTGAGGCGAACAAGGATTGATTTAAAGAGACACCAGAGCAGGCACGGGGCGTGGGAGACACCAGCCCTTTAAAACGGGGCGCAAAACACACATAACCCCCCACGCGGGGCAATGGGCAGAGCTAATCCCTCCTCTGGTCTTCATGGGCCCATCTGTTCCCAAGGCATAAAAAGGGGGCATTTTTATTGGAGGAAGAGGGGGAGGCAGCGAGATGCTTGAAACTCCCCTGGGGACTTGGATGAAACAGGAGAAAGTGGGGTCAACAGAAGGAAGGATGGGGAATTCATCCCTTGAGTTCCCTGGGATGGGAGAGAATGACCTAGTGGGTAGTGCAGGGGTGTGTGGACTCCAGGGCTCTATTCCAAGCTTGGATTGGTAAGGTTGGGCTTAGCTATGCATCATGGTGGGTGGTTTGGCAGACAAGGGATACACAATGTAACACCAAGATACTGGACATGGATTAGATTTTGGCTCCTCTTTATCACTTTGCTGTGGGTGTGTTCTTTCCCAACCTTTCCACTGTGTTCCAATAAAGTGAGGGTCGTATATCCACATAGGGGTGCATGGTTTGAATGTGGCAACAGGTGATAGTAAATTGTTCCAGATTAAATAACGGGCTTATTATTTTAGCATCTGCAGAACCTATCGCAAAGGTCCTCCTTCTATCAAGCCCCATTGGGTTGTATTTCAGTGTGAGGCATAATCAAAAGAGACCCATTTAAATTAATAGGCATGTCTAACTAGGGTTGTCCATTTTTCTTGATTTTACTGTTTTATCTTTTGTAAACCACTTTGACTCTTTTTACAGCCAAGCGGGTGTATAAATAAGTAAATAAATGAGGTCCATTAGCCTACAAGGTTTAGTGAAGAAAATGAAGGGCAGCGATGGGCAAGCCTGCCAATTTTGATTTCTTGCAGTTTTTCATTTTTGCAATCTTCAGTGCTCCCACAATCTTCAGTGCAAAGTTCAGTGCTCCCACATTCCCACATCAGGTTGGTTGATTTTTTAAGTCCTCTTGAAAAATCACTAGCGTTTTACTATGAATTTTTATCCTAATATAATCATTTCTTAATATACACAGAGTGGCTGGGGAAACCCAGCCAGATGGGAGGGGTATAAATAATAAAATTTTATTGTTGTTATTATGTTGGGATTCAATTTTGCCTATTATACACATTATTGCAGAGCAGTTTTCCCCAATCGAATGCATTTTTGATACTGTATGTTGTTTTCACCGATCTATTCGTTGTTATGCACGCTTCGTCCTAGCTAGTCTATGCCTTTTTGGTATACATTACTAGGAGGCACTGCAAAACTTGGAGAAGTTTATGGCTGTTCTTGTGTTCATGTGTTCTTTGGGAAAGAGAGAGAATGAGGTAGGAAGTCTTCCTTTAAATGTGAGCTAAGTTGAATTTCTCCCTATTCCCAGCGGAGGGTCGAGGTCTTTAACTTGGCACTCCTGAGCTCCATTTAAGCCTGGGCTAGTCCGAAGCGCTCCTACGCTTTTAACAATTGCGAAGGAAAGAGGAGCTTTTGGCAGGGGTGGGAATAAGATGCAGCAGCTGATGTGCCCTGTTCTCAACAAGCATTTACAAGATGCCTGTTAATTATTTGAAGAGTGAAACTGTCTGGGAGCCAGGACTCTGTGTCAAGTGATTTTAAGATCCCGTCCCAATGAACTACAGTACTCCTGAATACCTTTTAAACACTCTTTAATAGTGAAAGAGGGATAGAAAGCAGCTCTTTCAGACTTTGGCAATTACCTCCTACATAGGTGGATTCTAATCCTTATTAATAACTGGAAGCACAGACCCAGCAGGTGGTAGGTGTTCTGGATTAACTAACTCACAGAGTACAGGAATGTGCTTATTTATACATAATGCTTTCTTTCTTGGTGTTCCGGCCACAACAGATACCGGTATGCTTCCTTGAGTGAAAATATGCTGACTGGCCCTGTTGAAGAAGCAGAGTGCCCCAATGTATATTCTAGATCCAAATATTTAACAGAGCATAATCACTTAGAAAGGGAGTCACTGGATAATATCTTGCCTTATGCAGTGCAGGTAATGTGGAGGCCTTTCCCCTAACCCAGGCATCAAACTCGGCTCTCCAGATGTTTTGGGACTACAACTCCCATGATCCCAAGCTAACAGGACCAGTGGTCAAGGATGATGGGAATTGTAGTCCCTAAACATCTGGAGGGCCGAGTTTGCCTTTGCCTGCACCCTTCTGAGATCCTCTTGTTTTTGCTGGGCACGGAAAAGATCTCTTTGAGGAGTAATGCTTTTTTGGGGGGTGAGGAGGCAAATCTCTCTATGCCTTGAACAGCCAAGCCCTTAAGAGGTAGCAATTCAACAGGTGTATTCTTGAGGAAAACTTCACCTGTTGAGCTTCTGCTTTCGAACGTCTCTCAACTGGCACAGCAAGGCAAGGGCCAGCTCTCACGGAGGGAACAGTTAGCAGCTGCCCTTGCAAAGATCCTCCGTTCCCGACTTCCTCCCACCCGTGTGAGGCTTTGGCTGGTCACCGAGCCAGGGCTCTGGGTAAGGCGACTTTTCCCAGTGAAGAGAACAAAAGATCTGATGCCAAGCGCTATGAAGGGGTGTGTGTGTGCGCAGGAGAGCGAGCGAAAAGACTTCTCAATGCCCTATTGTGCGCCAGGGCTGGCCTGCCAAGGCGTGGGGCTGGTAGGCTCGACAAACAGCAGCCCCCTTATCCTATTCTTTTCAGCTTAGGCCTGGCCCTGGGGCTTTCCAACGACTTGTCAAGGGGTCCTTCGCTGAGGGAAGGCCTCTCATGCGGTGGCAGGTGGGGGGGGGGAGAACCTTTCGAAAGGCAGGGTGGATGAGGAAGGGAATTTGGATAGGCCTCACTGTGGGGATGGTTTCCATGGCAATTTGGGGAAGGGGGTGGTGGTGTATGAGTCCAAAAGGAACTGGCTTTGAGCCTGGAAACGTGTTGGCACCAAGTGGCAAGCAGCCAGGAACAGCAGACCAGAGCCGGATCTATTCCACCCCTCTTGCACCCTTGGGCTGCCCCAGGATGATCAAAGCTTATGCGGGGGGGGGGGGGGGAGCCCCTTGGAGCGCTCACCTTGCTCCAATTTGAGAACGGGCGGATGGGGTGGGGTGGAAAGGGGTGTGTGTGTGTGTGTGCACGTGCGCGTGCATGCACACAGTGGTTGCTTAGTTCCTTAACCAGCTTCCTCCTGTGCCTGCCAGACTTTTAAGCCCAGGTGGGAGCGTTTGCCAGAGGTGGATGAAATCATCCCTCACTTGAAACATCCGGTTTTGCACGAGGGAGGAATTAACTCCTGCTGCCTGCTGCAGCGGTCCAACTCGGGGTCACAGAGTCACTCACCAGAGGGGCTTGCCAACTGTACCAATCTCATAAGCTGCCAGCCTCCTGCAAGATTCAGGTCGCACGGTTGTGTATTTATTTGCTTATTATCAGTGTCAGAGTTAAATCGTTTTAAAAGCGGGCAGCTGACCATATGGAACAACCTGTTTATACATAACGGGTTTGATGGAGGAGCAGTCATACCAGCAGGGCCCTGCAACAAAATGTTGCAGCGTATCCCTGATGTGTGTATGTTACCACACCGGGAGGCTGAGGGATTTGAAGAATAACAGTATACAAGATAGCATTCCTGCTCTGACTTGGGAGTCTTACCTGAGGTACCTTTTTTGAAAACATGCCCAGTTGCAATCAGTCTGTATGCAAGTCTATGGGGTATGAGGCTTCTCCATGTAACTGACTGCTGGGTTGCTTGGGAGGATGTTTGAGGGTGCAATTTTAGTAACCCCTCCTCTGGCCTGAAAAATCACATCGCAGGGCTTATAAAAAGCTACTATATTTCAACATAGTCTTCTAATGTTCAGCAGGGTTATAGTAGTGAACTACACTGCAGGGGTGTCGTTCATTGTCTTTATTTGCTGTATTCCATCAAAACAGCTTACATGTGGTTCTGAGGCACTGACCAGGCCCAGCTTCAGCTAGGTGGGAGCATTGTGTGTCTTCAGACCATATACAGTATTACTCTTGTCTGTCCAGTCTGTAATATGGGGCTAAAAGCAATTAATTACAACGCAGAGGTGTTGGGCTGGAGTATTGTTTATGTTGTTTTGTTGACGTGTGATTTGTTTTTTTGTTATTGATATTAAATTTTTGTACCTTTATTTTAGAACTTACGATTTATGTGGAAATTGTTCAGTTTGGTTTTGTCCTTTTTGATATTTTATCTATCGTTTATGACTACTTTTGTTACATTTGTAATTACGTATTTTTTATGTTGTAAGCCACCTTGAGCACGATTTTAATTATACAAATAAAAATGATGCATGTATGCAAGTTGTTCTCCCTTTTACCGTTTTACAAACATGAGAAATAAGGCTGAGAGTTTGGAACTTTCCAAAGGTCCTACACCAGATTCAGCGGTAGAGCTGGGCCTTGATTAGGCTCTTCCAGGCAGGCCAAACAAGCTACTCACTTAGCGATATTGCTTGTGTGATCTTACCACATTCCCTAAGTGGCAAATGTCTTGTGTGTCTTGTCTGTTCCAGTGTAGTATGTAATTTATACCAATAGTGTGTGCTTGGAGAACCTCTGACAGCTAAGCAGTACTCAAGCAGTATAGCTTAACAAAAGATGCTTGTGGACCTTGGCTTTCAAATTCCAAGTTTTTGCAGACTCTCTGTGACATCACAGCAGGTAAGCGAATGGCATTAAGAGAGCAGGCAGAGAGAACATAGAGGTTGAGTCAGCCACTGACTATAAAAACACTGCTACTACAAGCTCCAAAGATTGTGTGAATGAGCCCAAATGTAAATTAATTTCATAGTCACTGGTTCTCAGCTAGGGAACTCACAACCTATCTGTATTCTCACAAAACTATTGTTTGCAGAATATTTTTTTTTGGGGGGGGAGCAGAACTTTGATCGTTGAATAGCTTTAAACTGAAGTATATGGCTATGGTTTAATCATAGAATCACAGAATTGCAGAGTTGGAAGGGACCACGAGGGTCATCTAGTCCAACTCCCCTGCAATGCAATAATCCAGTTGCCCAACATTGTTCATTTAAGAATTGTAGTGCATGAGAAAACCAGAGCAAGAGAGAAAGCAAGTACAGGCTCCTCTTTCTAGCAATTAAAAACGTCAGGATAGACAATGAGAGAAAATCCTTTCCCTGGTCTCAAGCATTAATTTGCTTTTGGCAAGGGGGTTACTGCCTCTTTTCCTGTGGTTTTAATACCTGCCTGGCACTGAGAAGTTCAACAGATTCAGATTTTTTCTTAGGGAAACAGCACTTGTTGAATTCCTCAGCACCATGCAGCTGGTAAATGCACAGAAATCTTCATCAGGAAATGCACTTCATATTACAAAAAAAAACCCTATGCAAAGCCAATCTAGTTTCTGTCTGCCACAACTGTGTGGGCAAGGATAATGTAATAGATCTTGAGAAAAGCAAGCTGTTTACATGGTTCCACTTGATGTACTTAAGCGTCAACTAAAGGAACACGGTTTGGAAGGTGTTATAATGCAGCTCAGCTGGTTGGAAGGTAAAGGTAAAGGGACCCCTGACTGTTAGGTCCAGTCGCGAATGACTCTGGGGTTGTGGAGCTCATCTCACTTTATTGGCCGAGGGAGCCAGCGTACAGCTTCCAGGTCATGTGGCCAGCATGACTAAGCCGCTTCTGGCAAACCAGAGCAGCGCACGGAAACGCCGTTTACCTTCCCACCGGAGCGGTACCTATTTATCTACTTGCACTTTGACGTGCTTTCAAACTGCTAGGTTGGCCACCCGTGTCCCTTCAGCTGGTTGGAAAGCCACACCCAAACAGTTAATGAATCAGCGTCTGGTTGGGAGGAGTTACCTGGTCCTGAGTTCAATGACCTTCAACATATCCACTGATGGATGAGCTTCTGAAAGATTGTGAGGGATTTACTCACCCACTTGAATGTGACATAAAACTGTAAACATTTAGAAGACAGGATTAGAATTCAAACCGACCTCACTTAAACCGGAGCTTTGGGCAGTAAATCATAAAGGGAAATGTATGGAAATCAAAAGTGAAGTACACTGCAATATGTGGACATATTTTTCAAAGCCAAAATGAAACTCTCTAGAACCTGTGCCCTCCAGATGTTGTTTGACTACTATCCCCATCACCCCTGGCTATTGGCAATGCTGGCGGGTGCTGATGGGAGTTGTAGTCTAACATCATCAGGAGGGCCACAGGTCTAGACTAAAGACCCAGCCAGTGGCATCTTCAGGTAAAGTTAATAATGAATTAGTGGTATAAGGCAGCACCATGTCACTGTTGCGAATGGGACAGGTTTGTTGTTAACAACGCTGTGTGCAGGATATGGGATACAACTGAAATGACTAAGAAATTAAGCTCACTTCTCTCACAGTACCTTAAAAAACTAGCAAGTCTGTTATGGTATAAGCATATGCCCATTTCATTGGATGCATGAACTGAATTCTTAAACGGCAACTCCATTCCTATTAGTGCAATTGCAAGACCTTGATTTCTGGTGGGCATCAAGTAGCGGGGGTGCTCTGCCACTACAGCAGTCCTGCCCGACTGGTATTCTGTGTCTGCCATCCTAATTCTGCTGAAGGTGACATCGCCACCAGCTTTTGGGGAAGAGCCATAGCCCAGTGGTGGAATACGTGCTCTGCACGGGAAAGGTCCCAGATTCAACCCCTGGCATCTCAGGTAGATCTGGAGCCCTGGGAAGCTGCTGCCGGTCAGTGTCAACAGCTAGATGGAGTGGCAGTCTGACCAGATAAGGCAGCTACCTCCACTGCACTCATGCTGGGCTGAGGCTCTTACTCTTGGCCAGTGGCTGTGAAGGCTGCGCAACTAAAGGACGACGGCAAGGTAACACTTAATAGGTGGCCATGCCAGAAAGAAAACATAAGCCTTTGGTAACTGTCTGCATACTTCCCTAAACAACTTGTCTGCGTGCCTGTAATCATGCCTTTTCTACTGCTGTATTTTACTGGCATTGGCAAAGAGCCCAGGCATGTGATGATAATATCAATGCGTCGAAGCCAAGTTTATGTGTACTATGTAAATTAACCTTCCAAAAAAAGAAAAAAAAAGTTTCAAAGGAGACTATTCTTTAGCAGGTCCCTACCTGCTACACCTCAGTATATCTACACAGAAAACAAAGAGCCAGGGAGGTGTGGTGCTTTGAGTGATGGACTGTGGCTCAGTGCTACAGCATCTGCCCCAGGGTCAATCCCCCAACATCTCCAGGCCCAGCAGGGAGAGACCTATGCCTGCAACCCTGGAGAGCTGCTCTCAGTCAGATCTAGATGGAGCAATGGTCTGGTTCGGCTTCCTGTGCTCCTATGACCCCCAGGTTCAAATCCTAACTCAACCACAAAGTTCACTGGGGGACCTTAAGCCAACAAACACTATTTCTCATTGTAATCTACCTCACAGGGTCGCTCTGTAGATAAAATTGTGGGTATGGGCAAGAACTCTGCATGCTCCTTGGAGGAAAGCCTGGCTATAAATGGAATAAGTAAATCTATATTTATTTGTGGGACACTGATGTTCTGAAAGGGGAAAACAGCAAAAAAACCCAAACCAAACCAAAACCCGTCTTTCTTCCAACTGACACAAACTTTCTGGCCCAGTTGCCTAATGGTAATTCCCATGTGACTAATGTTATAAGCCAAGCAGCCATTTGCAAGCATGAGTCAGCCATACTGGATGTAAAAGGCTTGGTGTATTTAAAAGCTGTTTGGCTGGTCAAAATGTGACTGGGTGACAACTTTCAGGATGGACTACTCGGCATTGTCAAGGCCTTAACTGGGACAAACTGGAAAATGATGCTAAGGTTTGATTGCCTCACTTAGAGGACACAGACGACGTGGAGAGAGATCTAGGGTGCTTCCAAACAGGAGCCTTATATTAAAAGAGCTAAGATCATAAATGTGATATTTTTTTTCCTGGGTGCACACTTGGTATGTTAAGAGCACTTTGGGGCGGTCAGCATTTTGGGGTGGGATTCAGTCACAGACCAGCAAACTCAGGCTGGCAGTTAAAGCTGATCTGGAACTCTTGCGAAAGAAACCCGCTTGCCTGAAAGATTGGGCAATGAGGAAAATGACAGGAAAAATGCACTGGAAAGTATGGGATAACACGCTTGCTTGACGCATTGTCTAATCTATCCTCAAACAAATCAGGATGAGTGCTCATTATATAGCTAACATTGTCTAATCTGTCTACAAACAAATCAGGATGAATGCTCATTCAACAGGTTGTCTGGAAGTAACCTTAGTTTCCACAAACACTTGATGTCCCCTATCCCTAGTCATGGCTATTCCATTGCTATTCCATTGCTTGTCATCCACACCAGTGGCCAAACCATGACAGAATGTTACCTAAGTGGTATCATTTGTCCTTCTCATTCACTCCTTCCCTGTCCTCTGCTTTTTCCCATGCTGAACATATGTACCTATGCTTACACACACTATATATATCTTTATCTATTTATAGATATCACAGGAAGTGCACAAAAGCAGATGTTACCTACCCTAGATGTCAAAGTTCACAGTGGGCAAGAAGGAGGCTGGTGGTTTTTGTGGAGAACAATATCCATTTCCTTTTTTAAAAAAAATATTGAGGTTTGCACAAGAGCGATATTTACATGAATTATGTAAGACTTGTGCAAGAGTGAGAGGTCTTGCATAAGACATCTGTATTAATATTTTTTTTAAAAAAAGACTGATGTTGTGTTCGTGCAATTAGTCTCTGAGGTAATCCCTCACATGTGCTTGAGGTAAGAGTTTCTACAATCCGTGTTGCTGAAATCTGGATGTGGCTTCAACATGCTGCGGCCAATGTAGATCGACACGTGTATACCATTTGGGCCACTGGAAACAAAATGTCTTGCTCAGAATCAAACCGAGGAGCAAACAGAAGTACTGTAAGGGTTTGAGAGACAAACTGCCCTCCCCCCAAAGATATGTGTTAATGAGCTCCCACGCCAGTGGTATCTTTGGATGTATAACAGCTTATTTTTACTCATTGTATTTTTCTGCATTAAAGGGAAAGAGAGATTAAATGCAAACAAAGTGCATGCTAGCAATTTGATGATGACATTGTGTGGACGCTGTGAAAAACATCCGTGCATGAGCGGCACTGATTCCACAATTAAATTCCTCTCTGGGAGCACCCCTGGTAAGGATGGTGCAGGGTCTGACGCACACACAAAGTGGTTAAAAGGAACCAGGCATATTTAGCTTAAAGAGAAAAGAAAACGAAGCAGGAATAGGACAGCAGTTTTCAAGAATCTGAAAAGCAGGTTGTGTAGCTTTGCATGCCAAGAACGGCTAAATCATGTGCCAAGGAAAACTAAGCTAGAAAGCGCATGCTGCATATTAAAGCTCAATTAAACGAAATGTAGGACATTTCCCCTCACCGATCATTCTTAGCATAGCCTTTGGAGAAAAAAAAAGAGTCAACAAAAAGACGACTGTCATGAAGAGGGTATGTTTGCTACAGCACTGAATAGATAGAAAGTCCATTAAAGTGACAGGGGCATTGTGAAGCAGGTTGGGGGAGGGCAAGCAAGAAGTCCTTTGAGCCGGGCTCTAGATTTTCTACTCCTTTCCTTCTCTTTTTAAAACATCAAAAAAAAAAATACTGACAGAGGAGCTGGGCTCAGAGTGCTGTTGAGACCCCAGCAATGTCTGTGGTGACCGACCTTGTTGCCCCTCAAACTGAAGGCAAAGTCCACCACCTGCATACTGTGGCCTGGCCAGCAGCCAAACAGATTCATGTGACTTGCAGGCCTGGTCTATGCACAGCTTTTTATAAAAGTAGACAAACTTGTCTTTTTTTTTCTTTGAGAGAAAGGGGGAAACCTATTTTTGAAAACAGCAAATAAAAAGAGCAATGGTTTCTCAGGGTCACAGACAGAACAAGGATCAGCCGGTTCAACTGACAAGAAAGTAGATCGTTATTAAGCTGCAAGTTGGGTCACACTCACTTGGAAAGACGTCCCATGGAACTGGGTGAGACTGAGGAAACATGCATAGGCGCAGGCCTTGAAAACTGGGGTGGCTGAAGTCTGGGGAGGCCCATTATTGAATACATTTGGAGCAGGTAACTCTTGAAAGCATAGATCCTTGGTATTTAAGACAAGAGGCGTCAGAGTCTCTAAACTGCCATGTAACACCCCTCTGCAAAAAACTCCCTGGCCTCTCTAGGAACTAGCAAAAGCAGTCGCTTCATGTGAAGAGCTTTGGATAGGCCTTTAGCCTTCAACTGATGTGCTGAGATCTGCTACTGGGCTGCAGTCTGGTGGGGAGAGGTTGTAGCTCAATGCTAGACCATCTGCTTTGCCCGCAGAAGGTCCCATATTCAATCCTCAGCATCTCCAGGGAGAGCTGGGAGAATCCTGTCTGAAACCCAGGAGACACACCAGGAGTGTAGCTAATACTGAGCTAGACGGACCAATGGTCTGACTCAGTGCAAGACAGCTTACTGTGTTTCTCGATACCAAAGTCAGCAACATCACCCTATAAATATACAGTAAAAAAACAACAACCCATACAATATGTATGTTGTGGTTAAAGCTGGACTGAAGACTGCTGAAGGAAATCCACCAGAATGCAGAACTGAGGAAACCGCTGGGCAGTTTAGGATTTTCACGAGGCATCCTCACTAATAAAATATTCCAGGTGTGTGTACTTGAAGAATACCCAACTCCGGTTTTGCACTATGCCTTTCAGCCATGAGCCATAAATAAAGCCAAGGAAAATCACTCTGCCTGTGACACTGAGCAGCTCAGATGGTCCATGTAGGATAGCTAGGACTGTCCTCTATTGGAAAGGGTGCCTGGTCAAAGTCTGGTGTAAAGATACACAAACCATGTGGGGATCTTCAAGTTGCCAGTCAACAATTAGCTCCTGAGTAGCAGAAACTGGGTCACCTGGTCAGCCATCTGTATTTCTATTTGAATTATAGTAATTATTTATAAATCTGCCTTCTCTATAAATCATGTGCAAATTTTATGCAAATATTTTCCTTTTATTATGCATTTCCACTTTTCTGGAGAGGTACAAGTGGCCACCCTAGTAGGTTGGCTGCATACAGCAGAGAACAGAATTCCCACACCTTATAACAGTTGTGTAGAAGAGGGGATTTAAGCAGGAGTCCCTGGCATGACAAGCTACATTTGCTGAAATTCCCTCTCCTACCCACCTTAGGGTACGACTACATTAAGTGGGCTCACAAGCTACTGAAATTATCTTGTCCTCGGGTCAGGCATTTTATTTGATCTCCCAAACTCAAAGTCCTTTGACCAGCTTAAGCGAGCTTTGGCAAAGTTTGCCTCCTATCAGCTGTGTGGAGGAACTGCCCGTGAAATGTGGCACCCAACTGCAGGAGGAGTTTCGGGTAGGAATCCCATTCTGGTTGCCTTCACAGTTGTTTGGTTAGCAGAGGCTAATTGTGGAGGAATAGAAGAGGGAACACAAGGAGATATAAAATTTCTAGACCTTAAGGAACTTGGAGAAGGGTGGAAGGAATGGGATGGAAGGAAAGCTAACACATAAACTTCCCATTCAATCTGCTGAGTACTGGACCACGCTGGCTGTATTCACAAATGGTTGGGCTTGTTTTTCTCTTTAGTTCTGGTATCTCAACAGTTGGTTATGCAAAGTATTCCTGTTCATGCCCAGGACACTCTTTAACAGCTACATCTTTCTATCTTAATATACTTGTGATCCCCGTGTTCTCCAGGCACAGAGTGCCATCTGGTGGCCCAATGCTTGCTTGCTTGCTTGGCATACAATTTCTTCCAGCCCGATCAATTCAGCGGTCTCTGTGCGGAAAAAGTTTGCTTGACGAAAAGCATAAGAGGAAGTTATACCTTTCAATATGACCCAGTTCCATTCCTTGATAAGAGTAAAATTAGAACGAAACACCATCACAGGTTGATGGCGAGACTTTGCTCTGTCTGAATCCATCTCAATTTACAGACAGGGTCATGCTACAGTTACAGCATCTATTACAAACCAGCACCATCTACAGGCTCCAGGTTAATACAGCATGAGGCATTCTGCAAAACAGCTCCGCTGAGCTGAGAAGATTCAAAGTATCTGCTTATCTGTAAATCACACTACAGGCTTTGTCAATTGCTTGCAGATACTTTCAATCAGTCCCTTTCCCCCTCAATGAAAGCTTTGTCTGTTGACAGCAGAGACTGAACATGGGAATACCTGCATCACTGGGCAATTAAAGGTAAAGGTAAAGGGACCCCTGACCATTAGGTCCAGTCGTGTCCGACTCTGGGGTTGCGGCGCTCATCTCGCTCTATAGGCCAAGGGAGCCGGCGTTTGTCCACAGACAGCTTCCGGGTCATGTGGCCAGCACGACAAAGCCGCTTCTGGCGAACCAGAGCAGCGCACGGAAACGCCGTTTACCTTCCTGCTGGAGCGGTCCCTATTTATCTACTTGCACTTTGATGTGCTTTCGAACTGCTAGGTGGGCAGGAGCTGGGACCGAGCAACGGGAGCTCACCCCGTGCCAGGGATTCGAACCGCCAACCTTCTGATCAGCAAGCCCTAGACTCTGTGGTTTAACCCACAGTGCCACCTGGGTCCACCTGGGCAATTACCCTTTCCCCAATTTGCAAACTTGAAATTGAAGGGTTACAAAATGCAGATCAAAAACTCAAAAGACTGTTATCAGTACAATGTAATATGAAAAACAGCATAAAACATTATAGGTGTCAAAAAGATCATAATGCACATGGTACGCAAGTCCCTCGGAAGACATTTCATAATCAGGGCATCACCACTGCAAAGGCTCTCTCTGTACTGGCCACCACCCATCTTGCCTTATTAGGTGGGGAAACCTGGAGAAAGGGGTCTCTGATGACCCTAAGGACTAGGCACATAGAGCTACAGAAGTCAGTCTTTCAGGTAACCTGGCCCAAATCCATTTGGGGCTTTAAAGGTTAATGACAGCACTTTAGTTGGGCTTGGAAACTGACTGAGCTGGTTCACATGTAACACTAAGTCAAACTATGGCTGGCCATGAGGATTTCTGGGGAGATGGCAGCTGCTGCCCTGTCCTGCTGCTGTGAGCTAAGCAATGGGCTTAACAGGCCATTCAAACATGCTGCTGTGAATTAAGCCATGGTTTAGGTAAGTGGGTTGTTCAAACGTGGCCCCATGGTTTGTCTTGCCCCAGACCAACCGCAAGCTGTTAATCTAAGGTTGATCTCAGTTTAATAGCTTGCGGTGTGTTTGAAGAAGAGAAGCTTGGGCTTGGACAACACACAAAGCCAAATCAGAACTCAGAACAGTGCAGCAGCAGAAGGAGGAGTGCAGCAGCCACAATTTCCTCTCCAGGAACTCTCATATTCCCACTTACATGTTGAAGAGAACTGTTGCTTCCACAATGAAAGATTTTCAGCACCCACCTATACAACATTCATTCTCAACATATCCGACCCTCTCCTCTGCTGTGTACTTGGCCCCCTTCCCTTCTTAATGCACACAAGACCTTTAATTACATCACATCACATTACATTAATGTAAGGCAGCTCAAGAGGGAAGGAAACTCCAGCGCTTTTCACAGCGAAGCTATGGCAGCACCAGAAGCAAGCACACAGCTTGGAATTGATGACACCCTAGTGGGAATACAGCTAGGTAAACTTGGAGGGAAAAAGAAGAAGAGTGAAGCAGAAACTTCAGTTTTAAAAGGCACAAGGTTGCAGAGAGAGAGAAACTCAGATTTCAAAAACGCCCGGGCTCACACCGCTTCCAAGCATTGCATTGCCAGCCTTTACACACTCAACCAGCTGAGGCCCTGCAAACAAACAAATAAGCAGAGTTAGCTAGGATCTATCAGTGCCACTCACCTCACTGCAGCCTGTGCACAAGCAGCTTTCAAACAGGCCTGTTCATTTCTCTCCATTCTATGTCCTCCCCATCATGGAACAATGGGGACACCGACCTCCAAGTCTGAGATGAAGAGTGTGTGCCATGATAGTGGGACCACTGCCTTCTGCATTAGCATTTGTTTGGATAAAATCTCTATGGTGGAAACTAGGGAGTAGTAAGTTGTGCTGCCCAGACTGGAGCTCTAGTGGTGGGTCAGGATTTTTCTTTTTAGTGTGGATTCTAAATTCACAGGAAAGAGGATTGGGCTGGACCCAAGTAGGGATGAAATAGCCCTGCACATCAAATAAAAGTTTAAATGAAGCATTGGTTGGACTGGGGAACAGAAGTGCTGTCTCATCTTCAAGGTTCAGCCTCTCCATCATCCTTCCTCACACCATCCTAAGCCTGCCCTCATCCAGCTGCCCACAACAACTTACCTGTGGTTGCATGGAGCCAGCTGAGAGCTTTAGCTTCCAGTAACTCCCACTCATCCTTCTGCTCCAGGGAATTGACGTGGAGCCACAGGATGGCCAGCACTGTCGCCCATGCGTTCGGGGCCACCTGGTAGTGAGAATCAGGAGTCAAAAGAGAGAAACATTGGACCCTGGTCACTCACTGGTCCTGCACATGCATGACAATTCTTAAGCAAAATAAAACCATGGTAAAGTGTGACATGTTGGAACTATGGTTTCAATTTAGTAACCCAGGATATGAAGCCATGGTTTGAAGCAGGTTTGAAAACAATAGTTTACTCCTTACTGCTCATTCAAACATCATTTCTATGGAGGAAGCCATAGTTAAGGCAGTTTCTCCAACCTTTCTGCTTATAAGATGAGAAATAGGCCTCTTCTGCATCTCATTCTACATGATCTCTATAGAGGGGCTTTTGCCTGGCAATCTAAACCCTATGGCCTCATATGTATTTATGTATGTATGTATGTATGTATGTATGTATGTATGTGTGGCAGAAAATTATGGTTAGTTCTAGCACATCCCCTTGTTATGTGCCCCGAAATCATGGGTGGCCATTTATATCCACGGACATCCAGTCAGATTGCTGTTGCCACTCTGCCCCCAGTAGATGCCACTGGTTCTGCCACAAAACCTACCTGGGCAGGTGATTTGCTTGAGATCTCAGCCTCACTCAGGCCTAGAATGCTGGCCAGGTCAGAATCAAGTGGCCAGGAGCCATCAGCATTCTGAAGAGATACCAGCTTCAAGAAAGGAGATTCCTCTTTCTTGGGGGTGAGCTCAACGTCCTCTGCAAAAGAGCCATTAAAAAATATGATCAACTTTAAGGCAGCTAGTTTCAAAGTGAGACAGCTGAATGCAATCTCCCTTGAACAGCTGACACTGAGGAATAAAGAACAAGGGAGCTCCATTGCACTCGGTACCCCATTTGCAAGTTTTGTGAAACTCTCTGGCTGGAAGCAGAATGCTGGACCTTTCATCTGACACAGAAGTGTAGTTCATATATTCTAAGGGCTTGATGGGTTGACCGCTAGGGCTTGCATGCTTGCAGGAGCAAGTACAGTTGCACTATATTATGTTCTTGTTATGTCCAGTTTCTATCAAAAGATGGGAGGAGGCATTCTGCATCAGCTGAAGCTTCTCAGCTGCTGTACAAAAGGCAGCCCCACAGCATGTAGAGAAGGCTTCAGTCTCAAGGTTGCTGAGAAAAGCATGGATGATACTTCCTTCATTGGATTGGCAGGACAAGTGCATTCCTTTCCATTAGTGCACATAGGACAATAGCTGAGCATATTGTTTCTGAGAGCTCATCCACACCTTGTTCTCCTTGCTGCTTTCCTCTGGAAAAACCCATGGTTTAGTACTGAATCAGAACAAATGGAAACTGAGTTTTCCATGGATTGCTGTTTGTTCCAATTTACCACTAGAGAGTGGGTTTTCCGGGGAGAAGTGGCAGAACTGTTGCCTTTGTAGGAAGCACAGGACAAGCAGAAAACCGTTCAGACTCATGTTTTCCAGGCACGGGGCAAGCAGAAGTGTGGATGAGCACTGACTCTCCCTCCTAACTGGACACCTTATCACCACCTGTCAGAAAAGCCCTTGTCCTGTGTTTAAGGAAATTCACCAACATCTACACTTCCGATATGTGTTGCCACATATCTGGATTTTCCCAGCTTTCAAGCGATTCCCGTCCAGACACTGCTTTCGACGGCTGAATCCCGGCAACGTTCAGGAAATTCCAGGCGTATGGCAACCCTAATGTAGCTTGTCTATTAGTTTGACAGATGTTTCCAGTTTCCACTGTTTCCAGTATCTGCACTGTATCCATTACCTTCCTCGAAACATGCGGAGTCTTCAAGCTCACCCAAGCAATCTACAGAGCCATACACGACAGGACTTGGCATACTGCACATCATAGCCATACGTGCTGGTGCTGCTCGTCTGCTTCGATTCATGCCAATTGCTTGCATCACAGGTCCACCAAATGCTGAAATGGGCAATAGATCTAGCAGGAAGAGAAAATACATAGCTCATGTGATTTTTTTGGTTGCTACCTTCCAGGATATAGCAAGTTTATTTGTATCCTCCCAGTCCTCCAACAAGCTCAGGGTTGTCTAGACCTTGACAGCAACTGCAATGAAAGCCCACCTCTCTTACAGCAAGTGTGCGGTGGGGATGCTGGAAACAGTTCCAAAAGAATTGTCCAGACTTCACTTGAACATCCATATCTTACTATATGCATTAAAATGTAAGGCTGTCATCACGCAGTCCCCATTAGAGGATTTGCAGTGCCTCATCACAATCCTGGATTTGCATGGAGTCAGGGTGGGGTAGGAGAGCAAAGGGGAAGACAGGATAAGCAACACCAGTGGATATTGCACAGGGGGAAAGTGGTTCCAAATAACACCAGAGGTTTGAGTAAAGCAGCGATGGGGGAAAACTGATAGGAAAAATGTTATTTGAAACAATGGCAGAGGTTTGAGTAGCGTGAAGGGGAGGAAGCTACCGTTTAAAACAAGGTTTGAGTACAGAGAGAAGGGAAAGAAGGGAGAAGGGAAAGGCTCTGTTCTGTATAGCACCCATCTGTTATTTCTTTTTGTTAAAACTTAAAAATAAAATAAAACCCTCAGTGCTCCTCCATCCCTGCTTTACTCAAACATCTGAGGGAAGTATGAAGGGTGGTGGCCTTTTCAGTGGTGGCCCCCCTCATTTATTGAATGCTCTCCCCAGGGAAGCATAACATACACTGTCACTAGCTGTTTGTAGGTGCCAGAGAAAAACATTCTTATTCATTGAGGCCAACAGATCTTAATTTTAGTGAGGTGTGTGGTAGAGTTGGATGTGAATTTTTAGCTGTACTGTATTGTTCTTGTTTTTAAAGTTGCTTTGAGTTTCATGTTTGGAGAAAAGCAGCTGATAAACAATGATAATAACGATGACAATTTTGTGTGCAAAATGCCAAACAACTGATGATTCGAAAGGGAACTGATTTGAAACTGATCACAGTATTTGAAACGAGCTCCCTGAAGGTGCAGTCAAATCAGCTCCTGGTCATCTGGACAAGTTCTGCTAGATGGCACTAAACAGATGTGGTGGCATTCCACCAAACTCTCCCTTAGTGACCAGGGCTATCACACAATACATCTCCTTGAACTCACATGGATGGGGAACGTCTCGGCGGGTGAGGGGCCCTTGAAGTGGCATGCCCAGCTCTGTGTTAATTCCCACATAGGCGGTCTGCGAACACACTACCCCTGAACTCAGGCTCGTCTCCAGTGCCAGGCGTTGTTTTTCCTTTTCCTTCTCCCCGACCCCCTCCAGTTCCTGCAGGAGGGCCTGAGCCGCCAGACGGTGAACAGGGAGCCTGCAGAGGGAAAACAGGCAGCAGGGAGAGAAACGCTGGGGCCATTCGGCATGCTGTAAACCCCTTAATATGTAATCCAGATTTGCCAGTGGACAGGGAAGACTGGATTTGGATGGCCAACTTGCCATCCACAAACTGGGGGCCACAGAAGAAAAGGTCTGTTCTCGCGTTGCCACCTTCTGGACCTCTCATGGAGGAGGCACATAAAAAAGGGTGTCAGAAGATAGAGTCCAGACCGGTTCATATGGAAAGTGGTGGTCCTTGAGGTATTGTGGTCCTGCCTGAGCTGTTTAAGGCTGTAAAGGTCAAAATCAGCACTCTGAATTAGGCCCGGAAAGTAAATTGGTAGCCAGTGCAGTCAAACCAGAATCAGAATCAGTGTAATATGCTCAAACTGTCTTGCCCTGGTGACTTCTGCACTAGCTGATTTTTAAAACTTCTGTGTGTTTTAAAGTAGGGCTGTGAAATTTTCTTGGTTTTCTTGTTTTATCTTTTGTAAACTGCTTGGAGGGTTGCTTTTTTTCTTTTTCTTTTACAATCAAGTGGTGTATAAATTAAATGGAACAAGCAAACCAATAGTAAGATGAGAGCTTTCCAAATCAGCCTGTAATTACAGAAAGCACATTGTGTTTGTCAAAAGCTATGGGGTGGAGGGCAGAGGCAATACAATAGGAGAAGTCCTACCTGTCAGTCTCCTGAGCGTGGAGTGAGAACTTCATCGTTTCTTTGAAAGTCTGGTCTTGGAACAGGTACTGAAGAACAACTGCCCCTTCTGTGGAGCCTGAAGACTGCAGCAGAAGAGAAAGCATCAGAACTGGGAAAGGGCAAGAAGCTTTCGGAACAATACATTCTGGCATTAGGTATAGGGACCCCTGACCATTAGGTCCAGTCGTGTCCGACTCTAGGGTTGCAGCGCTCATCTTGTGTTACTGGCCAAGGGAGCCGGCATACAGCTTCCGGGTCATGTGGCCAGCATGACAAAGCTGCTTCTGGCAAACCAGAGCGGCGCACGGAAACGCCGTTTACCTTCCTGCTGGAGCGGTACCTATTTATCTACTTGCACTTTGATGTGCTTTTGAACTGCTAGGATGGCAGGAGCTGGGACTGAGCAATGGGAGCTCACCCTGTCACGGGGATTCGAACTGCTGACCTTCTGATCAGCAAGCCCTAGGCTCTGTGGTTTAACCCTCAGCGCCACCTGCGTTCCATTCTGACATTAAAAACCACAAATAAAGTCAAGTTTTGGTATTTAGGATAGGACAGAGGCATTATTCAGTAGTTAAGGTCCCGGTGGTCATTACTTACCTGATGCTGCCCACAGATCTGGGCATAAATGAGGCAGCGCTGCCCCTGGAAGATGACTTGTGGGCCTGACCCCACAAGCTCAGCCTTCAGACCAGGAGGCAAGTCCCAGCTCAGAGAGATCCCTGTCACCGCTGGCTGCAGGGCCTTTTTCAAAGACTGCAGGGCCTACGGGAAAGCAAGAATTTTGCAACGACATTAAGAGAATATCAAAGTTCCTGTTCAACTATCACCTAAAAATAAGTTTCTATGTGAGGTTGTTTTGAAACTATGTGAGCAGTGCTTGCAAAGAAGTCAGGAGAGGGGTTGGTGAAGATGCCATCTTGATTTCTCCTCATAGATTAGAAGCCCACTGGACAGACTCTGAGCAACGCAATGACCCTGCCATGTGGTGGTGGTGGGGCACTAAAAAAGATTGGAATTGATAAGAAGATGAGAGATGCTATGAGAAACTGAATTTCTTTATTCCTGCAGGAACTATGGCATTGAGATGGTGTAATGGACAGGCCTTGGGTCTACTTGTGACCCAACAACCGGTGGGAGTTGGCGAGTAGATCAGCCAATTGGGAGAGAGAAAGAGTGGAATTTAAGTTTGAAACTGACAGTAAACAGAACAAGGACTGTCAGAAATTGCTCAGGCAGGGATTGCCTGTGGGTTAGACAGGGACCTGGGTTTAGAGATTAGGGGCTTTCTGTCTGGGTGGGCAGAAGGGGTTTCTGGCTCTCTGAGCAGGCTCACCATAGGGCTTAGAGGGAACAGATTGCTTTCAGTAGCTTTCAGTTATACTTAAGAGACTGAATCTTCTCTGCCCGCAGATAAATCTACTTGATGGGCGGGGTATAAATAATAAAATTATTATTGTTGTTATGGATAGGGGAAAACAATGGCCATCCTAGAAATAATTACTCTGTCCAGTGACAGATTGAAAGTGTTAAGACAGTTATTAACCATCTTTGAAACAAAGTCCTTTTTTTGTTTATACCTGTAAATAGTTCATTTATATGCTGACAAACATAAAACAACACACAAACAATATATTACAAACAAAATACAAATAATATATAAACATAAAAAGAACATATCTCAAAAATAAAGATATGTATTAACCTAAATTTGACTCCATTTTCTTTGTTGACTTCCTTCGTCCTCTACATGGGTCTAATATCAACCATGGTAATCTGCTTTCTTTAATCTTCTTAACTTATTTTCTATTTTGATTGTCTTTATTCTAACCGTACATCAGTTTACAGAAGTTAATTAAAACAAGTCCAAGAAGTAATATGCGGTCATTGCTTTTTCAATATAATCACCATATTTTCCCCAGTCTTTCTGAAGTTTTTGTTTGTTGTGGCCCCTGATCACGTCTGTTAGTCTGGCTAGTTCAATGTAACTGAATAATTTATTTTGCCATTCTTGTTTGAATTGAATTGTTTCCCCACCCCCATTTTTTGCAATCAGGGTTCTAGCTGCCACCACAGCATACAAGAATAGATTCTTATCTTCTCTGGGTATATCTGTATCAGTTATTCCCACCAAGAAGGCTTCTGTTTACCCCCAAAATTTATATCTAAAGATTTTCTTCATTTCTTCAAAAACCAAGTCCCAGAAGCCCTTAACTTTTTCACATTGCCACCATATGTGTATAAGTGTGCCCTCTGATCAGTTGCACCTCCAGCATAAGTTGGATTTAGTTTTATACATTTTACAGATTCTTGTAGGTGTCAAATACCACCTAAAGAAGATCTTTATCATATTTTCTTTTATAGCTTCACATGCTGTGAACTTCCAGTTTTCCCTCCAAAGTTTTTCCCATTGTGTTATCTGAATGTTTTTATCCAAAGTCTTGTACCTTGCAAAGGAAACCATTAAGCTACAACAACCCCTTTGCAAAGAAACAACTAGGCCCTTCTAGACTCGCCATTTTGTGGGTAGATTCAACAGCATACTGGCAGGTTCAGGTTGCACAATTGTGGGTGATTTGTGTAACAAACCCACTTCCTCCCGAAATGTTTGGACTTTTTGCAATAAGGAAAACAACAGGAAAACACACTGGAAAGCATGAAGTAGCAACCTCCCCATTAACAAAGCAGAAGGGATGTTCAATCAAAAAGGAATCTGGAGGCAACCTATGTTGCTTTTTCACAGTGTGTTTTCTAAATGTCCCATAAAGAGACTCCAGCTATAATGCCGCTGGGCACTGCTAGCTATGTAAGGTTTCAACATGCAGTCTAGGAGGAGAGTAGAAGGCTGAGCAAATGTTCAATCCAAGGGTGCAGCCCTTATGACAACTCCTTATGAATGTGGGCTTCATGGATGCTTTGCAGAAGTAAGCAGATGTGCTATTTTGGTGAGGAGGGAGCTGGGATTCCATGCTCTGATGGCAGGGAGGGATCTAGCAGTTTCCCTACAGCTCAGGAGAGACTGGTAAGGACAGGCAGAAGAGGAATGTGGAGCTCCTGAGCCTCACCTTGGCCTGCATGCGCTCCTTGCCTGTGATGAATTCAGCACTGCCTCCGGCCGCACGGGCAATGCCTTTGATGAGGGCTGTGGAGGCCCCTTCGCCAATGCCAAAGGAGAAGCACCTGTCAGGGAAAGAGGAGGTGAACCTAGGCCAGGTGCAGAGAGCTGCGAGAAGCTGGTTTCCCTCTCCCTTGCCTTACCTGTGGGAGCTGCTGTGACGTCGAACTTCATCAATGACCTCATCTGTATTAGACACCTCTCCATCCGTGAACACAAAGAGCTAGAGAGAGAGGGAGGGAGGGAGGGAGGGAGGGAGGACAGAGGTATCAGAACCTATCCTATTCCCCTTATGAAGTCCATTTTCAGGGCCCAGCTGGATTAGAACCCTACATGTAAACAGGGAAAACCAGCCTCACTAACAGCGAGCTGACCCGAGTAGGGCACACCATCCGTGCTAATCAGCTGCAAGGAAACTCTGCTTGCAATGGAACAATCAGGGGCTCCTGGTAGCTTCTATGTAGCTACATCTTATATGATGTCAAATATGGATGATACTGGGGCTGAAAGGGCCTTGGGAGCCAAATTATGGCAAATGCTGGGTGCAATGAGATGCTCCGGTTGAGGGTTCCTCACCCCTGCCATAAAGGAAACTGCTGAGATCAGGCAAAAGAAAGCTCATTTCAATAACCCTATTCCCAAGCCAGCCCTGAATACAGGAGAACAATGCCAATAACTACAGGACTCGATACCTGGCGAGGATACCCTTCTCGGCATGGCTGGTTATAAATGGCCTGCAGTGGCTGAAGAATCTCTGTACCCCCCAGATCGGCTTGCAGCTCCTTCACCCGTTGGAGGGACTTTGACATGGTCTCCTGGGTGTATTCTACACTCTGCCTGTAGAGAGATTCAGAGAGTCAAGAAAGCAAAGGACCTATTTTCCTCCCTAGCTCAGCCACTTCCCCACCAGGCTTTTTTTTAACCTCCAACAACACTCCACATTTCCACCAGAACCAGCTGTTTAACTGCTCCCCTAAAACTCACCCACTCAGATGCATACCCCTCCTCTCATCAGTCAGTACTCAGACTGTGCTATGCCTCATCAAGGATAGAGAAAAGCTATGTTTACTCTGCAGCTAACAAGGAAGAAGAGAAACAGCAGGACCTGGAAGGCACATGTGGGGAAGAGGAAGGTTTGAGGTAGCCAGAGAGGAGGACAGAATTTATAGGGGTCCAAGATGTGCTGCTTTGCAGATAAAGTTTAGAAGGCAGCTTGTGAAAATATCCCTTCTGGTTGGGAGATTTTTTTCCCAATTCCTTGGTTAAATCTCTTGGGGCGCGCGCACACACCCACATTAATAATCATTCTCATTGACCTCAGAAGATCAAGTAGTGTATCTAACACCCTGTTTTATTCTTTACCAGTGGCCAAACATATAAACAGGTGGAGAAGTTGGAAAGTAAAAGGTCTGTGTCAGTGCACTCACGGGTAGAATGAGTCGTAGGTGGATCCAAAGCCATAGATGTTGAAGTAACATCCCAGAGGGAGACTCTTCAGCAGGAGAATCAGGGTCTCCTAAAATAAGATAAAAGATGAAGCTACCGTGGATATCCCAACCCACCCTTTCCAAAGGGTTGGACTAGGTGACCCTCAAGGTCCCTGCCAACTCTCCAATTCTCTCTCTCTCTCTCTCTAACCTTTATTTATAGTTTTCAGTTACAGTGTATAGGAGTATCTCCACAACTCATGAATTCCAAAACTTTAAACATTAAATCCCAGGAGACACCGTCAAATGCCAACTTTATAATTCTATGATTACAGGCCTTCCCACAAGGATCCATCCACCTCCAGGCTCCCATTACCCTGCCCTCTCCAAAGCACAGCACTGTCCCTCCCTATGAATCCAAACATGTAGGTACCTTGGCGCTCTGAATGCGCCTAGGTGAATCAGGTGAATCAGAGCTATACTCGGTGTTGCACTCCATGCTGCCAGAGCGATCCAGCAGGAAGAGGAATTCTCCAGTTGCCTTCTGGCTTGGCTTTGAGGCAGGGACGCTGGGGTACAGAGTAAGCAGGAGAGCTGGGTTCCCCATCAGCGAGGCTGTGTTTCATTGGAAAACAGTAGATCCAATAGGCATTTGGCAATATCCCCTCTTTCTTTCTTTTTTAATATATTTTTTATTTGCATTTTTAATAAAGAAACAAAAAAATGCCACACCCCCTTCCCTCCACCCACCAATTACACAACTTTCATAACAATCATGACATACAACTAAATACCTAGTGACTCCCCCTTCTACCCTTTTCCTGGTTTATTTACTTTTCTACTAAATCATGTATTCCAAATTTTTAATCTTCAAATTTCTTCCTCTGTTAATTTCTATTAGCTCCTATTCTGCTGGATTTATTCAAGACCTGCTAGGTTATTTACTTGTTTATACTGGTTCTTAAAATATTCAATAAACATTTTCCAATGCTCCTTATTTACCCTCCTTTTCTCTAATCCTATTCGTTATACCTGCAAATTCAGCATATTCAAGCATTTTAATCTGCTACTCTTCCCTAGTGGGTACCGTACTTGTTCTCCACCTTTTTGACAATAAGATTCTAGCTGCAGTGGTGGCATATTGTAATAAATTCTTTTGTTTTTTAGGGACTTCTGTTGTTACCATTCCCAAGAGGAATGTTTCAGGCTTTTTGGGGAAGTTTTTTTTTTTTTAATACCTTATTTAATTCATTGGAAATTACTTCCCAGAATTCCCTGATTACTTTACAGGACCACCACATGTGGAAAAAAGATCTCTCTACTTTACTGCATTTCCAACATTTACCTTTTTCTTTTTTAAACATTTTCACTGGTTTGGCAGGTGTTAAGTACCATCTATGGGTCATTTTCATCTTATTTCTTTTAATGCTTAACATGCCGCAAAATTCATATTTACTTTCCATAAATTCTCCTCTCCCACAAATCATAATTAATATTATGACTCACAACCAGTCCTTTCTCTTCTCAGCAACCTTTTGAGTTTCTGCCCCCATGTCCTCCGTTGCCTTAGGCTTTGCTCACCTGGGGCAGCCCCAGGCTTCCCGGCCTCTAGGAGGGCGCTGGGTTTGTGAACATCCTCATAATATATCAGCAGCTCCACATCTCTGTCAAATTGGTGCCCTTCAGCCAAGGAGACCTTTGGGGTGGCAAAGAGAAGCAGACCTTGAATGCTGGGCAGAGTTTAAACCACCCACCTCTAAAGAGCTCCCACATATATTTATGCGTGCAACACATTTTAAAACATTGTTACCGATCGAGATCTTTAATTCTAAAATAGTGTGTCATGAGAGATCATTGAGGTTACAATAATCTATTAAAGAACAGATGGTGGAATAAGTATTTGGTAGAGACAGCTGCCTGCTTTTAGTCGTGCAGGGAAAGCTCTTGTTTCCATTTCCTTTCAAATCTTCCTCTCAGTGTTGGTTTCAAAGGGATCATTCAGTGACTCCCGCTACAGACACAGAGTAAAAAAAAAACAACTTTCCCATCCTAAGGAGAGTGCTGGGACTTGTTGTTTGTGGTGAGTTTGGCTCTTCGGGTCGACAGTGAAGGCCAGAACCTCCTAGACTAAAGAGGAAGACCAACTTGCGAGGAAGTGGGGAATACAGAAGGATGTATTCCTTCAAGTTTGGGAGACAACATGTGAGTTGCAGACCAGGCAAAAGTGGCCAAGGCAGCCATTGCCAACTTCTCTTTGTACATTGGGCACCAAAGCTAGAGATCTCACAATATATATGTACGTATGTGTGCACAAAGATGTATCCATCACAAACTTAAGTAAGATTAAGTTTGTAAAGTAGAACTAGAAAAAGTAATATATTAAGGATGAGACACCAAAGACGCAACGTTAATAAGAACTCAAAGATTAAGGGATGACAAGTATTGGGGGAGGGAAGTCACACGTGTGTATTGTTTTCTTTGTATGGTTATTATTTTGTATTTTGCATTTTTGATTGATCAATATATATCTTTGGAAAATAAAAATTAAAAAAATATATAAAACAAAGATGTCTCCATCACAGTTCAAGGGAACAGTCCAGCTAGGCCAGGGGTCTGCAACCTTTAAGACAAAAAGAGCCACTTGGACCCGTTTCCGAAGGGAAAAACAACAACTGGGAGCCGCAAAAACATTGTGACATTTAAAACAAATATAACACTGCATTTTATTTTTAAAAATCTGATTAAAATTTTTAAAAATCTGATTTAAATTAAAAAAAATCTGATTTAAATAAAAAAATTAAATTAAATTAAAAAAAAATTAAATTAAATTTTAAAAAAATCATTCATTTTTATCCACCCTGGGGACCACTACCAGGTCACAGCCTGATCCAAGGTGGGTTGCAACAGCATACAAATATTTGATTTGTTGTTGTTTTTTTAAAAAATGAGTCCTCATCTGCACACTTGTGTTAAATGTTTGTCCCATGTCTAATTGAAGACTGCTGGCTTTTACAATAATCTTAGTGTCTTTTACCCTTAATATTCCAGACCAGAGGCTATGCTCACCTCTTCCAACCTCCTCTCTTGCTAAATAAAGCACAGAATTGCACCAGAGAAGCCTGTGATGTTTGTGCTGACTTGCATACAGGTGGCTGTAGTAGTTCGTAGTGTTCAAACCTTTTTAGGGGAGTTCCCTGCCCCCTTAATGACAATGGCGATAGATTTTGCACATAAACACAGATCCAAGTTAGGACTCCTCTCTTCCACGCCAACAGGTGCTTTGTCAAGGCTCCCCTAACACACACTCAGGACAGAGGAAAAACTGCAACCTTTTGGGGCGTCCCGGCCTTGCTCCGGGGCGGAGAGAGAGACACGCGCCCGCGAGAGCGCGGTCTGAGGCTGCGAGCGGAACCAGGAGCGAAGGAGGCAGCAGCAGGGAAACAGGCGCCGCTTCCTCGACCATTTTTAAAAAGAGGGCTTCCCCCCTCGCCCTCACCCGCCGCCCCTGGCCCAGCCCGCAGCTGCCTACCTCATCGTCGCCTCGATGCAGCAACCACCAGCAGCTCTACGCCAGCAGCAGCAGCCATACCTCCGGAGGGAAACTGCTGCTGTCTGCTGCTGCGCCTGCGCTGGCAGAAACGAGGCACGACGCATGAGCAGAGCAGCACAGCAGCAGCACCCTCAGCCTCCGGAGGGCGGGCCGCTGGCCAGCTGGAGAAGTGGACGGGCGTATCCGCCCCGGAGCCGCGGCAAAGGTGTAAAAGAGCCGCATGCGGCTCCGGAGCCGCAGGTTGCTGACCCCTGAGCTAGGCAAAAGCACACAAAATGGGCACCAAACTGCAGTTCCCAGTCTGCTTCCAAAGCTTGAAACACGGGTTGCGGGGGAAGATGCCTGCAGCTTGTGTTCTTAAGCCACAGGAATGCACTCAAGGATCAGGCCTTCTCTCCCCCTTCTATTTGCACTGTAAGGCTTGTGTTCCATCCCTTGGTTACACTACAGCGAAGTTTGCTTATGCATATAGCAAGTTAACGCTTGCATCCACTGAGGTTATCACCCCATGACACAGTAAGGGTGGGTGGGGATTTCTGCTTAAGGATAAGTGGCCAGACTTACTGAGCTAGCCTTGTCACACGATGACGAAAGGGCCACACTGACCCCACCATAGCATGGCCCAGCTGATGCTCCCAGGTTCAGATCTCCTCACCCTGCTCTCAAGAGCACCATACCATGTTATGTATTTTCATGTTTTTATTCATTAAAATTCTATCCTACCCTTTCCCCAAAAAGGAGCTGAGGGCATGAAATGAAGCAACAATGCAATATTAGAAAAATAAAAAAACACTTAAAAGCATTAACAGCATCTAAAACCAGTTATATATCCCTGTAGCAAGCAACCCTAAATGTTAATTGCAATTACAGGTGGGTAGCCGTGTTGGTCTGCAATAGTCAAAACAAAATAAAAAATTCTTTCCAGTAGCACCTTAGAGACCAACTAAGTTTGTTCTTGGTATGAGCTTTCGTGTGCATGCTCACTTCTTCAGATACACTGAAACAGAAGTCACCAGATCCTTAAATATAGTGAGGGAGTGGGGAGGGGTATTACTCAGAAGGGTGGTGGGAATGGGTGATCAGCTGATAGGTGTGGAAAACCTGTTGAGGACTCTTAATTGCAAGGAAGACTTGATGCACCTCAGCAGAGAGGACATTCCACAAATGGGGAACCATCACCCAAAATGCTTTGTCATGGGTCAGGGCCAACCAGGCAGCACTCAGTGATGACATCACCAACAGGGCCGACAACAGCGCCTGAGGTAGTCTATATTGGGCAAGATGCTCTTTTAGGTACATGGGTCCTAAGCTGTCAGGAGCTTTGTATGCTAATACTGACGCTCTGAATTAGGCTCGGGGGGGGGGGGGGCTCACTGGCAGCCAGTGACTCATACATTGTTATTAAAAGGTGTACTTATAGTACATATATTCAGATTATAGGTTCATCATGAGCTCATTCAGGATTCAAGGCCACACCCAACATGGCATTATACACACTGTTTAAAAATAAAACCAGCCACGCAAGGCCAAAGAAAGAGCCAGTGGTGTTGAAGGAAAGTCATACTCAGACAAACAAAAACAACTGTTTCCTGCCATATGGTGGTGTCATTCAGAATTGCCCCCTGCCCACAGCTCCCATCTCACAAACTGCAAGAATGGGGAGGGAGATTCCAAACAGGGCTTGTAGTGGTTGCAAGAGTCAAAGGCTCCCCTTCCCAAGACATGGCCCCAATCCAGCTTACTCTTCCCTTTCCTGCCATTTGTTTACAAAAGAAAACCAGTCATGCGAGGCTATGTATGTACAATGGCACATCTACGCCAGCCATCAGACCTAACCACAGATTTCGTGTACAATTTCCAGTGGAGAATGAAAGGGAACAAATACACCCCTTTTCAGAAGCTGTTCCGTTCTACACTATTGTACCTGGGCAATTGTATGGTCTTCTGCCGTGTAGCGCAAGGGCTCAAGGGTGCACTTGGACTCCACACGGTTGATGCCATAAGGCGACTCCAGCGTAGCACTGAGGCTGAGGGTGTACGGAAGCTTCCCTTTGGGCACTCGTGGTATGCTCTTGGTGACATTGCCCCCTTCTGAACCTGCAGATGAGAGAGCGAGTGTCATGGGTTATGGAACACAGTGAGCAACCTCTCATGAGGAAAATGTTGCAAAAACAACATTAGCTACCATTACATGATGTGCTGCTATAGCACACAAGGGAGAAAGAATTAGGCCGCTGGAAGGGTCACCATGAAGTGGGAACACAGCCGGGATAAGAGTGACACTACACTTTGGCTTGGTCTACATATGCAACAGACTGAAGATTTATAATCCTCAGAGTGTACTGTATAACTTCAGGCAGCCAATCTGAAAGTTCTTCCCCTTTCATTCATTCATTCATTATTATTTTTAAGAGGCATGAAAGAGAAAGGTTGACAGATGAAGCCCAGCTGGGGATGAAGTACAAATTTTACTATATGGTCAAAGACAGGCGTAGGCAACCTAAGGCCAGGTGGCCAGATCTGGCCCAATCGCCATCTAAATGTGGTGTGCGGATGGTGCGGGAATCAGCTTGTTTTTACATGTGTAGAATGTGTGCTTTTATTTAAAATGCATCTCTGGGTTATTTGTGGGGCATAGGAATTCATTCTTCCCCCCCCCCCAAAAAAATATAGTCCGGCACACCACATGCTCTGAGGGACAGTGAACCGGCCCATGGCTGAAAAAGGTTGCTGACCCCTGGTCAAATACCTGGTAAAACAACTTAAAACACCAAAATCATTCTAATACACACAGAGTTAAAATATATGGTAGCTCTAAAACCATGACACAAGTAATTGTAACAAAATACATTCATGGGTCTTTACAGCAGGAAAGAGAAATCTAGCATGTTTCTGTTATTATTTTGTTTGTGTCAGCCAATAAGTAGGTCAAACCCAATTCAAAGGTCTTTCCTGGGTAATTTGGTAGGATGGGAGTAAAAAATAACTCGTCTCATCTTTATATAAATTGCATACAAAGGAGCATATTACTATTTCTAATGTTCCAAATCCACAGAGCTTAAGTATAACAAAGCAACATTGCAAGAGGCTTGTATGTGGAGCCAGTTAGAGTGTTTGGGGGTGCAGGTGCTTACCCTGAGGTGCATAGCGGGGGTTGAGGACAGCGGGCAGGACAAAGCGGATGGCTCCGTCGGGCTCCGGAGCCAAGGCCTGGACATAGGAGAGCTTCAGCGTGGCCTCCCCATCGGGAGGGAGGTTACCCAGGCTGCAGGTGAAAATGTCACTGGTGTTTGCTTCCCTTTCAAGCAGGAAAGCCTGTCGGCCTTCGCTCAGGGCATCCTCATATTCCTGCTCTGCCTGCATTGGGTGGTGAAGAGAAGAGAACAGCATCAGGAGTGAGGAAGGCAAGGACACAAGCAGGTGTGGTCCCAAGAAAGGATTCCCATTTTAAAAACAGCTGTCGACCAATTGGTTACCTACCAGTGAAGCTTCCATGCTTTTGCAACTTTACCTTGTGAAAGTAAATTACAAGCACTGTAGTATCTACACTGTGACTTTAGAATTCATACATTAGGATAAAATTACAACAAACCGGAGCAGCAGAGGAGGCCAAGAAGCCAGGCTCCCCACAACAACTGGATGTTGTTAAGCACTCTTTCTTTTAAGCACAACATGTGAGCTTCTTGTAGGCACAACAGAGCCCAAAATAGGGAAGCCTCTGCCTCCCTTCTCAAACTGGCCACCCAATGCCAAAGGCCCCTATTCTCCTCAGACCTTCCATACCTGTTTCTTCTCTCGGATCTGGGCCTCAATCCGTGTCCCACCAATCAGGCCCTCAAAGGCATATACGGCAGCTTCATCATCCAGAGGGAAGACAAACACGACCTCCACTGGAGACTTCTCCTCATTCTGGTAGCGAAGCTCAGACACCACGTCAGCCACAAAGCCTCGGACCACCACATCCACACAGATGCTCTTCAAGGGCACTGGGGCGAGCAGAGAACAAGGAAGGCTCAATGTCTGGCCCTGTGTACACTTTGGAGAAACCCTCTCCAGTCATCTTGGCTCCCACTACCAGGCCGGCCAGTTATTTAGGGTACCTGAACTGTACACCATCACATACCCTCAACTAGGAAGCTGTATATTGGAAATTTAGACTTTTTGCCATTTTGCACCTGCTTAGCTGAATAGCCATATGTAGGTAACTTACCAGGTTCCTCAGATTTTGTGACAAGGCCACAGATAATCATGACAGATGACGATGATGGTCTTTGTGGAAGAACTGGTTTCCCAACAATTCACTGCAACTGTAGAAAACAAAGATTAATTTTGGGCTAAAGCAACGTAGAGTTCAAGTGAGCGAAGCTGAGCCTCTTTCAGAAAATTGCTGAGTGTAATTAGGAAAAAAAGATTAATAAGCAGTAAAGATATGTTAGAATACAGGTCGCCAAGGTTAAAGAGCAGGTGGGAGTTGAGTGTTTATCCCGAGGAACTAAAGATGGAAAGAGTTCAGGTGAGTGAAGTGGACCCTCTTGTTATTTCAATATGGCCATTTTTACACTGTACCAGCAGAAAATATCTGGTATTGCTCAAAAATTGTACAGAAACTTAAAACAGTATAATGCTGTTGGGTGAAAGAGAATGCTGTATCCAATTCATAGCTGTCAACTTTTCCCTTTTCTTGTGAGGAATCCTATTCAGAATAAGGGAATTTCCCTTAAAAAAAGGGAAAAGTTGACAGCTATGATCCAATTCTGGGGGAAAAATAGTAAAAATGTTTAGCCTTTTAGTGGTACACAAATAAGGAAAGGCTTTCGTTGTGAATTCATTACTTGGGAATAAGCACTCTTGTTGGTTCTTGTAAACACTATTGTCATCTGTCCTAACACTAATCTTGTGCATGCACACGAAAGCTCATACCAAGAACAAACTTAGTTGGTCTCTAAGGTGCTACTGGAAGGAATTTTTTTATTTTGTCTTGTTTCGCAAGACTCTGGTCCTTATGTAGCAAAAATGGGACCCTCTGTGCTCAAAAGGGAGGTGTCAACAGATGCAAGGGAAGCTCAAGGTTTGCAGAAGTTCAAAGCACCAAGCTTTTTAGAGGAGAGAGTGCTTGGGGGAAGGACTCTCCCCTTCCACCCAATAAAGACTTGAGTGGCTATCAATCCTGTAAGAGGACTCAGTTCCAACCTGCTAGCCAGGATCAGCATTCCACACTCTATAACATTTTATGGCCAATTTCACTTACAGATTGCAGGCCACATTTTATGCAACGTGCATCTCAGTTCTCATTTAAAGGTAAAGGACCCCTGACAGTTAAGTCCAGCCATGAATGACTCTGGGGTTGCGGCACTCAGCTTTACTGGCCGAGGGAGCCGACATTTGTCCGCAGACAGTTTTTCTGGGTCATGTGGCCAGCATGACTAGCCGCTTCTGGTGAAACCAGAGCAGCGCACAGAAACGGCATTTACCTTCCTGCCGGAGCAGTACCTATTTATCTACTTGCCCTCTAACGTGGTTTCGAACTGCTAGGTGGGCAGGAGCTGGGTCCGAGCAACAGGAGCTCACCCCGTTGCGTGGATTCGAACTGCCAACCTTCTGATCTGCAAGCCCTAGGCTCAGTGGTTTAGACCACAGCGCCACCCGCATTCTCATTTACCTCTCTTTAAACACATGACTGTGAGTCACTCTAGAGCGGGGGTCAGCAACCTGCGGCTCCGGAGCCGCATGCGGCTCTTTTACACGGCTGCCGCGGCTCCGGGGCGGATACGCCCGCCCACTTCTCCAGCTGGCAGCGACCGCCCTCCAGCTGGCCGGCGGCCCGCCCTCCGGAGGCTGAGGGCGCTGCTCAGGGGCGTACCCAGGATCACCTGGCCTTGAACAGCGGGGCAGCGGGGCTCGGAGGCGGTGGGGACGCAGTAGAGGTGGCGCAGCTCAGCCGAGGGCTCTGGCGGGGAGCGCGCCTGAGGCGCGCACGCTCCTTCGGGAAGAGATGGAGCTGGGCGAGCGGGAGGGGGAACTTTGAAGACCCCGCCTCCGCCTCCGAAGCAGGCGCCCATGGGAGAGGCCGCCCCCCCGAGCCTGCCTGGCGGGACCAACCCTGCCCTGCTCCGGGAGTCTTCCTAGCGTGGGAGGCGGCCTTGGGGCGGACAGGGGAGCTCCGGGGTCGGCGGGTATGTGGGACCCCGCGGCATCCAGAGGCAGCTGGGAGGCGGGACGGGATGGGGGCAGGAAGGGGGCCTTCAGACGCGTCCCCGCACGGGCACTGGAGGCCAGGACTCCTCGGCTGGGTTGTGGGACCACGGGGGAGGGCTGGTCGCGGTTCCTCTAGGAAGGCTGCTGGCTGCTGCGTCGAGGCGACAACGAGGTAGGCAGCTGCGGGCTGGGCCAGGGGTGGAGGGTGGCGGGCGAGGGGGGAAGCCCTCTTTTTAAAAATGGTTGAGGAAGCGGCGCCTGTTTCCCTGCCGCTGCCTCCTTCGCTCCTGGTTCCACTCGCAGCCTCAGACCGCGCTCTTGCGGGCGCGCGTCTCTCTCCGCCCCGGAGCAAGGCCGGGACGTTTTGCAGTCATTAAGGGGGCAGGGAACACTACGAACACTACGAACTACTACAGCCACCTGTATGCAAGTCAGCACAAACATCACAGGCTTCTCTGGTGCAATTCTGTGCTTTATTTAGCAAGAGAGGAGGTTGGAAGAGGTGAACATAGCCTCTGGAATATTAAGGGTAAAAGACACTAAGATTATTGTAAAAGCCAGCAGTCTTCAATAAGACATGGGACAAACATTTAACACAAGTGTGCAGTTGAGGACTCATTTTTTTAAAAAAACAACAACAAATCTAATATTTGTATGCTGTTGACCTGGTAGTGGTCCCCAGGGTGGATAAAAATGAATGATTTTTTAAAAATAAAAATAAAAATGGATTTTTTTATTTAAATCGGATTTTTTTTATTTAAATCGGATTTTTTTTAATTTAAATTGGATTTTTAAAAATAAAATGCAGTGTTATATTTGTTTTAAATGTCGCAATGGTTTTGCGGCTCCCAGATTTTTTTTTCCCTTCGGAAACGGGTCCAAGTGGCTCTTTTGGTCTTAAAGGTTGCAGACCCCTGCTCTAGAGAGAAGGTTAAAGGACCTCAAGGGGTTAGAGTGAGATTCTGTGTTTATTGAGATTTCTCGCCTGCTCCCTGGAGAGGCCAATTGTCTCTCCTACTAGCATTAGCACTGGATTACAGGAGTGTTGGGAAATGCCTTCCAATTTCCACAGCACAAGGAAGTGTAGGCCTTGGGGTCAGCTACGGAACAGTGCAAATCCCTACTCCAAATAACTACTCCATAATGCAATACCACAGGCACACCTCATGACTACTGAGTCACCCTTGAGCTCAATAGGACAGAATTAACTGTTCCATAGAAGAGCTGGTCAAAAGTGTTTGGGTTCCTGGGTGGAGCTGCAACAAACACTCCCCACCCTTAGTCAATATGTGCTACTGCCCAGGCAAGGTACTGTGGCACCCAAAGGAGAAAACCGCATAAACAGAAATTGGTGCAGCTGCAGTTTCTCCCTGGCCATTTTTTTTAAAAAAAGGCTAACAACTTGCTGTCATTCTATGGCACACAAATCCAGCTGCCTGAGGTGCCTGCCTCACTCTGCCTAATGGTAGGGCCACTCTGCAACTTGCCCCCCCCCCCACTGCAGGGCACAGATGTCTAACCCTGGTTGTACCACGGGAAAAACATCCACAAGCCCAGGAGAGGAAGAAGAGGCCCCTGAAGAACTTCCGAAGCCTCACCCACACTCTTCACAGCAGCAGCAACACAGAATGCACCTCTGAGCACATGCAGAGTGCCCGTTGGTGCAACCAGCACCCTCAGGCTCTGGAATTAGGACGCAAAGATTTAGGATGAGATTACCAGGCTTCTAGGCAGAGTTGTCCACACACGCTACATTTAGAAAATAAAACGGGAGGGGAGAGATCAGACCTACCAACCATTTTCTCAATATTGCAGGAAGGAAAATTTATAGTAGGAGAGGGAAATTGCAGGGTATAATTAGACCAAAAAAAAAAGGCACAAGAAGCAGTAAATATATGATAGAATATTGATCGCCAGGGTTAAACAGCGGGTGAGTGGTGAGTTTTTATTCAGAGGGAACAAAGATGCGGGAAGGTGGGAAGCAATAGGGGATTTGAGTCCCGAACAGGCAAATACTTAAGGTAACGCGGATCCAGATAATATAGTCGGGGCTGATTTTTTGTTTACATGAAAGAGAGAGAGAGAGAGAGCGATGCTATGAGGATGCGGTAGAGACGAGCCCATTCAGAAATCAATCGCAGTAAATCATTATCTTACCTCAAAGCGCCCGTAGAGCTCAATCGACGTCCTTCCTCCTCGGCTCGCTCTGCAAACAGCGGAGCTAAAGCGAAAGTAAACCTTTCTGCGCAGGATGCAGAGGCACTTCCCGTTACTCCCGCCCCCAGCCAGGGAGGGTCCACAAATTCCTAACTAGATACTGCTGCGTCAGTTTTTACATTGCATCTTTAGGCCTTTAATCTTGAAGTCATGGTGTGTTCTCTTGTTGTTTTTATTAACACTTGATAACCCCACTGGCCATCTATTTTATGTGACTCCCAGGAAACCAAATTTAATATGGGTCTAGCAGAGAAATAATGAACTGGTGTTTTCCCAGTCCTAACATTCTTGAGATTATCATTTGAGCAGAGGATGAGATGGTTGGACAGTGCTCTCGAAGCTACTAACATGAGTTTGGCCAAATTATGAGAGGCAGTGAAGGATAGGCGTGCCTGGCGTGCTCTGGTCCATGGGGTCACGAAGAGTCAGACACGACTGAACGGCTGAACAACAACAACAAACAAGGGAGTGCTGGTGGCCAAGCTATTTTGATAGGCAAGGCTACTTTTTAAAAGATGTGACTATAATATTTAAAATTAAGTGCAATACACACACACACACACAAACTCCAATCAACTCTACAATCCATTTCATATATATATATATATATATATATATATATATATATATATATATATATTCAAAATTGAACAAGTGACACCCAAGAATTCTCTTAAAAGCAGTTTTATTTCTTGCTCCAGCAGGAAAGGATACAGCAAGCAATCAGAGAAGGCAATCAGAGGCTGAACCCTGATCCCCAGTTACACAGATTATAAACCATAAAGCTGCAAAGATAGGTCACACCTAGGTCAGACCAACCAGATGCCTGTTATGGTTGACCTGTCAGCCAGACCACAAGGCATACATTTCCTGTTTTGCACTTGTTTTTAAAGGTCATGGCTAAATACACTTTCAGTTTTTTGCTTTGTTCCGTTTGTGATTTGTACTGTCTCTGCCATGATGCTGAAATGCAAACTTAAGAGAGGGACTATGAGAATACATGATCAAGTATTCCAAAAGGACTGGAGTAAATTTATACAATACCTGAAAGATTATTGTATGCAATTAACATCACTAGCAGGGGTGCCTATATTTATTTAAATTTTCAACTATTTTGTAATGAGTGTAATTAGAATTGGAAAAATGTACAAAATGCAATGATACAAAGGTTAATTTTCAAAGCCATGAGGCGGGAGGGAAGGAAGTCGATAGAGTCTAAAGAGCCAGGGAGGTAAAGTGGATAATAATGATGTGAATGTATATTATTAAATGGAAAAATAAATAAAAATTATATAAAATTATACAAAATACATGATTATGGTGTCAGCCATCCGCACAAACGTTTCTTCTTGGGATTGCTGCTCTGAAGGCAAAACAGTCCACTTTTTTCAAAGGTGTAGGGGGACCTGTACCCTAAAAAATAATTAATTGGATAACCAATAGATCTCGACTGAGAGTTTTAAATCTTTGAACAAGACTGCTCTTAAGTCCTTGTAGATTGAACAAACCAGTAGGCAGTAGGGTAAATCTTCAGGCACACTGCAAACTCTCTCTTCATAAGGAATTGGGCGATAGCATCTGTGACATTCGCACAGAGCCCTGGTCGTTCCACGGACTTTAAAAAATAAATAAAAATTAAAGATTTTCTTGATTTACAAGTGTGCAATGTCTCTCTCGTATTTTTTCCATGTAACATTTTTACAAATCAGTTTTGGTTGTTGAGACATTAGGGAGAGAAGGGGGAGAGAGGTGGGTGGGATAGGGGGATGGGTGAGGTGGGGTGACGATGTTTGTTTTCCTTAATATATGTAGAGTTTGGTGTCAGCATTGTTTGTGTAGCTTCTCTGTTGTTCACTTGTGCTCCTTTGGTGGTGAGAGAGGTTGGGGTTGGCGTAGGGTGTGATTGTGCATTTGTGGTTGGCTGTGGTGGTCTTTGGTTTCCTGTGTGAGTGGGGTGGGTGGGTGTTTTTGATCAGGTTAGCCATATTGATTTGTATGCTGTCGGTAGATTTTTGTCATTGTCTTGTTGGGCTGTGTGTGTGATGAAGGGGAACCATACCGGGGTGAAGGTGTCTTCTTCTGTTTGTTCCCGTGTCAGTTCCAGTTTACTGGTTAGTTTTTCTAGTAGGGCTGTTTCCCATGCTACTTGGTACCATGTTTACTACTGACAGGTCTTTCCAGTGTCTGGTTATGTTGTTTCTGGCTGCTGAGAGTAGATGAATTATGAGTTCTTTGTGTTGTAGGTGGGCATTATTGTCTTGGAAGATGTTTAGTAAGACCAATTCTGGGGTGGTTTCTAACACATGGTTATTTTACATATTTCTCGTATGGTTGTTGTCCAGAATGGTTGGATTTTGGGGCCTTCACACCACATGTGGAAGTATGTGCCTGTGGAGGTGCACCCTCTCCAGCAGTTAGGTGAGGTTCCTGGGCGTATTAGCGCTAATTTTCTTGGCGTTAGATACCACCTGCAGGTTAGTTTTAGGGTGAGTTCTCTTCTTTTTGTTGATATGGATTTAAAGGGGGGGGGTTTAGACCACATTCTGGTCCATCGGGTGGGGGTTCCACCGACTACTGACCCTGCACCACCACGGCTTAGCTCTTCCACTGCCACCAACCAGGTTTCCCCGGTAATATATTCAGACTCAGTCAGGTTGTAACGTATTAACAAAGATTCCAGTTTATTGTGAATGCAAACAAGTTTTCAATACTTTGAAACACTGTAATCCAATTCACTCTCTCTCTCTGTGTCTTCTCTCTGTCTCTAACTCACTCCGGCTCCTATGCCTCCCACCCACAAGAAACCAACCAAACCAATTCTCTCTCTATTTCCAACTGTCTTCCAACTGCTTTTTCCCTAACTGTCTAAACCTCTGGCTAAGCCTTTTAAAAACAGGTAGGCTCCGCCTCTGGGCTTTTCTACTGGTCTGCCTATTAACCCTTTCTCTCCCCCCTACAGACATTTCCAAAAGAACGGGCAAACGCCACATCATCCTTCAGCTTTGGCAGAGTGCATAGACTGGAACTGCAGAGCTGTAAATGCTTTTATCCATCTGAGCTTTTTAAGGTCGAACACTGAAGAGAAATGTGGCTTTCCACTAATAGTACCCACCTGTCCAATATTAACTGTCAAAATATTTGCTCCCCTTTTCTGCTGACAGCATGCATTTGGATGTAGGTGGATTATAAACTATTGTTTTAATCTGCTGGAACAAACACTATAGAGCAGGCATAGGCAACCTTGGCCCGCCAGATGTTTTGGGACTACAATTCCCATAATCCCTGACCACTAGTCCTGTTAGCTAGGGACCATGGGAGCTGTGGTCCCAAAACATCTGGCAGGCCGAGGTTGCCTATGCCTGGTATAGAGAACAGATTGTGTTCAAAATTTTGATAGTGATTTGGGTTTCAGGTTAAAGCAGAAAAGTGGCTAAACCTGATTTGTAATAAAGTTTCATTTAAGTACCGAGTGATTTGTTTATTTTGCAGTTTGTAATTCCTTTCAGTGGCTTTTTCAAAAACACACACAAGTGCTCCCCGCCCCTCACTAGCACAGAGTGCTGGCTTAAAGCACACCAGACCAATATAAGGCATCTCCATATGAGAGGAAACTCCAGCACTTCTTGCAGTGAAGACACAGAGGAATCAGAAGGAACTGCACAGCTCAGGGACTGACAAGAGCCTTATGAGAAGGCAGCCAGCTATACTTTGGCAGCAGGAGAAAAGAAGAGTGGAGCAGAAACTCCTGTTTTAAAAAGCACAAGGCTACAGAGCCAAACTCAGACCCCCAAAGCCTCTGGGCTCACGCTGCTGCCCAGCATCTCATTGCCAGCCTTCACACACTCAGCCAGCTGAGACCCTGTAGACAAACAAAGAGGCAAAGTTAGAATCTACCAGTACCAAATATCACTTTTCAGCCTGTTCCCAACTCTTTTTCCAGGGCCAATAACAAATCACTCCATCTATGTGCAATTGGGGAGGAAGACAGAAGGCTGCTGTTCATTCCATCTTTTACTCATTTTTTTTTTTTTTAAGTGAAGTCTGGGTGTGCTCCAACATATTTTTTTTCAAAGGCCTGGAAGGGGAAACCAATCATTATCAGAACAACAGTTTCGGAAATGGTGCCAGAGTTTGATTCCTTCCCTTTTTTCTCTCCCTGTCCCTTTCGCCCTTGTGTTGTTGTTCTTTTAATATTGCAAGCCTGCAGGTAAGAACTGTCTCGCTTTAGCTGACTGTATTTAAGTTGCGCTGAAGAGTGACTTATATACAGTCACTCTTCACTGAAAAGTGGAGTACAAATGCTCTAAATAAACAAAAGCACAATAAGCATATCGTGCAATTCCCTTCCAAGAGAAGTTAGACTAGCTCCCTCTTTTGTTATCTTTATTCAGAAAGGTCTTTGAAAATTAAGGTGCAGGTGATGTGGAATAATGGGCTGGTTAGGACAAGCTGAACTTCCATGGTGGTTTCAAAGGCATTTTTGAAAATCCAATAAATTCTTATTAAAAAAAATCAAAGGCATTTTTAATGCATTATAATTATTTTTGTTTTATTGCTCTGTGTTTTAAAGTGTTTTGAAATATAAGCCACCTTCTATCCCAGTCTGGGAGTAAAAAAAAAGGGTATAAATACATTAAACAAACAAGTTTTTCACCTGCAGTCGCCTGGAGCCAGATGAGAGCTTTATATTCCAGTAATTCCCATTCATCCCTCTGGCCTGTGGCCCTGGAGTGGAGCCAGAGAAGGGCCAGCACAGTCGCCCATGCATCTGGGGTCACCTGGCAATATGGAGCAGGAGTCAAAAGACAAGACATGCACTGAGCCCTGCTCCCTCACTGGCTCTGTACAGAAATTACATTTGACAGTTCTTAAAGGAAAACAAAACAACGGCTGAGTGTGACCTTTCAGTACCTGGTTACAGCTTAGCCACAATCTGGAAAATAAACCCATGAATCAGATGAACCACCTGCTTTTGCAGATCTACTTTCTCCCTCTCCCTCTCTCAAGATGAAAACATAAAACATGGCCACAGTAGAAAAATACCCACAGAAGGAACTCCGATGCCAGAGAAGTTTTTAATTGATTGCTTCCAACAATCATTTTAACAGAGCTTTTATTACAATGGACAGTGCCACAGACCTTACCTGGGCAGGTGATTTGCTTGAGATCTCAGCCTCACTCAGGCCTAGGATGTTGGCCAGACCAGAATCAAGTGGCCAAGAGCCATTAGCATTTTGCAGAGACACCAAGCTCAAGAGAGGTGATTCCTTTTCCTTGGGAGTGGGCTCTACAAGGGACAATAAAAATAAGATAAATTAAGGCAGCTTGCAGCCTCCACACCACATTCAGAACTCTCCCATCTACACTATTAGCTAGAATTTCCAAAGCTCTCAATAGACAGGCATGATGATACAAAGAGTGGTACTTCTAAATATGCTCCACCTTGATCACCGAGATCCTCTGAAGAGACATTTCTGGTGGTTCCCCATGCCCCTGAGGTTTGGTTGGGCTTCCATAGAGACTGGGCCTTCAGCATTGCATGCTCTGCCCCATAGGGCTCCCTCCCGGTTTGGAACGGACCATCCCTGCCTTATTTTTAGATATCTTCTGTTACACTTGATCTTAGCCAAAAGGCCGAGAAGCGATAAATAACAAATATCTTCTGTTAACTGTAGCGTTCAGACAAGTCTTCACGTATGAATCTCTTTGTTTAAACAAACCAGTATCTAATGAAGTTTTGTTGATGTTTTTCGTTATGGTTTATGGACATTTTAAACACTGATTTTATTATGTTTAGTATGTTGTAAGCTGCCTTCATATATCTTATGACTGTGTGGATTATAAAATATAAATTAATTAAATTGCTGAACCAGCAAACCAGAAAAACTACAGCTCCCATCATCCCTGTCCTTTAGGAATGTTATCTGGGGCTGATGGGGGTTGGAACCCAACATCTTCTGTCAGGTCACAGAGTCCCCCTTCCTGTATTTTCATACTATTTGATTCTGGAATTGTCAGTTCCTGTAGTGAGTTCTTCCAAAGTATTCCCCTCCCCTCCCCCCCAAATTAGTTTAAAAACAACAATAAAGACCCAAATCCATGTAGGAATTAGCTAGCTACCAGTATATAGTTGTGTCAGCTGAATGGAATCTGCCCTGAATAGCTGATGCAAGGAAACAAAGGAAAAGGGGGAGTGATTGCAATTTAAACTCTGCTTGCCAGTTTTGCAGAAGGGAAAATGCTGACACTTTTGGTCTGACACACAAGTGCAGTTCGTAAGGGCTTGATGGGTCAAATACCTGGGCCTGGTTTACTTGCAGGAACCAGTGCAGCTGCAGTGCATTATGTTTTTGTTATGTCTAGTTTCAATCAGGAGATGGGATGTGGCACTCTGCACCAGCCAAGGCTTCTCAGCTCTGTAGTAAGGGCAGCCTCACAGTGTGCCCATCAAACTTAAAGCTCAAGGTTACTGAGAAAAGTGCTTGTAGCACAAGCTTATCCCTGCCAATTTACACAGGACCACAATTAAGGCAATGGGCTTGTAGTTCACTTGCTCTCCCACTCCTGGCAGAGAAGCCTCCTGCATGAATTCATCACACATGGTGGGTGAGGTTGTACTGCACCGGAACAGACATTTACGCTGACTGAGCCTATGCATGAGTAGCTTCTTACAAAGGAGGCTTCCACATGTTCAGGATGGGAGCCCAGGCAGAAGCAGCAGCTTAAACATTGTGTTTCTAGGTGTACATGCTATAAAGCAATGGGCATCTGAGGAAGGGGTCAGCAGCATAGTCCTGTTCCCTGGTTTTCGTGTGAGCACCGGTACTGACATGGCACCTTCAAGAGGTTTAAAGTTCTGTTTTGAAGTGCAAGCTTCTAGACCTCACAGGGTTCAAAAACCAATACCACACACCCTGAAAGTTGAATTGCTGGTACCTGCTACCTGATTGGAAATATGTAAGGGGTTGAATAACACTGCATAATTGGGGGAGGGACTTGCCTAGGATTCATGCCCGCTTTGGTCTCTTACTATTTTCCCCTCAATCAACTTCCCTTTCTGCCTCCCTCTCCCAATCAGAAGAACTGACAAGTGCAACTCAGATTGATTCCGAATTCTCCTTGTCATTTTTGCCAGTTCAGTAGAGAACGGGATAAATAAGGTTATACTTAAAAGAACATTGTAATCATATGAAATCTTTGGCATGTTTTGAATGACTCCTGCAAAGTTATGCAAATCATAGATATTTTGGATAAACTGAAGTTAGGTAATAAATAATATGCAGTTGATAAAGAAAACTTGGAACCCATGACGGAGAGACGAAGTCATAATAGGTGGAAGGAATTTCTTATGTATAGAAATGTTTTATGTAGCCTATGTTGTTTGTTTTTGTCACGGAGCCAAGCATGGCTCGGGAAGGGAGCGTGGGAGAAAGAACAGGGAGAGAAAGTTGGAAAGCAGACAGTCAGGGGGAGGAGGCTGGATATAGAGAGCCGGGACAAATAATCACAACAGATACATCCTCGTCAAACAGCCCCCTCCTGCAGACATCACCGGAAGAAAGAGAAAGTACTTACGTCAGTAATAGACAGGGGGAGGGGAGCCAGAGGGGAAAAAGGAAATACACACGTCATTTCAGAGCGACCCGAAAATTCCTATGCTGGAAAGCGCGCGAAGAAGACAGCAGTTAGGATATTTGCCGCAGAGGGAGTAGACATGATTTATTACACTGTAATTAGCAAGGTCTAAATAAATGCTTTTGAAGCCCGAAACTTGAGCCGGCTGTTACTCAAAGCAACAGCAAAAAGGCAAGGGTTGCCATGACAGTTTTGTTATACTGTACTGTTGACTGGTGATATTAAAATAAAAAAAATCAAAAAAAGGAGAATTGCAACTCAAGCCAAGCATGCAATTCAATATCCCATTCACATTATTTCAGTTACAGACTTACTGCAAGTAAGACCTATGTACAAAATGAATGCATTCAGTGTTTTAACTCTTCTATGCAAAATACGAACAGATTCAAGATTGTGGCAGTGTTTTCATTACCTGAGGACTTAGCAGAGGGAGAATTGTGAATGGCAGGAGGAGGAGGTGGTGGTGACTGCCTTAGAAAGCAACACATGATTTTCTTTGGTACAGCTCGTTCGCACTTGATTGCTCTTGCACCACTAGCTTGATCTGGGTGGGTTGGTGGGGGGAGACACAGAAATCTATTGTGATTTTGAATAAACTATAGGTCCCAGGATTATTTGGTGGCAAATGTGCTTTAGATAAGTGGTGTTTAGGCAGCCATTGACTCTACAGCAAAGAGCTGCCGCCCTGCTGTTTTCTCCCTATTCTATGCCTGCCTATGACTGCCGCTCTCAAAGCCTAGGCTGGACCTCCATTTTTTATAGTAGTCCTTTTGAAGTGGCTTCCCCAATTGGTTTGACTCCAACTTCCATCTGCCCCAGCAATGGTCACATGTACAAGTTGTAGCCCAACAACATATGGAGAGCCAGAGAGAGTGATTTAGAAGGGAATAGGTTTTTAAGTGGTTTATAAAAGGTTAGAAGAGCCTTCTAAATGGCTTACTTCACAGAGATTAGGCCCAACCACTTCTCAAATTAACCCAGATGATTAAGAGTTAAGGGAACAAGTATTGCAGATAAGGCTTATGTACCAAATGAATGCATTTGATGTTTTAACTCTTCTTTGTAGAACATGAACAGATTTGAGATGGTGGCAGTGTTATTATTACCTGGGTACTTAGCAATGTTAAGATAATTTTGCATGGGAGGAGGAGAGGAGGAATCCATCGGGCTGCGACACACCTTCGGCCTTGGTGAAAGTCTACTGCGTAGAGGTGCACATTGTGCATAGCCTAGTGCCATTCCACCACGGACTGGACCAAGGAAGAAAAAACACACAAAACTAATGAGATTTTGAACAAGTCACAGGTCCTAGGATTCTGTGGAGTCAAATGTGCTTTAGACAAATGGTGTGTATGCAGCCATTGACTCTACAAGCAAAAGAACTGCTGCCTTCAGTGGTGCTAACTTGAATAAAATATTAGGGGGACCCAGGTAAGCCCTACCCTGCATAATCGATCGTATGACATGGTGCACACAAACAATTTCAATGGCAATGCCCATCAACTTTGCAGGGGTCCAGACCCTTCAAATATTTTATTGGGATGGGGTGAATCATTCCCCAAAGCCCCTAGGAGTTGGCTCCTATGGTTGCCTTGCTAGCTGCTCCCCATTCTACATCTGCCTGGGACTGCAGCACTCAAAGCCAAGGCTGGACCTCCATTTTTTTTTTTAAAAAAAAAAAATAGTCCTTTCTCGGCCAGGGAGCAAGAGGCTTTCCCAATTTGTTTGACTCCAGCATCCATCTGCCTCAGTCAGCACTTGTCACATTTACAAGTTGTAGCCCAACAACATCCAGAGGGCGAGAGGGAGAGAGAGAGACAGAGAGAGAGAGAGAGAGAGAGAGAGATTTAGAAGGGAAGAGAGTTTTAAGTGGTTGATAAACACATCAGCAGGGCTGAAGGAAGTTCCTTTAGAAGTCTTCTCAATGGCTTCCTTCAGAGAGATTAGGGCCAAGCCATCTCTCAAGGAAGCACAAGCCACATCCTAGACCCAGATGATTACTCCCTTCTCCTCCTGCTCAAGATGTTAAATATTAAGGGCACAAGTAATAGAAAACCCTTCTCCAAGCACCATCTTGGCTTTCTTGGGTTGCGACCATTGAAACTCATTGATACGAGGGAAATACATTGATATTGTGACCACGTATCACTCTGCTCTAGCACCTAAAGCAGTATTTCACCTAGGTTCAAGAGCAGATGACTGCAAAGGCTGCAAGGTTTCTAGCTGGGGCAATCAGAATAAGGTCCTCTATTTGACAGGACCTTTTAATTTGTTCTGTGTATATCGCAATGCTTTTTGTTGTTATGGCTGACTGGTGATGCAAGTAAAGTTTCATTCATTCATTCATTCACCTAGGACTAGTTAAATGAAACTTGTCAGTTCTTGCGGTCTTAAGTTTGTTATTAAACTTTGCTTCATGATCGGATTGTTGCCTAAGACCTAGAAGATCTGGAAGACCTTCTGCGACAGAATGAAAATGTAAGTTACCGGTAGTAGTCCTTTTGAAGTGGCTTCCCCAATTGGTTTGACTCCAACTTCCATCTGCCCCAGCAATGGTCACATGTACAAGTTGTAGCCCAACAACATATGGAGAGCCAGAGAGAGTGATTTAGAAGGGAATAGGTTTTAAAGTGGTTTATAAAAGTTTAGAAGAGCCTTCTAAATGGCTTCCTTCACAGAGATTAGGGCCAACCACTTCTCAAATTAACCCAGATGATTAAGAGTTAAGGGAACAAGTATTGCAGATAAGGCTTATGTACAAAATGAATGCATTTAGTGTTTTAACTCTTCTTTGCAGAACATGAACAGATCTGAGATGGTGGCAGTGTTTTTATTACCTGGGTACTTAGCAATGTCAAGATAAGGTGGCATGGGAGGAGGAGGAGGGGAGGAATCCATCGGGGAGAAATCCATCGGGCTGTGACACGCATTCAGCCTTGGTGAAAATCTACTGCGTGGAGGTGGTGCACATTCTGCAAAGCCTAGTAACATTCCACCATGGACAAGACCAAAGAAGAAAAAACACACAAATCGAATGAGATTTTGAACAAGTTACAGGTCCTAGGATTCTTTGGAGCGAAATGTGCTTTAGACAAATGGTGTGTATGCAGCCATTGACTCTACAAGCAAAAGAACTGCTGCCTTCAATGGTGCTAACTTGGGGACCCAGGTAAGCCCTACCCTGCATAATCGATCGTATGACATTGTGCACACAAACAATTTCAATGGCAATGCCCATCAACTTTGCAGGGGTCCAGACCCTTCAAATATTTTATTGGGATGGGGTGAATCCTCCCCCAAAGCCCCTAGGAGTTGGCTCCTATGGCTGCCTTGCTAGCTGCTCCCCATTCTACATCTGCCTGGGACTGCAGCACTTGAAGCCAAGGCTGGACCTCCATTTTTTAAAAAAATAGTCCTTTCTTGGCCAGGGAGCAAGTTGACTCCAGCATCCACCCAGCACCCATCTGCCTCAGTCAGCACTTGTCACATTTACAAGTTGTAGCCCAACAACTTCAGGAGGGTGAGAGGGAGGGAGAGAGAGAGATTTAGAAGGGAAGAGAGTTTTAAGTGGTTGATAAACACATCAGCAGGGCTGAAGGAAGTTCCTTTAGAAGTCTTCTCAATGGCTTCCTTCAGAGAGATTAGGGCCAAGCCATCTCTCAAGGAAGCACAAGCCACATCCTGGACCCAGATGATTACTCCCTTCTCCTCCTGCTCAAGATGTTAAATATTAAGGGCACAAGTAATAGAAAACCCTTCTCCAAGCACCATCTTGGCTTTCTTGGGTTGCGACCATTGAAACTCATTGATACGAGGGAAATACATTGATATTGTGACCACGTATCACTCTGCTCTAGCACCTAAAGCATTATTTCACCTAGGTTCAAGAGCAGATGACTGCAAAGGCTGCAAGGTTTCCAGCTGGGGCAATCAGAATAAGGTCCTCTATTTGACAGGACCTTTTAATTTGGTCTGTGTATATCGCAATGCTTTTTGTTGTTATGGCTGACTGGTGATGCAAGTAAAGTTTCATTCATTCATTCATTCACCTAGGTTAAATGAAACTTGTCAGTTCTTGCGGTCTTAAGTTTGTTATTAAACTTTGCTTCATGATCGGATTGTTGCCTAAGACCTAGAAGATCTAGAAGACCTACTGCGACAGAATGAAAATGTAAGTTATATTCACTCTTGATACATGGCTTGATATAGGTAACTTCTCACCTCAACACCCCTGGTAGTTTTCAACACTGAACTCTTAGTTCAGTTCCCACCCCCCCTAAGTAACACCATTGTTAAGGAGTACTTATCAAATACCTTTTCAAGTTAGGCACTATTAGCAAAGCTAATGAGTTTAAGGTTATAATTGTTTGAGCACAGCTGAGGAAAACATTTTAGGAGGCTTCTGATGCCTTAGGATTAAGGTTCAGCTCATCATATCACCATGGCTTCTTCTCTTCTCCATTGGAAGAACTCAAAGATACTGTATAGATGAATTATTTTTTAAATAAAAGGTTAGTTCTGACTCCCTAGAATTCTTGAAAACCATTTGAAATGTGCTTGTGCTCATTCAACTCCCACTATTCACTTCTGCATGTATATTATTAAAATATTGTTCAATATTAGTTCTTTTATAACAATCTTTTATCAAATATTTTGCCTTAAGTATTTATTTTCAGTGTAAAGCCTGCCAGAACCCACAATTAATCAGGCAGGGGCACTTCCCTAATGGAATAGCTAATATTGATGGAACTTTCCTAAAAGAGCCAGAAATATGCCAATTGGGTCTGAAAGTTCAAGCTGGAACGTTGCAGAAGTAAGCAAAGATTTAGACAGAAACAGATTTGAAAACACACACATACACACAATTGGAGTGGGATACTGGATGTCACCCAAAACCAAGTCACCCAAAAAGTCTGTCCTAGATGCAATGGCATTCAATCCAACATCCCCTCTGTGACCATGGTCATTGCCAAACATATCTCTTTGAACTCACATGCAAGGGGGATGTTGCGGTGGGCAAGAGGCCCTTGAAGTGCTGTGCCCAGCTCTTTGTTCACTCCCACATAGGCCGTCTGCGAGCACACCACCCCAGAGCTCAGGCTCGTCTCCAGTGCCAGACGCTGCTTTTCCTCTTCCTTCTCCCCAGTGCCCTCCAGTTCTTTCAGGAGGGTCTGAGCTGCCAGACGGTGAACAGGGAGCCTGCAGTTTGGGGGAAAAGGGGGAGCGAGGAGATAAATGCAGGGACCACTTGGCATGATGTAAACCCCTTAATACAGTCATACCTTAGAAGTCGAATGGAATCCGTTTGACTTCCAAAACGTTCGAAAACCAAAGCGCAGCTTCTGATGGGTTGCAGGAAGCTCCTTCAGCCAATCAGAAGCCACGGGAGCCCCGTCAGACGTTCGGCTTCCAAAAGAACGTTCGAAAACCTAACAGTCATTTCCGGGTTTTGATAGTTCAGGAGTCAAAATGTTCAAAAACTAGGCTGTTCGAAAACAAAGATATGACTATATAGGTCATCCAAAAATCTGGATTATGACTTAATGGCTTCCAAATTCTACCTGTAAATAAATAAATAATATCACGTTTGTCCAAGGTTGGGGGAAAAGACTTACAAAATGTCACAGTACTACCTGTCAGTCTCCTGAGAAGTAAGTGAGAACCCCAACGTTTCTTTGAAAGTCTGGTCTTGGAACAGGTACTGAAGAACAACAGTCCCTTCTGTGGAGCCTGAAGACTGCAGCAGAAGAGAAAGCATCAGAACTGGGAAAGGGAAAGAAACCTTCGGAACAATACATTCTGACATTAAAAACCACAAATAAAGTCAAGTTTTGGTATTTAGGATAGGAGAGAGGCATTATTCAGTAGTTAAGGTCCTGGTGGTCATTACTTACCTGATGCTGCCCACGGATCTGGGCATAAATGAGGCAGCGCTGCCCCTGGAAGATGACTTGTGGGCCTGACCCCACAAGCTCAGCCTTCAGACCAGGAGGCAAGTCCCAGCTCAGAGAGATCCCTGTCACCGCTGGCTGCAGGGCCTTCTTCAAAGACTGCAGGGCCTACGGGAAAGCAAGAATTTTGCAATGACATTTAAGAGAATACAGTATCAAAGTTCCTGTTCAACTATCGCCTAAAAATAAGTTTCTATGTGAGACTGTTTTGAAACTGTGTGACCAGTGCTTGCAAAGAAGTCAGGAGAGGAGCTGATGAAGATGCCATCTTGATTTCTCCACATAGATTAGAAGCCCACTGGGCAGACTCTGAGCAACACAATGACCCTGCCACATAGGGGGCACTAAAAAAGACTGGAATTGATAAGGAGATGAGAGATGATATGAGAAACTGAGTTTTTTTCCCTGTCAAGCAGAAACATGCAAATATAGGCACTTCCAGACTCGCTACTTCCCAGGTAGGATTGCACAGGACACTGGAAGATTCAGGTTGTGCAACCGAAGCTTACTCCCCAAAAGATAAGACTTTCTGCAGAATGGGAAGCAACTGGAAAATGCACCGGAAAGTGTGAAATAACCCTTGCTTGATGCAACGTCATCTAACCTCCCTATAAACAGAGGAGGAGGAATCCTCAATAAACCAGGAAATCATGGAGGCAACCAATGTTTCTTTCCAGCAAAGTGGTTTAAAATGTCCCACAAAGAAAGCTTAGCTATTGGGCACTACTAGCAATGCAAAGTTTCCACACGCAATTCAGGAGATGTAAGAACTCTGTGGTGGTTCCTCGCGAGTAAGGAGGCTGGACTCCGCCTCCCTTTGCACCAGTTTATTTACACAAGGTTCATGACCGCTCGAATCCGTTCCAGAATCTGGGAGTGGCCTCTTCCGGGTCCTTGACCAACAAAATATTTTCGGCATCCCAAATCTCCTCCTCCCCTCTTTGCGTTTAACACCAGAAGCAGGACACCACTATCCGCACCCACAGGGATGGGCGCGTGCTGGGTCTCTGATGCATCACCAAGCCCCCTCTCCTCCTGGCTTCCCAGCAGCCTCTCCTCCCCACTGGAAGACTTCCCGCTATCCCAGCTGGAGTTGGTACTACTACTGTCAAAGTGGCGCTGGAGCTCTCTATATCCTGACAGCCCTTGTGCCCCTCCGCTGGGGACAGGAGAAGTGTAGAAGGGTGAGCCAAATGATCAATCTGAGGATGCTGTCCTTATGTATTAAGGTTTCATGGATCTTTTCCAAAACTTAGTGGATGTGCTGCTTGGGAGAGCTGGGATTCCATGCTCCGATGGATTGCCAGAGGCAGGGGGCATCTGGCAGTATACCCACAGCTCAGGAGAAACTGGTGGAGACCAGAAGAGGAGGAAAGCAAAATTCCTGAGCCTCACCTTGGCCTGCATGCGCTCCTTGCCTGTGATGAATTCAGCACTGCCTCCGGCCGCACGGGCAATGCCTTTGATGAGGGCTGTGGAGGCCCCTTCGCCAATGCCGAAGGAGAAGCACCTGTCAGGGAAAGAGGAGGTGAACCTAGGCCAGGTGCAGAGAGCTGCGAGAAGCTGGTTTCCCTCTCCCTTGCCTCACCTGTGGGAGCTGCTGTGACGTCCAACTTCAGCAATGACCTCATCTGTATTAGACACCTCTCCATCCGTGAACACAAAGAGCTAGAAAGGGAGGGAGGGAGGACAGAGAGGTATCAAAACCTATCCTGTTCCTCCATTGAAGTCCATTTGCAGGCCCCAACTGGATTCAAACCCCACATATAAATGGGGAAAATGCCTATCCTAGTGATGTGGTGGTGCAATCGCATGAAGTGTGCGAGAGAGTGGAAGACTGACTCCTTAATTCCTCCATACTGTGCAAGCTAACTTAAATGGCAGGGGATTGACATGTGGGGGGCCTCTCTTCTTTGACACCCGTTTGCAGGCAAGGATTGAATTCAATTCACTGTCCATCTGCAAACAGACAAGGTTGGCCCCAATAACCGCACCCCTTCCCACTTCCAAAGGGAGGTCCCAACCCAGGTATCTTCCATGGGGTTATACATTTTTCTATTTGTTCAAAATAATTTTAGACTGTTCTGTATCCTCATGGATACCAGGGCGTTATGTAGAAAAAGCACAATGCACATAACTTAAAACCTTCACAAAAAACACCAACTTCATGTTTGTTCCACCACTCTTTGCAGGTCACTAAAAACCCTACCCTTCATACCTGGCGAGGATATCCTTCCCGGCACGGCTGGCTGTAAATGGCCTTCAGTGGCCGCAGAATCTCTGTGCCGCCCAGATCGGCTTGCAGCTCCTTCACCCGTTGGAGGGACTTGGACATGGTCTCCTGGGTGTATTCTACACTCTGCCTGTAGAGAGTTTCGGAGAGTCAAGGAGGCAAAGGACCTATTTTCCTCCCAAGCTCAGCCAGTTCCCCATCGGTCTATTTTGTAAACCTCCCACAACATCCCACGTTTCCACCAGGACCACCCTTGTATTATTTGTTACATGGTCTAATTGCTGCCCTAAAACTCATCCACTCAGATTCAAACTCCTCTTCTTCTCATCACTCAGTGCTCAGAATGCGCCAGGCCACATCAAGGATAGAAAAAAGGCTATGTTTACTGTGCAGGTAACAAGGAGGGAAGGGTAACAGCAGAACAAATGGGGAAGAGGAGGTGAGAAATGTTTAGGGGTCCAGAATGTGCCTTGCAGGGAGATGCTGGGAAGCTAACTTGTGAAAATACCCCTTCTGGCTTGGACAGATCTTCTAACTCCTTGGGTCAAATCTCTTGAAACTTTTCAAAACCCTTCCATTTCATTGACCTATAAAAGCAAGGGTGAGGAACCTTTGGCCTTCCAGATGTTGATGAACTACAAGTCCCGACAGCCCTAGCAGGCAACGATCCAAGAGCCAGGGATTATGGAGCTGTAGTTCAGCAACACCTGAAGATCAAGAAGCGTGTTCAGATTCCTGTGTTAAACGTTGCCAGTGATACAACTATGGCGCAAATGGAGGAGCAGAGAAGTAACGAGTCTGACAACACTGGACACTCTTTTGACACTCACGGGTAGAATGAGTCATGGGTCGATCCAAATCCATAGATGTTGAAGTAACATCCCAGAGGGAGACTCTTCAGCAAGAAAATCAGGGTCTCCTGAAATGTGGGGTTGGGGTGGGGGGGGGGAGAGAAAAGCAGGAGTCACCCTAGGTGCCCCAGCCCAACCTCTAGGGTTCATTTCAACATTATGGGCTCTGCCTCCTTCTGGGAAACTATTTATCTGCAGTCTTCCATTTCCCTCCTTTCGGCCACTCCATCCTATTCTTCCAAACACAGGGTACCTTGGCACTCTGAATCCGCCTTGGGGAAGAAGGGTCCGGATCGGTGCAGGTACCCATGCTTCCAGAGCGGTCCAGCAGGAAGAGAAATTCTCCAGTTGCTTTCTGGCCTGGTTTTGGGGCAGGGACACTGGGGTACAGGGTGAGCAGAAGTGCTGGGTCCCCCATCAGAGAGCCTGTGCAATGCAGGAGGAAAGGAGATCCATTAGGCATTTTCACCCAAGGCAGCACCCCTTCACCTCCCAGTACCCTTTGTGTTTCTGCCCCCTTTTCCTCTGTTGCCCTAGGCTTTCCTCACCTGGGGCAGTCCCAGGCATCCCAGCCTCTAGGAGGGCGCTGGGCTTCTGAATGTCCTTGTAATATATCAGCAGTTCCACGTCCTGGTCAAACTGGTGCCCTTCAGCCAAGGAGACCTTTGGGGTTAGAAGAAGCAGCAGCAAAGCTTCAATGCGGAGCTCTGTTCCTCATCCTCCCAAAGATGTTTATGTGCGCAACACTTTCGAAAGCGTTGCTATGGAATTTGGCCATTTATTCCAAAAACTGTGCAAAATGGGAGAATTATAGGTTGTGCCAATTGATTCAATAACAGGCAGCAGAATAAATGATCAACTGCAGGACCTCCCCTGCCAAATGTAGAACCTGAGATACTGAGAGCAGCTCTCTTGGGTCCCAGGCTTTGTACGCCAATAGAAACACATTGAACTGGGTTCAATAGCTCACAGTTAGTCATTATTATTAAAATGTGCCCTTAAAGTAAGCATATCAGCATTATAACTGATCAAAAGGACAGGATCTGAGGCCAAACCAAACCCTACTTGTCAGGAAACCCCCCTCGCCGCTGCTGGAGAAAGCGAAAGAGCATTTGAAGTATCGAGACCCTCCCAAGTTGTTTTCCAGCGAAGAGAGAACTGAAAGCGAAAATTCCTCCTCGCATTCCTCAAGTGGCGAGAGGCCAGCAGAAACAGGAAGGAGGGGTGGAGGCAGGGGGACGACGCAGCCTCAACGCGGGGGGGGGGGAGAGCTGGGGGGAAGGTCAGATTCCCACGCTCAGAAGCAGGAGGGAGGAAGGTCGCAGAGAAGGGAGGCGTGGGCTTCGGATCCCACGCTTCTTTTGCTGGACAAGGAACAGGAAGTAGTCGTTCCTGGGATCTGCACAGTTAGGGATGGACGTGTGTTTTTAGCTCTCACTGTACATATTTTGAGCACAATAAAGAACTTAGCTTAGAAGTTCCTGCGTTTTGGCTTTACTCATGAACAGCCACTGAACGTCCTTACACTACTGTTTGGCTTTACATGACTGGTTTTATTTTTAAACCAATAGCCAAAGGTGACGAAGAGTCATATTCAAGCTGCAGGGTAGCAAGAGATTTTTAAACCCCCCCATCCATCTTTTAGTGGGGTAGCACCCACACTTTGGAACTCCCTATGTATTGACATCAGGCAGGCTCCTTCACCATACGCTTTTGGGCCCCTGCTGAAAACATTTCTGCAGAGGCAAGCCTATCCATGGATATAGAGTACTGACATATGTTTTATTTTTTTTTATAAAGAATTTATTGGTTTTTACAAATCAAAAAACAACACAACACATACACAAACACAGACCAAAACCCAACCCCACAATCAAAACATAATCAAACATATATGAAACACACCAACAATTCTTCTTCTTGTTTGTACAAAAAAAACTTTTCTAGTTCGAATCTTTACTAGGTGACTTCCCCCGTTTTCCCTCCTTTGGTTCCAATTCTAATTTACTTTAGTAACTTCTTTCCTCAAAAATGAAATCATTCAAAAATCAATACTCATCACTCCTTAGCTTAAATCAACTCTATTCCAAATATAACTTCATATTAATTAATAGTATAACTTCAAAACACAACAAATTACTTCTTATTCCAAATCATACATCTTCTTTCACTTAAACTGCTGTTAATAACAAAAAATTCAGATATCTCTTCTCTAGTTCATAAACTTAAAATCTTAACACACCGGCTTCAGGGTACCATAATAAATCCTAATTTTAATTTAATTTATTATATTTCACCCTATCCCTTTTCTGACCATTTTCCTGTGCCTTCTCTGGGTCTCCCCACAAACATTCCTCCATCTTACGCCAAAACCCTTTTTCAAAGTGTCCTCTTTCCTTGTAAGGCCACAGTTCCAAACAGAGTCTATGACAGTCCTTGCAGGGAGCATCAGGGTGCACAAATCTTCACCTTGCAGCATCTCCGCTTCAAAATTCCGTTCGTCTTCTAGTTGTAGATATATGTATCTTTTCCCCATCATTCCTGGACTCTCACTCCAGGAATTGGATATAAGCCGTCTTCTAATCCTGGGTCCCTCATCCCAACAGGATTTTCCATCTTCTCGAAGTTGCCAGAGCATTGTACTATGTACTTCAATAATTCCCTTGAGTTCCTTGCCAAGGTTTTGTTCCATTCTAGTGATATTCTGAACAGTCTTTCTTGTGATGTATAGATTGTCATCCTGGGTCAGCAAAGTTAGTTTCTGGTTCAGCAATTCTAAGTTCAAAAGAATAGTCCTTTGTTCGTGAGTTAATCCAGAGTCCAAGGCCAGCTTAAAAACGAAACCCAACATGGTAGAAGTGGGTATAAGGCAGTGTTTTTCAACCTTTTTTGGGCAAAGGCACACTTGTTTCATGAAAAAAATCATGAGGCACACCACCATTAGAAAATGTTAAAAAAAATTAACTCTGTGCCTATATTGACTATATATAAAGTAATTTTTCAATTTTTCCCACGGCACACCAGGCAACATCTCGCGGCACACTAGTGTGCCACGGAACAGTGGTTGAAAAACACTGGTATAAGGTATCAGATTTCAGTATTTTCCCAGCTTAGTCACAGTATTTTTCCATCTCCACCACAGATTTCCGCAGCCATTTTCCCTGGAGTCAGGGCGAAAAGATTACATTCTTTCCACTTTAGGAAGAAATATTTCCACCAACCTGAGTCCCTCAAAAGGGATCTTATCAGTCTCACTTGTCAAAATCCGAAACATTATATCCAACACTGCAACAGCAGCCATCAGAAACAGTTACTTTCACTCCACACAAAGGGAGATAAACAGGCTTCCTTTCCGTAGTAGCTCCCGGAGCGCCAAATACCAGTGATAAATCCAAATTAGACGTACTCACGGCCAACGGGCTTCCTCTTTTTTTCCTTTTTGACAGGTAGAACGAACTCGCTCATCGCGAGTGCCGGCCGCCGCTTCGCCGAACCGGTTGGGGCATGCCTCCACAGCCCGGCTCCGTGGTCCCTTCACCCCCGCTCCCCCTTTACAGGGGGAACGAGGGAAGGGTTCGGAGCCATAGCGGGCTCGCCGGAAGTGAGAGTACTGACATATGTTTTAATCAATTTTTAAATCCCTGGTTTTAATTATTCTCAAATGTTTTAAATAGCTGTTTTTTAAAAAACTTTGCTAAGTGGTAATTTTATTGTTTCTTTCCCTTTTGCAAACTGCTTTGAGTGTATGTGTTTATCTTTATTTTATAACCCAGTGGCATATAAATTCTGTGAAATACAAACAAACAAACAGTGGTCTCAATAGAAATCCTGCCTCTCTCCTCTCCCACACCAAAGCCAAGATCCAGCTTGCCCCCCTCCCCTTCACCTTATTCGTTCAACCAGCCAAGCAAGGCCAATATACCTCTTGGTATAGGGCAGTATAAAAATAAAATAAAATAAAATAAAATAAAATAAAATAAAATAAAACCTGGTGGCTATTCACAGTGGAAGGACAGCTCTCATCTTGCAAACTGCAAGAATGGGGAGGGAGATTCCAAACAGGGCTTTAGGGGTTGCAAGAGTCAAATGCTCCCCTTCCCAAGCCATGGCCCCAATCCATCTTACTCTTCCCTTTCCAGTTATTTATTTATCAAAGAAAGCAAATAGTATGTCTATGTCGGCCTTTAGACCTAACCACAGATTTCGGGACATGTGTGCAACTTCCAATGGAGAATGAAAGGGGACAAATACACCCCTTTTCAGAAACTGTTCCTTTCACCATTGTACCTGGGCAATCGTACGATCTTCTGCCGTGTAGCGCAAGGGCTCAAGGGTGCACTTGGACTCCACACGGTTGATGCCATAAGGTGACTCCAGTGTGGCACTGAGGCTGAGAGTGTAGGGCAGCTGCCCCTTGGGCAGTCGTGGTATGCTCTTGGTGACATTGCCCCCTTCTGAACCTGTACATGAGAGAGCGAGAGAGTCATAGAAACACAGAATTGTAGAGTACCATGAGAATCATCTCACCCAACTCCCTGCAATGCGGGAATGCTCAGCTGTTCCACATGGGGATTGAAACTGCAACCTTGGCGTTATCAGCACCATGCTCTAACCAACTGAGCTACCCAGCACACCATGGTTATTGAACACTGGGCAAGCTCTCATGAGGAGGAAGACACTGTAACACAACCACATGTGGGAGGAGGAATTAGGCTGTTGGAGGCGAAGGCACCATGAAACAGTAATGTACTACACGCCACCCCCAATCCCCATGCGATTACCCAGGGTTTGTGTTTCCTGTTGGAAATGAGACACAGTGGGGACTGTCGGGTCTTTATGATATGTGGTTTTATTTACTCATAAATACAACCTGAGTCTGGACGGAGGAGAATCCCAGCGTTCACATCCCAAGAGGGTCCTGCTCCTTCCATTGCTGCAGCCGCCAATTCAAAGAGAAATCAGCCCTGCTCTTGGAGTCCTTTCTAGAGGCTGCCTCATGTCAGCTCACATGGCTTCAGCCCCCCTCCATCTCCCAGAAACCCTTACCAAAAAATGCAACCGACCCCCCTTCCACTTTCATCACCACTTCTAACATACACACACAGCACTTCTACAATCGAGTTAATGTAACAAAATACCTTCCTGGGCCTTTCCAGCAGGAAAGAGGAATCTAGCAACTGTTTCTTTTAATATTTTATTTGTGTCAGCTGATAAGTAGGACAAAGCCAATCCAAAGGTCCTTCCTGGGCAATTTGGTAGGATGGGAGTAAATAATCTATTTTGCTCTTCTCTGTAAAGGTTGTACATACACAAAGGAGCATACATTAATGCTTCTGTTGCTCCAAATCCACAGAGCTTTGGGATAACAAAGCAGCATTGCAAGAAGCTTGTATGTGGAGCTAGTTAGTGTGTTTGGGGGTGCAGTTGCTTACCCTGAGGTGCATAGCGGGGGTTGAGGACAGCGGGCAGGACAAAGCGGATGGCCCCGTCAGGCTCTGGAGCCAAAGCCTGGACATAGGAGAGCTTCAGCGTGGCCTCCCCATTGGGAGGGAGGTTACCCAGGCTGCAGGTGAAAATGTCACTGGTGTTTGCTTCCCTTTCAAGCAGGAAAGCCTGCCGGCCTTCACTCAAGGCATCCTCATATTCCTGCTCTGCCTGCATTGGGTGGTGAAGAGAAGAGAAGACATCAGGGTGAGGAAGGCAAGGACACAGGCAGGTGTGGTGCCAAATAAGGTTTCTCGTTTTAAAAACAGCTGTTGAACAATTGATTATCTACTCGGCTCCAGCCCAGTAGACCTGAAGGGGAGTTTCCTCCACCACCGTTCAGACTGAGGTCCACCTCCAAGGGCCTTCAGGCAGTTCCCTCACAAAGGGAAGGGAAGTTACAGGGAAGCAAGCAGAGGGTCTTCTCAGCAGTGGAACGCCTTCCCAACAAATGTCGAGAAGATAAATAACTACCGGTATACAATTTTTAGAAGACTTCTGAAGGCAGCCCTGTATTGGGAAGTTTTTAATGTTTGATGTTTTATTATATTTTTGTATGTGCTGGAAGCCGCCCAGAGTGACTGGGGAAACCCTACTCGATGGGTAGGGTATCGGTATCATCATCATCATCGCTTTCATGCTTTTGCAACTTTACCTTGTAAAAGTTGTTTATAAGCACTGTAGTGTCTAAAATGTGACATCGGAATTAATACACAGAAGTGAAAATTATATCAGGCTGCTGCAGAGGAGGCCAAGAAGCCCACTACACCAACTGGATGCTGTTTAGCACTCTTTCTTCTAAACACAACGTGTGACCTTCTTGACACAAAATCTGCTTGTAGGCAGATTTGTCTGAGGAAGCCTCTGCCTCCCTTCTCAAACTAGGCCAGTCTTGTGCCAAAGGCCCCTATTCTCCTCAGACCTTCCATACCTGTTTCTTCTCTCGGATCTGGGCCTCAATCCGCGTCCCACCAATCAGGCCCTCAAAGGCATATACGGCAGCTTCATCATCCAGAGGGAAGACAAACACGACCTCCACTGGAGACTTCTCCTCATTCTGGTAGCGAAGCTCAGACACCACGTCAGCCACAAAGCCTCGGACCACCACATCCACAGAGATGCTCTTCAAGGGCACTGGGGCAAGGAGAGAACAAGGAAGGCTCAATGTCTGGCCCTGTGTACACTTTGGAGAAACCCTCTCCAGTCATCTTGGCTCCCACTACCAGGCCAGCCAGTTATTTAGGACCCCCAAACCTACACATTTACATACCATAAACAAGAAAGCTGTATACTGGAAATTTATAGCAGTATGTGGTTTGCACCCGCTTAGCTGAATAACAGCATGCAGGTAACTTACCAGGTTCCTGAGAGTTTGTGACAAGGCCACAGACAGTCATGGCTAACGACAATAGTCTTTGCGGAGGAGTTGGTTTCCCAGCGATTCACCACAACTGCAGAAAACAGTGGTTAATTTTTGACTAGAGGGGAACCGTACATACAACAACCCTGTATTTTATTTTCCTTTGATTTCATGGAAATGGTGGCCCTTGCTTATTTGTAGAAAATATTGTTCCCATTTAAAATAATACTGTTTTCCCAACATTGCTAAGCAATTGCTTTTACAAAGATAACTGTCATTGTTTTCCATCAAGCTGTGTTACTAGTCTATGTCCTGGGGCTCCCAAGGGAGAAAACAGCAGATACTGTACAGAGATTGGTGCAATCCCTCCCTGGCCTTTTTTTTTTTTTTTTTTTTTTTTTTTTGCTATCTTGTTATGGCACATAAAACCATCTGCATGGGCTGCCTGCCTCACTCTGCCTAATGGTAGGGCCATCTGCAAGCACCACAGGAAACTCCTCTCCTGGAGTTCTTCACGGTCCCAAAACATCTCTTCACAGAAGCAGCATCACAGAATGCACCTCTGAGCTTATGCGGAGTGCCCATTTCTCAGCAATGAAAATGTGCAAGCAGCTTCACCATGTCCTGGAATTAGGACGCAGAATTTTAGGACAAGATTACCAGGGAGATTTGTCCGCCCAACCCCCCCACTTTTAGAAAATAAAACGGGAGAGGACATGGGCATAGCTAAGGGGGGGGGGGCATCTGTTTACCAAATCAAGCAAATACTGAAAACAAAAATACTTAACTGACGGATCAATCACGTCGCAGATAGCGCGGTTCTGCCCCCTGCCCCGACATAAATCCCGGTTACGCCCATGAGAGGAGAGAGATCAGACCTACCAACCACTTTCTCAAGATTGCAGGAAGGAAAATTTATAGTAGGAGAGGGAAATTGCAGGGTATAGTTAGGCAAAAAAGGCACAAGAAGCTGATAAGATACAGATCGCCAAGGTGAAAGAGCGGGTGGAGTTGAACTTCTACCCAGAAGGACCAAAGATGCGGGGAGGTGGAGGGAAGCAAAGGGGGATTTTGCTCGCAAACAGATCAGACGCCAATACTTAAGGTAATAACGGGGATCCAGATAATCTGAATTTTTGTTTACATGAAAGAGAGAGAGCGATGCTATGAGGATGCGGTAGAGACGAGCCCATTCAGAAATCAATCGCAGTAAATTATTTTCTATTCTTACCTCAAAGCGCCCGCAGAGCTCGATCGACGTCCTTCTTCCTCGCCTCGCTCTGCAAACAGCGGGGCTAAAGCGGAGCTAAAGCGAAAGTAAACCTTCTTGAGCAGGATACAGCGGCACTTCCAGTTACTCCCGCCTCCAGCCAGGGAGGGTCCACAAATTCCTTACTATTTTCCCATTGCATCTTTGGGTACAGGTGGGATATGAACTGAATTACTGTACTGTACAGTATTACATAGCACTAACTGAGGATTAGTAGTCCTATTTTAGACAGGCTTTAGCCACACTTTTCTTTTGCCCCACTCTTTCCAGACAGACGCTCCATGTCAGAGGGGCTTTCCCCCCTCGAAAACCAGCTCTTTCAAGCTGAATCGGAGCAAAGGAAAAGAGCACTGGGACAAGGAGCTTTAAATCACAGACCATGCATGGGAAAAGCAGAGGAAAGGTAAACGTGGATAAGCCCAAAAGGTGCGAAACCTCTCACATGGCTCCTTTTATGAGTGCTAAAAGCTCTAGATTGTTACTGAACACTTTTGACCTATTTTTCATGTGAAAAACACATGAATCCTATCTGACCTTTGAAAAGTTTGTGAGTAAACAAATTTTAACGTGTGGTCTCTTTCTATGCTAAGGGAAAGTGGGAAACTTTGGAATAAAATTTGAAGTGGCTATTTTAAAGGTGTAAAAGCCTATGTTTTCACACTTAACTTTGTTGCATGTTTTGTAATTTTAAATCTCTGCTGGGGGCTCTATCACGAAAGAGTATATGCCCCAATTGATCCCAGCATCCAGGGAATTCTGTTTTATTCTTTAAGCAAACTAAAACACCAACATTATAAGGCACTGTTTGTCTTATTGCACTGAATTTTATAATATGTTTTGAAATGTTGCTAGCCATCTGGAATCCCAATTTGGGATAAATGTGGAATATAAATATATTAAATTAACAAATAAATAAGTCTCTCGCCTGCAGTTGCCTGGAGTCAGCCGAGAGCTTTAGCTTCCAGTAGCTTCCACTCATCCCTCTCTGGCCTGTGGCCCTGGAGTGGAGCCAGAGAAGGGCCAGAACTGTCGCCCACGCAGCTGGCAATTTTAAGTGGGAGTCAAAGACAGAGAGACGTGTATTAAGTGCTGCTCCTCCACTGGCTCTGTACACTTGACAGTTATTAGAACAATGGTTGAATGTAACATTCAATACCTGAACCGTGGTTACAATTGACCACAATCCGGGAAATAAAGCCATGGTTTGACGTGGGTCTGCAGACCATTACTGCTTATTCCAGCATTATTTCCATAGAGGAAGTTACAGTGAGGACAGTTTCTCCAGCCTTCCTGCTTATAAAATGAGAAGCAGGCCTCTACTGCACCTTGGATGCTAGGTGCTAACTCCCTGGGGCCCTGGGTGCCTGAGCACCAACAAAATTCCCCACAAATTTCAGGGCTAGGGCCTTGCATGGTGCATGGCACCCACGACACTGAACACCCCCAGTCACAAGGCCAAGCCTGACACTCTTGACTGCATCTTATTCTGCATGCCCTGCACAGAGAGGACTCTGCCTGGCAGCTGAAACTCGGTGGTTTCCTATGAGTGTGTGGAATCTTGAACTTGGCTTAAGGCACAAAGCCACTGTTAGAACTAGGCGGTGTGCCAGCATTAACACACCCCACCCGCACCCCAGTGTCCAAAGTAGGTGAATAGACACCAAAGACAGACATTTCCATCCACCAACACACAATTAGAAATACAGTACAATGCCACTGATCATGACAGAAACCTTACCTGGGCAGGTGTTTTGCTTGATATTTCAGCCTCATTCAGGCCTAGGATGCTGGCCAGGAGGACAGAACCAAGTGGCCAAGAGCCATTAGCATTTTGCATTGACACCAGGCTCAAAAGTGGCGATTCCTGCTCTGCAAGGGTTAGTAAAAATAAAATGAATTAAGACAGCTCCCAGCTTCCACACTGCATTTAGAACCCATCCATCTAAATTATTAGCTAGCATTTTCTCTCTGGGCTTCCTTTTTTTTTCTTTGTTCTTAGCACAGTATCCTATTTGTCATTCTCTTTCCCAGTCGACTACTTCTTGTTCAATCTTTTCAAATCTCTCAATAGACAGGCATTGATCAGACTACAGCTCAGCAGTGGGCCCCACACCCTACCTGTCAGGTGATGACTGGTGCTCTGGGCCATTAAAGCTGGGAAGCAATAGTTACTAATTAAGTTGTGCAACTCATTGCAACATGGCATGGTGACCTTTGCTTTTTAGAAAACACAAATGAACTACAATTAACATTAGCTAAAAGGCTGCGTAGCTTAATGCATAAAGACAAATTGCCATGTATATACCCTTGTGTAACTTGGTTTTGCAATTCTGTCACTTGCTACAGTGAGTTCTTCCAAAGTATTACTCCTCCCCTCAATAAAACAGCTTTGTTTTTTTGTTTTTTTTGTTCTCTCTTTTTTATAATTTTATTCATTTTATAATGTATAACAAAAACAAACACACAACAACGAAAAAACATGACAAACTGTTTTATTGGATATTAAGCAATAAAACAGCTTTGAAAAAAGGAATCAAGAGATCAAAAAGAAACTAGCTAGCTATTTAATTGTGTCAGCTGAACGGAATAGCTGACGCAAGGAAACAAAGGAAAGGGGGAAAGTGATTGCAATTTAAACTCCGCTTGCCAGTTTTGCAGAAATATCCCTGCTGGAGGGAAAATGCTGGAACTTGGGTCTGATTCAGATGTGCAGTTCCTAAGGGCTTGATGGGCTGGAGTGCTTGCAGGAACCAGTGCAGTTGCAGTGTGTACTATTCTCATTATGTTTCTCAGCTCTGTACTAAGGCAGCGCCACAGTGTGCACAACAGACTTAAAGCTGGGTGGTGCTTCCCTCATTTCTCTAGTAGGACAAGCGTATCTGTCCATCAGTTTGCATAGGGCTATCATTCCCTGCATCTCTCTCCCTATTTGTTACCTTATTACCACCTGACAGACACCTTATTACCATCATGTGATTGGGTGCTCTTACACTGGGTGAGGCTGTGCCTCATTGGCTTGGACTGATGAAGCCTATACTGTATATTAATAGCTGCTTACCCATAGGCTTCCATGCAATCAGGACTCCCAGCTGCAGAAGAGCTCCAGTTACATGGGAGACCACACATAAACAGCTGCTGGATGTATGGGGAGAAAGATTGACACTGAGATTTGCTGCCCTTGGTGGACCCTGCCAACTGAGGTAGTTGCCTCCCTTGCCTCATGGGCGAGCTGACCCTGGTGTAGGGCATTTTATTTTTTTATTTGTTTTACAAAAAGAGATAAGTGACTGTCCTCTAGAAGCTTACAATCTGAAAGACAAGTCAGACAAGGCGAGTGGAGAAATGTTTTTTTAGAAGAAGGTAATAAAATTATATTTAGGGATTAGTTTCCTATTTAGGTAGGGGGTTTGGATGGCAGCTGTGGAACAGTGCCAATCTTATTTATTAATTTATTAATTATATTTATTTCCTTTCAAGAAGTTCTGGGTATTAAACATGGTTCTCTAACTCCCCGTTTTATCCTCCCAACAACCCTGTGAGGTAGGTTAGGCTGAGAGACAGTAACTGCCCCATAGTCACCCAGTGAGCTTCAGGGCTGAGTGGGAATTTGAACCCTGGCCTTCCTGGGTTGCAGTCCAACACCCTCACTGACACACCACAGTGGCTCTAAAAAAACGAAAAAAAGGAAATGTCAGAAGTGGGATTCGAACCCACGCCTCCATATGGAGACCAGAACACCCAATCCACTCACAGGAAGGCTTGTTCACTGCCTTGAGTCTGGCGCCTTAGACCACTCGGCCATCCTGACACTGCATTAATGCAAAACCACAAGCTTATCTCATGACTGCTAAGTCACACTTGCCTGGGGAGAACAGTTCCTGTAGTGAGAGAACAGTTTTATTCCTGCCACGCAAAAGTCGTACACTGTACACTTCTCTCCCAGGCAGGCAAGCAACGGGTATTATCACAGTTCAAGAGCACATTTCAGCCAGACAAAAGCACTGCTGGAGGGAGCCGTAGAGCAAGCCTGGTGAAGGATACAACCTGAGGACAGGGAGGAATCCCAACTGCTAGATAGAGAGGCCTGCATTCATCCCCAGGGCTCCCTGGCTGAGGGTGCTGGGGGCAGCAGGCAATTATTTATGGCTCCTATTTAGGGAAAAAAAATATTATTTCAATGATGCTCAGCAGCTACAGGGGGGGGGGGTTTGAGGAAGAAGGGAAGCCAAGCTTTGAGGTTGGGTAGAACTTGTGGGAATACAAGCTACCTGGCTCTCAGTAGCTAGGTGATCTCGCGCCCCACGCAGAACCTTTCAGATTGCGCCCCCTAGCCATGAATAAATTTTTCTTTTTTCCGTCTCTCCTCCACCCCCCCTTCAATTCACCCACTATTTAAAACCATTTCTTATGAGATAATAAGCAATATTTATGTTTATGGACATATTTTTTAGCTGAGTTTGCACCCACCAATTGCCTGAGTCCCTGGAGGGCCCCTGCCTCACAACCCTCTAGCTTAGTATAGCCAGGATGGGAGAGTTCTTCTAGGTCCAGAAGACTCTAATAATAATAATAATAATAATAATAATAATAATAATAATAATAATAATAATAATAATAATTTATTTGTACCCTGCCCATCTGGTTTGGTCTCCCCAGCCAGTCTGGGCGGCTTCCATCAAATATTAAAATTCATTTAAAATATCACGGATTAAAAACTTCCCTAAACGGGGCTGCCTTCAGGTATTTTCTGAATGTCAGATAGTTATTTATCTCCTTGACCTGTGATGGGAGGGCGTTCCACAGGGCGGGTGCCACTACCGAGAAGGCCCTCTGCCTGGTTCCCTGTAGCTTTGCTTCTCGCAGTGAGGGAACTGCCAGAAGGCCCTCAGCGCTGGATCTCAGTGTCTGGGCTGAATGATGGGGGTGGAGACGCTCCTTCAGGTATTTAGGTAGGGGGTTTGGATGGCAGTTGTGGAACAGTGCCAATCTTATTTATTAATTTATTAATTACATTTATTCCCCTTCAAGAAGCTCAGGGTATTAAACATGGTTCTCTAACTCCCCATTTTATCCTCCCAACAACCCTGTGAGGTAGGTTAGGCTGAGTGACAGTAACTACCCCATGGTCACCCAGTGAGCTTCCGGGCTGAGTGGGAAGTTGAACCCTGGTCTTCCTGGGTTGCAGTTCAACACCCTCACTGACACACCACAGTGGCTCTAAAAAAAAAAGAAAAAAAAGGAAGTGTCAGAAGTGGGATTCGAACCCACGCCTCCATATGGAGACCAGAACACCCAATCCACTCACAGGAAGGCTTGTTCACTGCCTTGAGTCTGGCGCCTTAGACCACTCGGCCATCCTGACACTGCATTAATGCAAAACCACAAGCTTATCTCATGACTGCTAAGTCACACTTGCCTGGGGAGAACAGTTCCTGTAGTGAGAGATCAGTTTTATTCCTGCCACGCAAAAGTCACTTCTCTCCCAGGCAGGGAAGCAACGGGTATTATCACAGTTCAAGAGCACATTTCAGCCCGACAAAACCACTGCTGGAGGGAGCAGTAGAGCAAGCCTGGTGAAGGATGCAACCTGAGGACAGGGAGGAATCCCAACTGCTAGATAGAGAGGCCTGCATTCATCCCCAGGGCTCCCTGGCTGAGAGTGCTGGGGGCAGCAGGCAATTATTTATGGCTCCTATTTATCAGTACAAGGCCATTGTGTATTGTTATCTGAGTGCAGCAGGGGTAAGCACTTCCCCTACAAGTCAAGGTGTGTTATTTTTTTTTTATAAGATTTTTTATTATTTTCCAATAGAACAAAGAAAAAACACTACATAAACATAAACACAATAAAACCACAATACATAATAAACATTAACAATATAAAAACAATAACAATAACAACAAACAAAGAAAATCAAATACAAACCTTGACCAACATCTATCTTTGTACTTTTCTTATTTCTAACTTCTCTACTAGGGGGACTTCCCCTGTTCCCTCCACTGCCTTCAGTATCATATAAACGTTTTAGGTAGCTTTATATCTTTTTCCATTAACATTTACTAATACTCTTTAGATTGCTTAATCCAATATATATCATATCTTATACTCACTATCTTAAAATACTCTTTTACAATTAAATTGTTTATCACAAAAATTTCTTCTAAACAATTTTAACTAACCTTAACCTGCTAAAGCCGATTCTTCTGATTAATTCTGCTCAAAAGTCAAGGTGTGTTATTAACCAAGGCCAGCCAAGGTATATTGTGGCACCCAAGGGAGAAAACTGCATAAGCAGAAATTGGTACAGCATCTCTCTGGCCATAAAAAACAAACACTGCAATAATAACTAAACCTATTGCCTTTCTCTAATGCACAATATCAGCTGTCTGCGGTGTTGGCCTCCCTCTGCCAAATGATGGGGCCACCACTTTTGTCTCCAGTCCACCAGTTATAAGGTTCAGTGATCTAGCCTGATTAGCTACCATAGGCAAAACAGCCCAAAGTTCAGAAGACTGCACTTCCGTCTTGATAAGTTCTTCATCTGATCTGACATAGTCCCTTATCATATTTTCCAGCAAGCAACTACGCAGAGCATCTGTAGCATGCCTGTCCCTCAACACCGAGCATCTGTGACCAGATTTTCCATACCCTAGGACTGGGATTACTCAGCTCTGGGGAGAGCTGTCCACTCCTCCATTTTTCAAAAATAAAACAAGTGAGGGGGGAAGCAGACCCACCAGATTGCAGGAAGATGGATTCATCTTTAATGGTGGGAAAGGGATTTTTTTTAAAATTCTTTAAAATTGCATTTATATCCCACCTATTTCTCCAAGGAGCTCAAGGTGTTGTGCATGGTTCTCCATCTCAGTGGCGGAGTAAGGCTCCGCGGTACCCGGGGCGGCAAAGGAAACGCCCCGGGGGCGGGGCGTCGTGACATCACATTGTGACGTCATGACGCTCTGCCCCCAGGGCGTTTCCGGGGGTGCCGGCGCCGCTTCTGCAGCCCTCTTTTAAGCCGAAGAGCTCGCTTTTAAGCTCTCCGGCTCAAAAGGAGGCTGTGGAAGCAGCGATCCGATGACAGAGTGCGCCTGCGCGTGCAGGCGCACTCTGTCGTCGGGCCGTGCGCTGCCGCTCCCAGGGTGACGGAGGGAGCGGCAGCGCGTGGGAATGGTGGGAGGGGCTGCCTCTTGTCCCCCCCACGTGCCGCCGTTCGCTCCGTTGCCCCAGGAGCAGCAGCACCGCACACACCGTGCGCTGCTGCTCCCGGGGGGACGGAGCCAGCGGCAGCACGTGGGGCTGACAAGCGCCGGCCCCTCCTGCCACTCCCCATGCTGCCGGTCACCCCGGGAGCAGCAGCGCTGCACAGACGGGGTGCTCCCTCGGCCGTGCGCTGTTGCTCCTGGGGTGACGGAGGGAGCGGCAGCGCTTGGGAATGGCGGGAGGGGCTGCCGCTTGTCACCCCCATGCGCCGCCGCTCGCTCCGGTCGCCCCAGGAGCAACAGCGCACGGCCGAGGGAGCACCCCATCCGTGCAGCGCTGCTGCTCCCGGGGTGACCGGCGTTGCCTGGGGAGTGGCAGGAGGGGCGCCGCTTGTCGCCCCCACCCGCCGCTTGTGGCCCCTGTCGCCCGGGGGCGTACCGCCCCCACCGCACCCCCTAGCGACGCCCCTGCTCCATCTTCTCATTTAATCTCCACAACAACCCTTTGAGGTAGGTTAGGCTTAGAGGCAGCAACAGGCCCAAGGTCACCCAGTGAGCTTCATGGCTGAGTGGGGAGTTGAACCCTGGTCTCCCGGTTCCTAGTCCCATGCTCCGACCATGATGCCACACTAATTTGGCCAAAAGGATCACAAAACAGTTAATATAGGATAGAATACAGATTGCAAAGGAGAAAAAATGGTGTGTGTGTAGGGGGGGGGGGCGGCAGCGGCAGGATTGGGCTGTTTTATCCAGAGGGGCCAAAGTTGCAGGAAGAAAGGCAAAGAGGGTGAAATATACTCGGAGTCGAGTGTGAATTTCATGCTCTTTATTTAGCTTGTAGTAGCAAAAGAAGAAGAAGAAGAAGGTCTGTTTCCCCAAAATGTCTGCTATATATACATTATTTACACAATGGTTTTTGCGTGATTGGCTACTTCTGGGCTGCTCCTGTAGGCCAATCAGGTTGCTGATCCACTTCTACCTGAAGCTGGATTGGGTGGCTCCTGCAGACCAATCAGACTGCTGCATTCTGGATCCTATTGTTCTAGGATTCAGCTCAGTACATAACAGAGGGATTTTGTCCCAAATGGACTGCATTTTTGTTTAAATGAAAGAGAGAGAGAGAGCGTGTGTGTGTTTAGATAAGCCCACTCAGAAAGCAAATGCATGAAATCATTTCCCAACCTCAAAGCTTGGCTTCCCTTCTTCCTCACCCCCCCCCCCCCGGTAGCTGCTGAGCATCATTGAAATAATATATTTTTTTCAATAAATAATTGCCTGCTGCCCCCAGCACCCTCAGCCAGGGAGCCCTGGGGATGAATGCAGGCCTCTCTATCTAGCAGTTGGGATTCCTCCCTGTCCTCAGGTTGTATCCTTCAACCAGGCTTGCTCTACGGCTCCCTCCAGCAGTGGTTTTGTCTGGCTGAAATGTGCTCTTGAACTGTGATAATACCTGTTGCTTGCCTGCCTGGGACAGAAGTGTACAGTGTACGACTTTTGTGTGGCAGGAATAAAACCCAATGCACAAAGGTAAAATTAACAGTTAACGTTTTGTATACTTTCCCCTCTAGCCTCCCACACCACGAATCTGTGGCCCACAGATGGCTGCCCATGAGGGGATGAGGCCCTGGGGTTGAGATAAGAGTCCTTGCCTCTGTTCTAAGCAATGCCTTATATCTGGAGAAAGGTGCAGTTTTTATTGAGAATGGAGTTATAAGAATTCTAAAGTCTGAAATATAGAACAAATATTCATAAATGCACACATATCTAAATATATAAGCCATGTGTCTGAAGCAGTACAGTGGTACCTCGGTTTTTTGAGCGTCTCAGAAGCTGAACATTTTGGTTTTTGAACGACGAAAACTCAGATGTAATTGCTTCCGTTTTTGAATGCGCCTCAGAAGTTGAACAGCTTCCGCTGTGTGTTTTTCAATTTTTCCAACTGTAACTTGCAGCCAGCCCTTTGTGCCTTGGTTTTTGAATGTTTCAGAAGTTGAACGGTCTTCTGGAATGGATTATGTTCGAGAACCGAGGTACCACTATACAGGAGCCATTTTGACCTCAAAGTATTCCTTTGCAGTAAGGGAGGCAAATGGGGAAAGCCATCCCAAATTCTTTTCACTTACAAATCCTGTTGTAAGGGCATATTTGTGTATGAATAGGGTGACCCTGTGACCTGGATTCAGGAAATAAAATAATGCCCAGGCTGCCCAGGTAATGCAATCAGCGACCATTATCAGGTATCCTGGCAGACAGGATTTCTGCTGTAGACTACATCCTGTGATGTATGTATTATGATTTTGGGGTGGTCTTTGGCTAAGGAGGTTGCACCATATCAAAAGCTTTTAAAGGTTCCTGCACACTTTTGTTCTAGGTCTCTCCCTCCTTGAAAGGAAGGAAGTGATCTCTGTTGCAACAGAAGAATAAATGTCTGCCTTGCTTTCCACTGGATCCTGCCTCCATCCATTCTTCTCTGACCGATCGTGGACTTAGGGGACTCAAGTGTCCCATGGAGAGTTGGGCGGCAAAAGTCAAACTTCAATTTTTACATCAATGGAAACAACGAGACTGATTGTTTAATGCTCCTCTCTTAGACAATGGTCACGTTTTTGCACAAATGTATGTCGAGAGTTTCCGGAAGCGTGCTAAGTGGTGACTCACATGCCTTACAGTGTGCGTGGCTGACAGCAGGGATACCGACATCTCAGTTACACTGCTGTTTACCAGAGGAATCCCAGGGAAACCGGCTTTTCCAGTGTTCGGGTTCTCGCTTGCTTCCGTGGGAGGCAAATGGGGGCTGGGGTGTGGACTAGAAGCCCAGAGGAAGCTGAGCTTTCACTGTAGGACAAACTGGAGGAACTGCAATCTTAAGAAGAAGAAAAAAAGAATTCTTGTGGAGCTAAAGAATTTAGCCGTCTGATTTTGACGCACAGTGACTGACCTTTTCTGGCCTAAATGAGAGGCAGACCAAGGCCTAGAACCTGTGACCCAGCAGCCAAGATTCAAATTCTAGAGCAGAGGTGGGCAGAAAATAGATTTGGAACTACAGTACAGGTAGATATCTGGGTAATATGCAGTAGATTAGCCTCCATTTACGGTACTCATTCCATTCATTTCGACAGGTCTGCTCTCAGTAGGGCTAGGCAATAACTGGTTTTCAGTATCACCAGCTAAACATGGTGATATGTCAATATATCACAATATTCTTGTTTGCCTCACAATTTTTTTTTTGGATTCAGGTCAGGGCTTGTGGCGGACAACAGAGCCAGACCAGAGGCTGGTGATGCAGTCCCTTAGAAACTCCAGTCAGAGTGATGGAGTCACCTCTCTCTGATTGTTTACAAAGTCAGCTAGCCACAGAGGGGGGGGGGAGCAACAGCACTTTGGGAGAGAGTATAAAAGGAGCAGTTTGTAAGGGTGTTGGTTAGATAGCGCTTGATTTAAGAGGAGAGATAGGGAGTAGGCTAGGATCTGACTGAGGGAGAACCGGTCCTGAGTTAAGCATCCATACTGAGAGGAGACTATCCTTAACAAGAGGACAGAGCCTCACAGCTTGGATAGGGAGACCGTCTTGAGCAGGCATCCCCAAACTTTGGCCCTCCAGATGTTTTGGACTACAATTCCCATCATCCCTGACCACTGGTCCTGTTAGCTAGGGGTCATGGGAGTTGTAGGCCAAAGCATCTGGAGGGCCACAGTTTGGGGATGCCTGGTCTTGAGGGTCTGTGAAAGATATATAGACAGGAGTGTTTTGGGAGGGCTGTGACTGAAGCTGGACAGTTAGAACTTGTGGGAATACAAGCTACCTGGCTCTCAGTAGCTAGATGATCTTGCGCCTTGGACAGAACTGTTCAGATTGCGCCCCCTAGCCACAAACAAATTAGCTCTTCTTTCCGCCTCTCCTCCACCCCCCCCATTCAATTCACCCACTATTTAAAACCATTTCTTATGAGATAATAAGCAATATTTATATTTATGGACATATTTTTTAGCTGATTTTGCACCCACCAATTGCCTGAGTCCCTGGAGGGGCTCCACCTCACAACCCTCTAGCTTAGTATAGCCAGGATGGGAGAGTTCTTCTAGGTCCAGAAGACTCTAATAATAATAATAATAATAATAATAATAATAATAATAATAATAATAATTTATTTGTACCCTGCCCATCTGGTTTGGTCTCCCCGGCCAATCTGGGCAGCTTCCAACAAATATTAAAATACATTAAAATATCACAGGTTAAAAACTTCCCTAAACAGGGCTGCCTTCAGGTATTTTCTGAATGTCAGATAGTTATTTATCTCTTTGACCTCTGCTGGGAGGGTGTTCCACAGGGCTGGCGCCACTACCGAGAAGGCCCTCTGCCTGGTTCCCTGTAGCTTTGCTTCTCGCAGTGAGGGAACCGTCAGAAGGCCCTCGGCGCTGAATCTCAGTGTCTGGGCTGAACAGTGGGGGTGGAGACGCTCCTTCAGGTATACAGGACCGAGGCCGTCCCATCCCAGTAACAAGGGGTGAGGTGATTCCCCTGAGTCTGTTATACAATTTGGGATTGCTTAGAGAGTGAGGAAGTGAGGAAAAGTGCCCCTCACTCATGAACCAAGGTATTAGTCTGTGAAGGAAGCTGTATGGTGTTAAAAGTATTTAACTGCCATAACTATGTAACAGAAACTGAAGTATCGCAACACTGTGTTTAAGCCTGAGACATCTTATAGCTAGTTAAAGTAAATATGTTAACTTCTACCTGAAAGAACGCATTTCCTGACCCACTTTGTTTCACAAACTTATTTTGTTTAATAAAACTTTGCTTGTTTGTTTGATCATTTTCTGCCTGAGACTCGAATCGCAAAGTTTCCTCTCACACAAATTTGTAAAAATGTGTACAGAGAATTGATGTGCATTATATTTAATAGGGGGCAGTTAGCGGGGTGAGTCTGCCATATTATTAATTGGTGATAAGTGGTTGGATCTGCTACAGGGCTATTCAACACAGCTTGCTGCATTATATTCAGCATTAAATTATCTTTCTAATGATGTATAATTTTATGTCATTATTCAAAAATAGACTGATGTTAAAAGCTATCAAACCTTAGAAATACAACTTTCCCTAAAAGTTTCTACAATTTTGGCCACCGTTGTAGGTTTATTTGATGTCTAATTTTGTATTATTATTATTTTTATTTTTATTTTTATTATTATTATTATTATTATTATTATTATTATTATTATTATTATTATTGTTATTATTATTAAAATATGTATACCACCCTTCATCCAAAGACCACAACATAAAAATATAAAATAAGAACAAAAAAATACATAGTAAAACAAAAATTATTTAGGCCCCCCATCACATTTAATAGGACATAGAATGTAAACTCAGGGGTTGCATAACTAGAATGGATTTTATCATATTAAAAGTAGTTTTCACTTACCGGTAACTATTGCAGCAGTTGTATAAGGGATTACTATTAAGATGGGAATGTAATGGAAATCAATAAGATTTGGGAACACAGGAACAAAATAAATAATCAAACCATCTATTCTTTTTTAAAAAAAATTTTTTATTACATTATATAACAAAACTTTACAGTATATACTTCGTAAGCCAATAAAGAAGAAATATAACATATACGTTCCATTTACAGATAAAAGTAAAAACTTTTGAACATAAAGTGAAAGAGAAACATCTGTTAATTTGGTTATTGTTGTTAACGCTTATCCATTAAGATCTATCATAATTTAAATTATCTACATCAAACACAGCATATTGTATCATTTGCGAACATATTTGTAAAGCTGAAGGAGAAATGGAAAGAAAGAAAAAAGAAAAAAAGAAAAAAAAAGAAAAGGGAGAAAGAAAGAAAAAAGGAAATAAAGAGAAAAAAAGAAAAAAGAAAAAAGAAAAAAAAATAGAACTCCCCTCCCCACCCACCCACCCCTTTTTGAAAACTGAAACCAACACAACTTCCACATTGAGTCGACTTCCTGTTGAACCCATCCATATGACTAACTCTTATTTACGAGTGTAACCATTGTGTTTACCTCTCTTTACAAGCATTTTATGTCACTACAATATCAACCAGTACCAAGTTTTAATTTCATAACCCTCTTCTTTTTTCCTTCCCCCCCCCCCCCAGGTTATTGAAAAGCTGACATTTGTATCTGCCCCCTACTGTACTTCTTAACATATATTATATATCTAGCCCAATTTTCTTGGAATTTCTGCTTTGATCCCCCTCTCAAGCTATTTGTTATCTGGGCCATTTCAGCAAATTCCTGCAATTTGCTTTGCCATTCTATAATTGAAGGTAGTTCTTGTTCCTTCCACCTCTTAGCAATTAGAATTCGGGCAGCCGCCGTAGCATACAGGAAGGCCTCTCTTAGTTTGTTTGGTATTTCTTTATCAATTATACTTAATAGCATAATTTCTGGGTTTTTTTGGAAATTAATTCCTAACATTTTTTTAAGCTCTTCATGAATGAGGCCCCAGAATGTTTTTATTTTCTGGCATGTCCACCACATATGGAACAGACCTCCATTACTCTCCCCACATCTCCAGCACGCACTAATAACTCCTTTATAGATTTTTGACAGTCTTAAAGGTGTTAAGTACCATCTATGTTGGACTTTCATCATGTTTTCTTTTATATTTGACGAAGCTGTAAAGTTCATATTAACTTTCCATAGATGTTCCCATTCGTTCATCATTATCGTTCGTCCGATATCTTGAGCCCATCTCACCATAGACGATTTTACTGTCTCCTCCATAAACTCCCACTCAAGTAGAAGCTGGTAACTTTTTGAAATTGTCTTATAATTGTTGTTTATAACCTCCACCTCTAACTTTGTTGGTTCCTTAGAAAATCCTACCTTTTTATCTTGCTGGAACACTCCGTACAATTGATGGTAATCCAGCCACCACCCCCATTTGATCTTTTATATCCTCATATTTCCTTAACCTGATCTCTCCCTTGTCCTCAATTAATAAAGTATTATATGTAAGCCAATTGGTTTTCATGTTTCTTCTTTTAACTGCTTTTGCCTCGAGGGGTGATATCCATTTTGGAGTTTTAGGTTCTAATAGCCTTTTATATTTCTCCCAGGTTTTAAATAGTGCATTCCTGAGTATGTGGGTTGTGAAATTTTTATGCACAGCATACTTTCCATACTGTAAGTATGCGTGCCATCCAAACCGGAGGTCATAGCCTTCTAGGTCCAACAATTCGTTATCACGGAGTAAGAACCACTCCTTTAGCCATATCATGCATACGGCCTCGTAATATAATTTTAGATCAGGGAGACCAAATCCACCCCGATCTTTCCTATCTGTAAGAACTTTATGTTTTATCCTTGGTCTCTTACCCGCCCATACGAATTTTGATAACTCCTTCTGCCACTCCTCTACACATGTTGTTTTCCCAATTATTGGGATAGTCTGGAATAGAAAGAGCAGCTTAGGTAAAATATTTAGTTTAATTGTGGCTATCCTTCCCAAAAATGAGAGCTTTAATTTATTCCATAGTAAAAGATCTTTTTTAATCCCTTCCCAGCAGCTCTTGTAGTTGTCTTCAAAGAGGTTGATATTTTTGTCCGTTAACCATATTCCCAGATACTTGATTCTAGGGTATATTTTAAGTCGCGTTACCTCTGCAATTTTATCCTTCTCCTTTGTTGGGATATTTTTAACTAATAATTTGGTTTTATTGTAATTCAGTTTAAAGCCAGAGACTCTGCCAAATTCCTGCATGATATCTAAGACTTTTGCCAAGCTCTCTATTGGCTCTTCAGTGGTTATTATCAGGTCATCCGCGAAAGCCTTTAATTTATAGCAGTTCTCCCCCAAACGAATTCCTTTGATATTCTTGTCTTTTCTTATTTGATTATTTAGTATTTCCATAGTCAAGATAAATATTAGCGGTGACAACGGGCATCCCTGCCTTGTCCCTTTGTTAATCTCGCACTCCTGGGAGATATCCCCATTTATAATAATTTTAGCTTTTTGCTTCTTATAAATTGCTTTGATGCCATTGCAGTATTTGTTCCCCATTTCCATTTGTTGGATCGTATACGTCATAAACCTCCATGACAGATTATCGAATGCTTTTTCCGCATCCACTTAATTGGTGATAAGTGGTTGGATCTGCTACAGGGCTATTCAACACAGCTTGCTGCATTATATTCAGCATTAAATTATCTTTCTAATGATGTATAATTTTATCTCATTATTCAAAAATAGACTGATGTTAAAAGCTATCAAACTTTAGAAATACAACTTTCCCTAAAAGTTTCTACAATTTTGGCCACCGTTGTAGGTTTATTTGATGTCTAATTTTGTATTATTATTATTATTATTATTATTATTATTATTATTATTATTATTATTATTATTATTATTATTATTATTAAAATTTGTATACCACCTTCATCCAAAGACCACAACATAAAAATATAAAATAAGAACAAAAAATACATAGTAAAACAAAAATTATTAAGCCCCCCATCACATTTAATAGGACATAGAATGTAAACTCAGGGGTTGCATAACTAGAATGGATTTTATCATATTAAAAGTAGTTTTCACTTACCAGTAACTATTGCAGCAGTTGTATAAGGGATTACTATTAAGATGGGAATGTAATGGAAATCAATAAGATTTGGGAACACAGGAACAAAATAAATAATCAAACCATCTATTCTAGCACACGGGGGTGCCCACCTAAATTATATAATTTGGTGGTATTTGAATGATTTGTATTAGGAATTGTATTATAATTTGCCATTGTTATAATGAGGCTATTATTGGATTATTGTAATTGAAAACTAATAAAAAATATTAACCAAAAAAAGTAGTTTTCACATAAGCATGAATGTTTCTTTATAATGAACAATACTATTGTTTGTTTTATTTTCCTGTAACATTTGATATCAACTTGGAAACAAATTAATAAAATGTGTTAAAATGACACAACATAACATAAACTCCCTCAGGTACCCGGTTCCCAAGCCATAGAAAGGCCTTTCAAGCTGAGTACTTAGAATTGTGTTTGGAAACAAATTAAGTCTGTGTATTTCTTGAAGGGGAAATTTCATGTGCAGATTTCTCTCTCTCTCACACACACACCCTTAATGACAAACTGTGCCAGTGGAAGTTTTCTGTCCCATGTGCAACTGTAAGCAGAGGTGAACCCCAGTTCTCCTTTGCTTCTTGCAGTTCTATATACATACCCTTTTCAGATTTCTCGAAATCCACCTGCCTCTTCTCCATTTCCAGAGAGATGGATATGGGGATTGCTGTGGTTAGGATAGCTTGTCTTCCTGCTGAGTAGGCAGCTGGGCTGGCCCTACTGAGTAGCTGTGGGTGGAGTGTGGAGGACAATACCTAACAGGTCAGATCCACCTCTTTGGCAGCTTCCCTGGTACCTGGGATGCCAAGAGGCTGCTCCTTTTCTCTCTCCTGTGTACCATTCCTGTCAAAGGGGCACGTGGCCTCAGCATCCCAGCACAGCACACTTTTTTCTGCTCTCCCTTCTCTGGTTGGCATCAGGGCAGCTGCTGCTGGACCATGCAGAGTCTTTGCTGCTCTCAGCTTCTGCTTCTGCTGCTTCTGCTGCTGAGAGGTGAGTGGTGGCCGGGAGGGATGTGTTTGTACATGTCACAGGTGGGAAGAGTCCTTGGTCTTTTGCCTGAAGAAGATTGCCTGCTTGCCTGGCCCTTCAGTTCCTGCCTTTGGGAGGAAAAAGCCTGGGTTCTATGGGAGGGGAATGTGTGTGTGTGTGTGTGTGTGTGTGTGTGTGTCTAATGGGGAGGTAGAGTGATTGGGGAGCAAGGATGATTTGAGAGGACAATGGGTCACAAGAAGGGACTTAGGAGATTGGACTCCTGGGTTCTGTCTGAAGATGGGGGTTAGATGAAGATCCCCCCAGTGGGTTAGACCAGGGCAGTCTGGGAGCTGGGAAGTCTAAATTATATTATCAGTTCTAAATATGGTTGTTGTTGTTATCATTAATATTATTAATTTGATTTATTACTTGCCTTTCACTATACGGTCCCAGGGAGGGTGGAAGCAATTTAAAATTCATTACGAAAAACAGTTTAAAACAAATTATCCTTTTGGGGCTACTGTGCCTTTTTATCTACTACACAGCTGGCAAAAGTTCAACAGGTGTAGCTTTTCTTCAGGTAAGGAGGCATCATGACGCAGAAGATTTCGTCTGTATGATTTCTGTCTGCCATGTAGTTTGCAAACCAGGAGCCCAGCCAGAATACAGGGAGCAATCCTAAATCTGGGAGGTGTGTGCGTGCGTCGTGCACACTCGGGTGTACCCTAGAGTTTGGAATCAGGAGGGATCTTGATTTTCTGCCTCATAGCCATTAAATGCTCAACATTTTGGATTTTCCTTCTATCGTATGATATTCTGGTAAAAAACATTCAGCTGGACAGAAACAGTTTGTACCTCTGCAGGTCCTGGGGGAGTTTTGAGTTACCTTTCTGCTCGCATTTCTGTAATGGAATGCTGTGGAGATTGAAGTTGCTGGTTATCTCACCTTAGAAACAGATCCATTGCATTGCTGAACAAGAAATCTCATTTAGGCACTCCTCTGTAGCTTTTCTTAGCCTGGACATGCTATGCTCCAGACACAGCCACATTTTCTCCACTGGCCAGGCTTGGCTTTCCCATGTGCTCATTATAGAAATGTGCTTGGTGAGTCAACGCAAAGCCTGACTGTTTGAGCACTCTGTCTTCTGAAGCCCATAGTCTCTTTCTCTGCTCTTCTGACTGCATATTTTCTTCTTCTTTTTACAGGTGCTGAAAACGCTGCAGCTCAAAAAGGTGAGAAAAGAATAGTCAGACCTAATAATAGGATGGTAACTCGCTTGGGTTGGGAGGGGATAGAAAAGTTAAGGGTCATGTAGAAAGTGATGTACAACTTAAAACAGTCACATGGTTTATCCCTATTGACCTTTGGTTCTAGTTCTTTTGCCTTCTTCTGTTTTCCCTCTGTTGAATTATATATTCTAAGCTCCTTGGGGCAAGGACTAGCCTTTCTGTAGTCTGTAAAACATTATGTGTACAGATCTCTTTCCCTCGACACACACTTCATTTAAGGTGGTGGGGCAGGTTACATCAAGAGAAGAACAAATTATAAATAAAATATAGCATATAAACATATTTATTATTATGTTTTATTCAGTGTTTCCCCCCCTAGAAAAATAGGTACTCACTATGAAGTTGTTACAGTAAGTGTCACACTTTTTAACAACAAAAAGAGGTGCCAGTACTGTGTACCGTTGAGTACCCCCTGGGGAAAAAGCACCTGTTTTCTTCTTCTCCCCCCCTAACCTCCTTCCCTGCTTTGTGTAATGACTCTTGCCTGATGAAGAGTTCTGGAAAACTTTATCTAGTATCAACAGGGATATTCCTAACTACCCGAATCTCCTCCTCATTTTTTTTCTCTCTCTCTACTTTTTAAAAGGGAAGACTATGGTGGATACAGTCAATGGCAACTAGCATCCCAGCTCCACCAGTTAGCATAGTTGCATGTACTTCATTCTAAACAATGGGAAGGAAACATATGCATAAGAAAACAGGTTGAAACTCTGCACTGGGTTCCTCACCATCCACATACAATTGGTTTTCCTCCATGGAGACCCATCTCTCTCTCTCTCTCTCTCTCTCTCTCTCTCTCTCTCTCTCTCTCTCACACACACACACACACACACACACACCCCTCCCATAAACAGAAGGGGAATCAGGAGGGGTTGTGTGTGGATGTTGTGTAGCTTATGGGTGCATTAGGTGAATATGTCTGAGAGCACATATAATACCCAATGGGAGAAGTAGAATATGTTTTCCCCATGAGCTCCTAATCACCCGTATTTTCCTATGAAATCCCCTTATTTACATACCTGACACTGTGTGTGATCTAATATTTACCGCACACCTCCATTAAATGATTCAGTCTACACCTATTCGCCCACGTACCTTCCACATCTCTCTCTCTCTCTCTCTGTCTTTTCCCACAACAGCCATGATTTTGTTTTGTGTTTTGCATAATTTGTTTTGCGTTAATTACTTGCAGTCAGAAACCACCCTGCCCTTTAGACTTTGGACAGGTGCCAACATGTGTAAAAATTTAAGACATGAAAGACTTGTACCAAACAACCAGACAAAATTGCCTTATTAAAACACCTTCTGTAAGATGCTCGGGTTCTGTTTACAGTGAGTCCCCAGCGGAAGAGGATTCCAAACAATCAGATAAAATTGCCTTATTAAAACATCTTCTGGAGGATGCTTGGGCTCTGGTTATGGTGAGTCCCCAGCGGAAGAGAATTCCATAGCTATGGAACAGTGACTAAAAACATCCGCCTACATTACTACTGTATGTGGTTCCCAACTGGTGCAGAGAGGCAACGTTTAAAATGTTTTTGTGTGCATTGTAAATATAATGATTGGACCCATGGTCATTTATTCCATCTCCAATCCATCCATCTGTCCATCACTCATAAACATGGGATGTGGGTGGCACTGTGGTCTAAACCACTGAGCCTCTTGGGCTTGCCGATCAGAAGGTTGGTGGTTCGAATCCCCGTGATGGGATAAGCTCCCGTTGCTCTGTCCCAGCTCCTGCCAACCTAGCAGTTCGAAAGCATGCCAGTGTAAGTACAGGGTACCTCGGGTTACAGACACTTCAGGTTACAGACGCTTCAGGTTACAGATTTTGCTAACCCAGAAATAGTACCTCGGGTTAAGAACTTTGCTTCAGGATGAGAACAGAAATCAAGTGCTGGCAGCGCGGTGGCAGCGGGAGGCCTCAATAGCTAAAGTGGTACCTCAGGTTAAGAACAGTTTCAGGTTAAGAACGGACCTCCAGAATGAATCAAGTACTTAACCCGAGGTACCACTGTAGATAAATAGGTACTGCTGTGGTGGGAAGGTAAACGGCGTTTCCATGTGGTATGGTTTCCATCACAGTCTTCTGTTGAGCCAGAAGCAGTTTAGTCATGTTGGCCACATGACCCGGAAAGCTGTCTGCGGACAAACATCAGCTCCCTCAGCCTGAAGCGAGATAAGCACACACCCTATAGTCGTCTTTGACTGGACTTAACCATCCTGGTGTCCTTTACCTTTACCTTTACCTCATACTCATACTTCTACAACATTTTTCATCTATATATAAAATTCTTCCTGTTCATTAATTCCCCCATTCTTTCCCATGCACACACATTCATTTTCCTCTATGTTTGTCTAGCTTTCTCTCTCCCTCTTCCTTGCACTCTTCCTTCATCTGTTCCTCTTTCCGCTCATCCAATATCTATCTAATTACAGATATCACTACTCATATCTAATTGCAGATATTACTACTCATATCTGTCTAATTGTTGTGCTATATACACATTATGATTGATTTGGCTTTGCCAACAGTGTTTCATTACCTGAAGTGAAAAAGAATTGCACGTCTGCAAGGTTATTCTGATTAAATTTTGGAAAAAATATATACAGTGGTACCTCGGGTTAAGTACGCTTCAGGTTAAGAACTCCGCTTAAGAACAGAAATCGTGCTCTGGCGGTGCAGCGGCAGCAGGAGGTCCCATTAGCTAAAGTGGTGCTTCAGGTTAAGTACATTTCAGGTGAAGAACGGACTTCCAGAACGAATTAAGTACTTAACCCGAGGTACCACTGTATGTGAAAAATGCATTCTATCTTATCATTCTCTCATCAATGGCACTGGTGCGGTAGCTAATTTTTAGACTGATGACTTAAAGGTCTTATGCGGGGCCCCCTCTTCAGATGATAATGTGTATGACCTCAGTTACATCAAAAATTGCTAAGCCAGCCCCACTGTGATCAGAGACCTCACCTGCTTAGGGCTGGGGCTGGGCTTCTGCTCCAAAGTCCAGGGGGTTAGTCTTGACATAGTGAAGTGGGACTGCGCTGCTCACCCAGACGTCCTGCCCTGATGCCATCACTGATTGGGGATTAAGAATTCTGTGCCAATTGGCAATGCCTCCCCTTTACTTTGGTTGGTTTGCAGTTCCCAAGAAACACCTGATCTTGTTGTGTGTATGTGTGAACATGGGTTTAATGCATCCAACAACATACCTACCCTTTAAAATACCTACCCTTTAAAATTTAAAGGCACCAACAGGGAGCCCCATTGACAAAGGAACAACCAGGAGCTCACTTAAAATTTCCAATTGCTCTTTGGTAGCAGCATGCTTACCTGTCCCACACTCAAGGTAAAGTATGACAGCAGGTGTGGGACAGGTGGGTGTGGTTGCGGGGAACGACCTGACAGGCCAAAGGGGGACCTGTGCTATTCCCATGTCCTGGAGGTTCCCCAATGCTGCTTGAAAAATGGCAATAATATTTCAGTTACAGGTAGGTAGCCATGTTGGTCTGCCGTAGTGAAAACAAAACAAAATAAAATAAAAAATCCTTCCAGTAGCACCTTAGAGACCAACTAAGTTTGTTCTTGGTATTAGCTTACATGTGCATGCACACTTCTTCAGATATTTGAAATAATATTTCAAGGCAACATTGTGTGGCTTGCATGTGATATGGAGTGGCAATGAACACATTTACGCGGTGGGGTTCACACCTCTGCTCTTCCATCTGTTTTTCCTGCAGCCTGTGGCCGACCCATAGTGCACTCCCCTCGGATCGTTGGGGGGCAGAAGGCCGAGGAAGGTGAATGGCCATGGCAGGTCAGCATACGAGAAAACAGGCTACATGTGTGTGGTGGAAGCCTCATCTCACCCCAGTGGGTGGTGACAGCTGCTCATTGTTTTGAAGGGTGAGTAGAAAATGTCTTTTGTCTTTTACAAAGGGATGGGTTCACAATTTGATTCAGTACTAGATGGAAGGAGAGACAGACAGAATCGGGGTCAGGGTCAGTGGCCCAACCGCATGTTGCCAAATACCAAAATGGCACAATAATTTGTAAGCTGGGATTTCCAAATTGAAACCAGTAGGACTTACTTTCTTATGTCCCGTTGATTTGAATGGCTTTACCCTAGGCAAGACCAAAGCTGGATCCAGCCTGCAATCTTTTGTGAACCAGAAATATTGTTTCTGATAAGAAACAGTTTCTGGGATTGGTTATGAGGATCTCTTTTAATCAGTGCTCAGTAAAAAAAGAATTGAGGTGCCAGTACTCGTATCTTGAAAAAAAATGCTGGTTTCTATGGGCAGCAAAAAAGAGGTGGCTGTGCAGCACTGATGTTAATTACTGAGTAAGTAAACAGTATCAAGTGCAAATTGTTGTTATATAGTACGTCAACAAAGTACAGAGTTATCTCTACCATGCTGCCAAACCGGATCAACTTTTCCTTGATTGTTTGGTGTTTAAATGGTTCTTAGGCTTATGCTTTATATGTTGTGGTGTAATGGTTCAAGCAGCTGCTAAGACAAGCAGTCCAAATATCAATTTAGCTAAGAACTTGATGGATAAGCCAGTGATTCCCTCAGCCTTGGCCTCTTGTCTACCTCAAAGGGTTGTTTTAAGCTTTACTGGGAGAATGTATGCAAAGCGCTTTTATAAAGCATTTTATGAATGCTAAGTACTCTTCAAGTTCTTCAAAAAAAAAAAAACATGCACTCATTGAATACACCTTTGACTGGTGAATTACCATACTCATAAAGACCATATATCATAAGGACCCACCTTATTTTTGTGATTGTAAGTTGTTTCAAACTGTTTATAATATTGTGTTTTAATGTTGCGACCCACCCTGGGACCATAGGGTGCAGGGTGGGCAATATATAAACAAACAAATAAGCAATTGTTTCATTTTCAGCCGAATCTCTACACATTTATTTGCAAGTAAATCTCACTGAAATCATTGGGACTTGGTTCTGAGTCAACTTGACTGGGATCAAGCAGGCATAAATGTTTTCCAGCATATAAAGTGTTTTACTATTATACAAAGGAATTTCAGAAATAGACTGGAAAGAGAAGTGGCTGAATTGCAACTAATCACCAAACTTAAAACCATGGAGAAACCTGGTCTGAACAAAGACATTGGATTCTTATCTCATTATACATGACAAAGCTATCTTTAGCCATCTTACCCCTTGCCTTTCCCTGTAAGACCCTGTAAAAATTGCAGTCGTTATCAGCTGATCACCCATTCCCACCACCCTTCTGAGTAATACCCCTCCCCACCCCCTCACTATATTTAAGGGTCTGGTGACTTCCATTTCAGTGTATCTGAAGAAGTGTGCATGCACACAAAAGCTCATACCAAGAACAAACTTAGTTGGTCTCTAAGGTGCTACTGGAAAGAATTTTTTTATTTTATTTTGTTTTGACTATGTTTTGTTTTGACAACACGGCTACCTACCTGTAACTGTTGTAGCCATGTTGGTCTGCCGTAGTTGAAACAAAATAATCCCCCCCTTCAAGTAGCACTTTAGAGACCAATTAAGTTTGTTATTGGTATGAGCTTTATTTTTGTTTTTTTGTTTTTGCTATTATTAATCCATCCTAGCCTCACAACCACATGTGAGATGGATTAGGCTGAACAGTAGTGTCTTTCCAAAGGCTTAACAAAGTAACCTCTTAACTGAGGAATGCATCAAGCTCAGGCCTTCTCCCTGCAGATGGCACTGATTTTTTCCTTGACTCCCACCACAGGTCGCTGAATCCATTCCGGTACCGAATTCACCTGGGAGAATATGAGCTCCCCAAACCAGCACACACCATGGTCCCAGCTGCTGTTAGCCAGATCATAGTGCACCCGTATTATGCTGGAGATGGGCTCAGTGCTGACATTGCACTGGTACGGCTGGAGGAGCCGGTGAATTTCTCTCGGACCATTTTGCCCATCTGCTTGCCCAATGCTTCAGACCCCGATTCCTTCCCTGTGGGGATGTCATGCTGGGTCACTGGCTGGGGTGACCTCTACCCAGAAGGTAAGCATGAATCTGCTCATTCCGGGGTGTATTTATAGGAGGTGGTGTTGCTTCGGAGGTTGGCTGCTGGTGGTGGAGGATTATTGGATGGAACAGAGCGGGGAGTGCAGGATGTGTTAGGAACTAGTTTTGAAACAGGAAACTGGATGAACAAAATGTAATAGTCTCAATTGTAAAATCATAACCAAGAAGGTGGAACTAGGGGCCAGGACACCTACTCTTTTTGGCAGTTGGATATTGACAAATTGCTTTTTGTAAGGGGGAGGGGCGATTTCACATATAGGGAACCTCAAGGTGACAAATGTTGTCCTCCAGGGTCGGATCTACACTCATGGTTTTTAACGTTAAGGAAGGGTTAAGGAATTGTTTTGATAATGTAGATGGACACATAATGTTGTACTTTTTACGTTCATAGTGCATTATTGCCTCATCTTTTTTATTGATTACTCTTTAATTGTTTTATGCTGCTATATCAGTGACAGATCTGCTGTATGTGCAGATAACAAAGGACACGGAGGGAGGATTAAAATGTGACACCAGAGGGTGGAGCAGAGCAACCAGCAGCAGGGAAAGAAACAGCGTTTGGGAAAATGGTGTGGCCGGGTATTACAGTCATACCTCGGGTTGCGTTCGCTGCTAGTTGCGTTCGCTACAGGTTATGAACGTGCCGAACCCAGAAGTACTGGAACAGGTTACTTCCAGATTTCGGTGCGCACACATGCGCAGAAGCACAAAATGACGTCACGAGCATGCACAGAAGCACACCACACACATGCGCAGACATGGCGCTTCAGGTTGTGGACCTTTCAGGTTGCGAACGGGGCTCCAGAACGGATCCTGTTCGCAACCAGAAGTACCACTGTACTTACATTTGACCAAAAAAGAGGGAAGAAACATTTTAATTACAGTAACAAGGATGCCCTGTGACGTTGTAGAATGACAAATCTAATATCGTTCTAATAGGGGGAAATAACATTAAACAGGTCAGTGTACATACAGCCCAGATATCTCTGTCTGGCTCTCAGGACCCACCCCAGCCACATGCCCTCTGGAGTCACAGCCTTCACCTTCCCTGCATTGCACTTTCCTTTAGTGTTATTGCCTGGCTGGAATATGTTCTCAGACTTTGTTAATGCTTCTTACTTGCCTGAGTGCAGGCTAGAGAGGGATGTTTCAGTTTGAAGAAACTAGCCTGCCATACAAAGGGAAAATTCAGCTTTGCACCCTCTGCCCACTTTTGCATGTGTTCCCTCTCGCCATCTTGGAGGTGGCCTCAAAGGGAATGTGGCCCTTGGGGGGAATAAGATTCCCCACCCTGGGGTTCAGGGAGTCCTTCTGGTCGAACTCTTATATGTACAGAATCATTTAAGAACTTCTTGGGGAAGTGATGTCTCACTTGGATTGTATCCAAAGGTGATCAGCTGGACAGAGCTGTGCTCTGAATCAGGCAAGGAAGGATGTCAGCAACAGAGCTAATCTGGAAGTGCTGTTGAATATATGCCCAACATCTCACTTTTCTTGTACCAGCCCCCTTCCTCACTCGGATCCTGCAGGAGCTGGAGGTACCAATCCTAGACGTTGACAAGTGTGACCAAATGTACCACAATGACTCCAGTTCTGACACTGACACTGTGCCAAAGGGCTACAAGCTGATCTATGATGACATGATCTGCGCTGGGTACCCGGAAGGAAAGAAGGACTCCTGCCAGGTAAGATTTGTCAACCAGCCAATGGATCAAGGGCAGAAGATCCCATATTTGTGTATTCCGATGGTGGGGGTGCGTGGGTTTGTGTGTAAAAGAATGCTGTTAGTATGTGTTATGTTTGCTCTCAGATCACCCCTCATTAAGCCAGTCCTTATTTATTTAAAGAATTGAGACCTCATCCTTTAGCCAAGTAGTAGGGCAGTCCCTGCTCTCAGGATTAGAATCCAAAAGACATAACACACAAGGAAAAAGGGATGGGGAGGGTGGAAGGGAAAGAGAGATCTGGGAAGAGAGCAAGAAGACAATGTTAGGGCCAAGAGGACAGGGCTGCTCAGGTCTTCTTTCAGATAGGCAACTTGATGGCAGTTGGAATACTCTATTTCTGGCTGACGCTGCATTTCTTTTTTTTCTTTTAAATCCCATTTATTACACGTGTAACTAATCCCTTCCTCCAGGAAGTTTATGTAGGCCTTGCCCCCTTTGTCAGTTTTATCTGCACAAGACACCTGTCAGTTCAGGGGAGGGAGGCGACTTGCCCAGGGGTCAGCCAGGTAGCTGCAATGCTGAGCAGATCTTTGAACTTGAGTTGCCCTAGATAAATCCCAGCACACTAGCTCCACTGCAACACATTGGCTTTTATGCTTCAAATGACACCATTATTAATAATTTCCACCCCTCCTTTTCATTTTTTTAGGATTAGTATGCACTCACCCATCTTTGTTGTGGTAGGTTTTCATTAGTAAGCTGCAAGACAGGATGGAGCTGCTCCCCTTACAGTAATTAAGAAGCAGTAGGTTTTCTGTGCTGCCCTTGCAGGCCCAAGCACAGTAAAGTAGGGAGGGGACAAGTAGCCAACAGCCAAAAGCCAGATGTTGAGATAAATTAATGCCACAACTTTTTATTGGTTACAGAGAAATAAGTTTGGCATAAACATGAGGCAAGGATCTGTTAACTGAGAAGCTCAAGTGCTGGTCAATGTGCCATCCATTGGACAGTGAGGGGTTGCGCTCAGGTGCTGTGGAGGATGATATCCTGTCACTAATGTTGGAGTAAGATTCAACTGCAAGTCCAGTTGGTTTCTGTACATGGAATGGGCACAAGGTGTCGTCTTGTCCTTCACCTCAGGTTAAACATGTAGTTAGAACTGTAGAGTTGGAAGAGACCTCAAGGGTCATCAAGTCCCACCTCCTGCAATGCAGAAATCTCAACTAAAGCATCCATGACAGATGCCCATCCAATCTCTACTGAGAAACCTCCAATGAAGGAGGGTTCACAACCTCTCTAGCAAATCTATTCCATTGTCAAACAGCTCTTACTGTCAGAAAGTTCTTTTCCTGGTGTCTAATCAGAATCTCCTTTCTTGTAACTTGTTGCCATTGGTTCGAGTCCCACCCTCCAGAACAAGAGAAAACAAGCTTGCTCCCTCTTCCATGTGACAGCCCTTTAGATATTTGAAAATGGCTATCATATCTCCTCTCAGTCTCCTCTTCCCTGGGCTAAACATACCCAGCTCCTTCAACCGTTCCTCATAAGGCTCCTCATATGTGCAGCCCTGGCTTAACATATTTGAATGCTCGATTTTCTTTGCTTGAGTGTCCCCATTTCCTAACGACTTTCTCCTTCCAGGGTGACTCTGGGGGGCCTCTGTCCTGCAAGCTGAACGACACTTGGTTCCTGGCTGGAGTGGTGAGCTTTGGGTTGGGTTGTTCGCAGCCCAACCGCCCTGGAGTCCACACCCGGGTCACCTCCTACGTGGACTGGATTCAACGCACCATGGCAAAGAACACCCCCTCCAGTGGTGGTGCCCGTCTCTCAAGTGCCAGCCCTGCTCTCCTCTTGACTCTCCTTCTCCTGGGCCCTTTTGCCCTGCTGAGGCACTGCTGTTCCGCTACCAGCTGGAAGTGCAATTAAAAATGGAGGTTCCACATGACACTTAATATCATATTATATTCTCCCACTTAAACACTGCATTTCCTGTGCCCAAAGACAAGCCCGTAAGGATGCTCACTCACCCCCATCCAGGACCTGTTCTTAAGAGGACACACTTAATATGGCAGCCTGGTGTTGCTTTATCTAAATAATTAAAACCATCTGCCCCACTCTTCTCCCATGCAAAACCTGCTCTTTTAATGATAGATCAGAACAAATGGCAATTTGGGTTAAACTCGAATTGCTGTTTGCTCCAATTAAGTACTAAAGAGTGGCTTTACCTAGGAGGAAGCAGTGGGACAAAAGGAAGTGTTGAGAAGCCCTGAGATAGGAAACATGTAAAAGCTACACAACACCTATTTTAACATAATTATACTCAGTGCAATTTTTCTAGAAAAAGAGGTGCTGGAACTTACCATGAACACCTTCCTTGTTCTCTTATAATGGCGCCCACCTGACAGGTGCCAAAACTGAGTTCCGTCTGAAAAAAAGAGCCCTGACTAAAACTGCTAGGAGAGTTCTACATATCTAGACTGAAGAGCTGGATATAAATTTTATAATAAAATAATTGTACCCCATTTCCCCCTTGCTACTATAGTCATGAAAATAGGAAAAAAGGGAAGGGTTTGCACCCTAAAATAGGCTTTCGGGCAGCACAAATGAACACAAAGCTTTGGTGTCTGTTTGTATGGGAATACATTATGTATTATTATTATTATTATTAGTCAATGATTATGATAATAGCAAGTGATACATTTCCACACAACAGACACCCCAGCATTGTGATTAACCCGGTGCTTCTTCTCCAGCTCCTCCAATGATGTCCCTTATATCAATCCATGCAGGCATAGCCACTAAACAGGTTCGCACATTTGTAAGAGGGCTTGAAAATACACTTGCCTACATGGGACCTGCAATGAAGCCAAAAAAAAGAACGAGGAGTGACGGAGCAGGGCTGACTCTTCACTTCTTGTTACACAACAGCAGCTGTGCCTGAGTCTATAAAAGGGCTCCTGAAAGTGTCATCTTCCTTTTAGAAAAAAATGTATGTTTATTAATTGTTGAGAATACAACTGTAAAAAGCCAATGAGATGTACAAATAAAACCCAATGATGTTGATAATAGCAAGTGATACATTCCCACACAACAGACACCCCAGCATTGTGATTAACCCTATGCTTCTCCAGCTCCGCCAATGATGTCCCTTATGTCAATCCATGCCAGCATAGCTATGAATGAATCAGAAGCGGGGAGATTTGAGCCCTGTTTATCCAGAAGGACCTGAGACACTGGCGGAGGAAGAGAAGTGCAGGGGGAGCGCACCGCCCCCGGCAGCGTGATCCCGGTGGGGTGCTATCGTGGTTCTCCCCCTGCCTGTGCTGGGTGCCACACCCCCACAGGCGGTGTGCCACACCCCTGCGGGCAGCGTGCCACACCCTCGGGATGCATGCCAGCGCCGCCCCCACCTGCTCTGTGGCCCCCCCGGTGCCAGAGTATGAAGCTCCGCCACTGACCTGAGATGCAGTGGAGTTTGTGTGCAAGGCAACATTCTGGCCCAGACAGGTTCAGGATGCAACAGAACAAGGCAAGTTAGACTGTCTATGACATTAGTGTCGTCTCACATCGAATATAACTGATCTGTGCAAAAGACTCTATGAACAGAATGCAGAGATGCTGTATGCACTTTTGGAACCCAAGGAAATCTTTAATAAAAACAATTAAACACAAAACAAGGCACTTTAGGAATCTGGAGGGAATGATGATACAACCCGGCTCAATTTTTGCTCAAGCGAGAAATAAAGGTGGTAGGTTTGAGAAGGCGAAATAGAGGAACTCAGCCAGGACGTTATCTTATGAAAGGATGTCCTTACTTGCAAGATAAGCTCCTTTCTCTTCTCTATGCTGAGCCAAGCTGAACTAATCGGAAAAAAATTATTTTCATTTTCATTAGTTCGGAGGAGACTCGGGGAATTCCACAATGCTGCCCAGTGCTCTAGATTAGTTGATGATCCAAGAATGGCTTCTTAATCAGATAAACTGGTTTACAGCACCCCCTTGTGCTCAAAATGATTTTGGCACATTTCGAAAGTTGCTACTTTAGGGCTTGTCCACACTTGCGTTTGCTCAGTATCTAGAAAGCACAAGTCCAAGAGGTTTTCCACTTGTCCCATGCTTTCATTTCTCCCACCACTGAGTCAGAAAAAGTGTTGGGGCTTAACCACACTTACCTTTTGCTCCACTCCGCAGATGGGGGCCGCCTCTTCCCCCTCTGCGAGGCCCACTGAGGTGCTTTGGTGCATTCCTTTGAGATCACCAGGGTGCCTTGTGGTCAAAGGGACACGCCTGTGTGAAGGCCCCATTAACAGATCTCCCCTTGGAGAGCTGATGAGGGGGAATGGATTTTGCTCTGTTGCAATATTAAAGCTTTCTGCCTCCACCCATTGTCACCCCTTGTATGTGTAAATAAATCCACACCTTTATTGCTTTATTTAATTATTGCATCTATAGTCTTACCTTGGAAGTCAAACCGAATCCATTCTGGAAGTCCGTTCGACTTCCAAAACATTTGGAAACCAAAGCGTGGCTTCTGACTGGCTGCAGCAAGCTCCTGCAGCCAATCGGAAGCCATGGAAGCCCTGTTGGATGTTCAGCTTCCAAAAGAATGTCCGAAAACCGGAACACTCACTTCCGAGTTTCAATCGTTCAGGAGCCGATTTGTTTGGGAGCCAAGGCGTTTGACTTCCAAGGTATATCTTATTTATACCTACTGGGGCAAGGCTGGGAAACCTCTTGCCCTGCAGATGCTGCTGCACTGAAAAAGTAAAAGAAGAAGGCTATAACTGAGAAGCTGAGATGAGTGCAAAATATTGTATTTAAGAGTTTCTACACACCTCCTGGGTGTGAAAACTCCAAAAATAACGAAGGGGCCATGACCGAAAAGATTATATAAAAAGTATCTATCAGTTTTAGACAGACTGCAAGATATTCAGCTGATTTCTCAGCCGATCTCCATGCCTACTTTGAACTGCCATTTGCTGTTAAAGATCCTTTGGAGGGCAGCCTTCACCTCCCTGTTCCTCAGAGTGTAGATGAGAGGGTTGCAAAGGGGAATGATGACCGTGTAGAAAAGAGAGAGGAACTTGTCGATCTTCACAGAGTCAGGGGTCTTGGGGAGGAAGTACACAAGCGTTGCAGAGCCATAGAAGAGACAGACCACGGTTACGTGAGATGAACAGGTGGAAAAGGCCTTCTGGCGTCCTGTGGCTGATGGCATGCGAAGTATAGCCCTGGTGATGTACACATAGGAAGCCAAGATGACTACAAATGGTCCCACAACAAAGACCACATCCTCAATATAGCTCGTCAGCTCATTGGCGTAGAGATCCGCACATGCCAGGCTGAGTACTGGTGGGATGTCGCAGAAGAAGTGGTCCATCTCATTGGAGCCACAGAAAGGTAGGGAGAAGATGAGTCCGATTTGCACCAGTTGCATTGGGAGACTGAGGGCAAATGAGCCAATCACCAGCCCTACCCGCACTTTATGGCTCATGATTGTCATGTAGCGGAGAGGCAGGCAAATGGCAAGATAGCGGTCATAGGCCATGGCCGCCAGTAGGAAGCACTCGGTCCCACCCAGAAAAAGCAGGAAAAACATCTGTGAGGCACAGGCTGGAATGGAAATGGAGCGCTGCCCAGTGGCCAGGTTGGCCATCATCTTGGGAAGAGTGACAGAGGTGTAACACAACTCTAGCCCCGATAAGCTTCTCAGAAAAAAGTACATTGGAGTTTGAAGGGCAGGGTCCCATGTTGTCACGGCCATGATCAGACCGTTGCCTAGTAGGATAGTCAGATAGACGGTCAGGAAGGTGAAGAAGAGGAGGGCAGGGTACTTATGGTATCCCAGCAACACAAACTCAGTCACAGCGCTCTGGTTCCCCCAGTGTCTGGCCAGGTCAACATCCATCTACAGAAGAACAGAGGCAAGATATGTATGCTGGGAGGCTGCCGCATCCTGAAATGTGATGAAGATCTCGCTCTGTCCAGGCTGTCTGTCATGCAAACACAGACAAACACATATGCTTGCCTAGAGTATGCTACTAGCTGAATCTGACATACCCTGGTGTCCTTCAGATCCCTCTCTTTACCCTGATGTGTCAAAAGCCAATATAAAATGGCTTTAAGATTGCCTGAGCCTTGCCACTTGGATGCAAACTCTATCCTAAAATATACCAACAACTTATAGCTGCTACCACATACTGAATTAATAGAGCAGTAGGATCTTAATATTTTTGATGTGGCAGGAAGACTATGGCCATGTACTGAGACCTCACTCTGCCCAATCTGTCTTTCATTTTTGAGGTGGTAAGAATATAGGAGGTTCAACCTTTCATAAACTCCAGTTTAATGGCTGGATGAAACTTCTGGCTTCAGGATGCTTTCTAGTAGCAAGTGCTTGTATTTTAGAAAGAAGAAGAAGAAAGGCACATCTACTCACACCTGTGCACTTCTTTGCTGACTCAATTTAAATGAAATAATTATGTCAGGGATGGGATGGAAAGAAACCACTCTCACATGAGTAATTACTTCAGCTGATCTCGATTCCCCTCATTCCAATGCACTTGGTTTTCTTCCATAAGAATAAACGATTCACAGGACAGTTGCATTTATCTCTGGATCTAGCTCTAGGTGTTCTTAATTTGGGATGATTGATGATGGATTGTGGGAAGAATCCTAAAATGGGGTGACTATAATTCTAACAAGAAAGTGGGTAAGTGAATGAATGAATGAATTTATTTTTACGGTCACAGACCAACTCACTAAATCAACAATACAAAAGTAATACATTAAAATTTGCACAACAATAACATACACGTATATACACATATACAGCAGCATTTAAAATATATAGATTAGAATCGGGGCATTTAAAATATTGCCTTAAAATTGCCATTTAGGGTTCTGTTCATAGCGATAACACCGCTTGTTCTCTGAGCCTCATGGCTGCTACACAGTATTTCGCTACTTTCAGGGTAATCTCAGGGTCCCTGTCTTCTACAAGGCATTTAAGGCATAGGAATTCATTTGAAGAATTTTGTAAGACTGGGGAAATAAAAACACGGCGTATGTCATTGTAAAAGCGGCAACGTAATAAAACATGAGTAACAGATTCTACCTCCGGCAGGCCACAGGGGCAGAGTCGTTCCGCGTATGGTTTACCTGCAAATCTTCCCTGCAGTAAGGCAGATGGTAATACATTAAATCTAGCAAGGGTAAACGCCCATCTATATTTGGGTATTTGTAATTTTGTCAAATACTTTGCTGGAGAAAATCCTCTCCCATTGTCCCTTATAGCTAGATGTTTGTTCATCTCACTCATATGACGTTGGAGTTCCATATCTCAGACTCGTTGGCGAATGGTTGCTCTTGCTTTCTTGTATCCTGTAGCCAACAAGACCTGAGGCGAGAATCCCAAGTCTCTTAGCTTTCCATACAGAGTGACTTTCCATTTGGATTGGAAAGCGTCCAAAAGGGTTAAGGGTGCCAATCCAACAGGAAAGAAAATAAGTTTCAGCCAGTAATGAATCTTCAGAATCCATATCCGGACACTGACAGGGATTTGCCCTACCTCCAAGTGAACCGCTATATTGGATACACAAGAAGGGATCCCTAGCAAACAGTGGTAGAACTTAGTTTGAAATGATTACAGGGGATCAGAGTTTGAAAAGCTGCAAATCTGTGAGCCAAAGGTCAGTTGTGCTAGTATTTTTGCAGCAAACACCTGAGAGGCTGCTGGAATATATTGTCCTCCTCTCCCATAGAAAAATCTTATGGTAGCTTTAGTAGATCTTTGGACATTTGCAATGATGTTTTTAACCTGATAAATCCATGACCCCCTTTCCTGGAACGTTATACCCAGGTATTTAAAAGTTGCTACTTGTTCAATAGGGTGATAAGTGGGTGAGTGATGCTCATACCAAATGTTTCAGCTGGCAATGAAACACAACCAGCCCTTTAAAAAACAAAACAAAAAAACTATCCTATTTTTTCATTATTGAAATCAGGAATGGGGACCCTGTGGCTAGAGATGGGTAAAAACTGACAAATTTTGTTTCTCACAGTTTCATTTTTCCAATCTTAAGCTCAGTTCTTATCTACCAGTCATCTATCTATCTCATGAAAATTCACCAGCATTTTAAGGGGAATTTTCACCAAACATGTACATTTTGTATTCAATTTTGCCTGATACACACTTCTTCAAAGCTATTAGGTGTAATGGAATACAGTTTCACTAATATATGGATTATATATGGATTATTATGTACACTTTACCCCAGTATATAGATTTTTGTAGATATTACTTTGGTAGAGGACTGCCATGCAAAATTTGGAAAGTGTGAATTTTGAAGGATAACTGTTTTGGCTCATGTATTGTTTGGGAAAGTGAGAAGCATGTAGGTTTGCCCATAAATACAAACTGAATTGAATTCTGTCTCCCACCCCCGCCACCCCCACCCCTTCCTGTGGCCCTTCAGATTTTGCTGGGCTCTAGCTCACATCAGCCCCAGCCAGCATGACCAATGGTCAGAAATGTTGGGAACTAGTGTCCAGCAACATCTGGAAAGCCACAGGAAAGCCCTCATCCCTAGGTTAGATTCCACAAGACAGGACTTCTCTGATAACATACAGAGTTGGTTCATCCAATGAAAGTGATTGGCAGTAGGTTCGTAAAGATAAGAGGCAGTTCTTCTTCACTCAAAATCAACTTATCTTGATGGCAAAGTTTTAACTGATGAAATTGAGTGACAGGCTGAAGTTGCCAGAATGCCTTGAATACCCACAAAAAAAGAGTCCTCAATTCCCAAACTCCCTAGAAGAAATCACCTCACCTTACCTCCTCACAATGCAAGGATAATTCAGATCCCGAAGAGCTGAATACATTCATGAGTGATCATATATCAATGAGCAACATAAATTGTTTCAGGTACTCATTCCTCCGTGCTCTGGCTGCTTCACCTTTCCTGCAAAGCTCTCCTCCGCATTTCAACATGTAACTCAAATAAAATTCTGGTCCACCACCTACTATCCTAGGCTACATTTTCTATTTCCACATTCATTATTCTTACCAACCTGATTTGGGTTCTCTTCCCTTGAGGTGTGTTCCCTAACTAACCCTACTGAATTGGCATAGGGAAGGAAGAACATTTACCGGCTTTGCAGCTGAGGTGCCGCTGTGCTAAGCGCTGGGTTAGTTTCTCCTGTAAGAACCAGGGCAGGAAGCCTCTACCTGTGTCCTTGCCTAGCAACCACACTTTCCCATGGTATATATAGAGTTGCCATTCACATGCATGATGGAAGAGGAAGGTGGCTGTGGGGACTCCCACAGGAGCAAATGTGCTAATCATGCTAAACATTGGAAATACAGTTTGTGTTGAGAACATGTAGGGATGTAAAAATCCTAGGTGTTTGGTCTCATTGTCACCGGCTCCTTTAGCAGAATCACTATTCTGCACCAACTTAGCATGGAACATAGTGTGATCATAGGGCTGGCTCTGTTGTTATGGAGAGTGGATGTCCCACCCAGGCCTCCAATGTGATGTTACGATATTGGAAATGTGAATATCCCCAGAGGGTTCCTGGCAGAATTGTTGGAAGACAGTGTGGCGTGTGCCATGTACTGGTCCCAGGTATGCAGTTCTCCAACAACAACAAAATATTAAAAAGTGCATTTTATGGGAGTGTGTGCATATAATATAGTGCATATAATTGTCAGCATTTCACTCCTCCATTGCTTGATATGTAATTGTTACATCACATGTCTGTGTTTACTTTCCAGGCTTGGAAAGTGTGAGAATGGAAGTCAGTCTTATCTCTTCCGCTCTATTGCACTTTTGTCTTTTTTCTCTCTCTCTCTTGGAGAAGAAAGGAGAGAGTCACCATGATTGCTTTGTCCTGTATATATTGCTTAATAAATACTTAGAATGCACACACCAAAGCTCCACTTCGTTTCTGCTATACTGTGCTGAGTGAGCATGCACATAGTCTTCTGATATGTGTTACTGGTGCGTGCCAGGACTGAAGATTTATGGACGTCCCGGGCTGTGCTGCATTAGGAAGATGCCCAGAGAGGTTTGTGAACAAAAATGGACATTAGAGGAAATTGCTTGAAATATGTGTGAATTAGACAAAACCTCTTACAAAAATACATATATTAGAAATAAGCTGAAAAATCTGTATGAATTTTCACTGGAATTTCTAAACAAAGACATTGCCAACGGATGTTGAAATTGAACTTGACTGGAAAAAGAAGAAACTGAGAGAAACTGAAATCGACAGATTTATACATCCACAAATAAAACCCAATGATGTTGATAATAGCAAGTGATACATTCCCACACAACAGACACCCCAGCATTGTGATTAACCCTATGCTTCTCCAGCTCCGCCAATGATGTCCCTTATGTCAATCCATGCCAGCATAGCTATGAATGAATCAGAAGAGGGGAGATCTGAGCCCTGTTTATCCAGAAGGACCTGAGACACTGGCGGAGGAAGAGAAGTGCAGGGGGAGGGCACCACCCCCGGCAGCGTGATCTCGGTGGGGTGCCATCGTGTTCTCTCCCCCTGCCTGTGCTGGGCGCCACGCCCCCACAGGCGGCATGCCACGCCCTCAGGGTGTGCGTCATATCCCTGTGGGCAGCGTGCCACACCCCCAGGATGCACGGCACACCCCCGGGATGCGTGCCAGCCCCACCCCCACCTGCTCTGTGCCCCCCCACCCCGGTGCCAGAGTATGAAGCACTGCCACTGATCTGAAATGCAGTGGAGGAGTGTGTGCAAGGCAACATTCTGCCCCAGACAGGTTCAGGATGCAACAGAACAAGGCAAGTTAGACTGTCTATGACATTAGTGTTGTCTCACATAGAATACAACTGATCTGCGCAAAGGACTCTATGAACGGAATGCAGAGATGCTGTATGCACTTTTGGAACCCAAGGAAATCTTTAATAAAAACAATTAAACACAAAACAAGGCACTTTAGGAATCTGGAGGGAATGATGATACAACCCGGCTCAATTTTTGCTCAAGCGAGAAATAAAGGTGGTAGGTTTGAGAATGCGAAATAGAGGAACTCAGCCAGGACGTTATCTTATGAAAGGATGTCCTTACTTGCAAGATAAGCCCCTTTCTCTTCTCTATGCTGAGCCAAGCTGAACTAATCGGAACAGATTATTTTCATTTTCATTAGTTCGGAGGAGACTCGGGGAATTCCACAATGCTGCCCAGTGCTCTAGATCAGTTGACGATCCAAGAATGGCTTCTTAATCAGATACCTGTAAACTGGTTTACAGCACCCCCTTGTGCTCAAAATGATTTCAGCACATTTCGAAAAGTTGCTACCAGTACTCTAGGGCTTGTCTACACTTGCGTTTGTTCAGTATCTAGAAAGCACGAGTCCAAAAGGTTTTCCACTTGTCCCATGCTTTCATTTCTCCCACCACTGAGTCAGAAAAAGTGTTAGGGCTTAACCACACTTACCTTTGCACCACTCCGCAGATGGTGGCCGCCTCTTCCCCCTCTGCGAGGCCCACTGAGGTGCTTTGGTGCATTCCTTTGAGATCACCAGGGTGCCTTCTTGTCAAAGGGACACGCCTGTGTGAAGGCCCCATTGGAGATCTGATGAGGGGGAATGGATTTTGCTGTGTTGCAATATTAAAGCTTCCTGCCTCCACCCATTGTCACCCCTTGTATGTGTAAATAAATCCACACCTTTATTGCTTTATTTAATTATTGCATCTATAGTCTTACCTTGGAAGTCAAACAGAATCCATTCTGGAAGTCCGTTCGACTTCCAAAACATTTGGAAACCAAAGCGTGGCTTCTGACTGGCTGCAGCAAGCTCCTGCAGCCAATCGGAAGCCGTGGAAGCCCTGCTGGATGTTCAGCTTCCAAAAGAATGTCTGAAAACCGGAACACTCACTTCCGAGTTTCAATCGTTCAGGAGACGATTTGTTTGGGAGCCAAGGCATTTGACTTCCAAGGTATATCTTATTTATACCTACTGGGGCAAGGCTGGGAAACCTGTTGCCCTGCAGATGCTGCTGCACTGAAAAAGTAAAAGAAGAAGGCTATAACTGAGAAGCTGAGATGAGTGCAAAATGTTGTATTTAAGAGTTTCTACACAGCTCCTGGGTGTGAAAACTCCAAAGATAATGAAGGGGCCATGACCAAAAAGATTATATAACAAGTATCTATCAGTTTTTTTTTTTTAAGTTTCAAATCTTTATTACTCATTTAAAATATACTTACATATATGCATAAGCATATACAAATACAAATTTAAAACATCACATATATCTACATAAAAAGAAAAGATAAACATTGTTGTTGAAAGTAAAAAGAAGGAAAAAAAGAAAAGAAATTAGAAAAGAAAAAGAAAAAAGATGGAAAAATAGAGAAGAAAAGAAAAAAAGAAAAAAGGGGGGGAAAGAGAAAGAACAAAGAAGAGAAAATCATCAGAGAGAAAAGTTAAGGCAAAAGAAAATCGTCAGTAAACATACACAATTAATCTTCTAAGTGTACTTCCACTGCTTTTACAACGGTTCATAATTTTAAATTAATACTTTATTGCATCTGTCATTTTTTATACTTTTACCAATTTATACACAAATCCTCAAATCTCTGCTTTACTAAACCATATTTCGTCTTGTTATTCTAAACACAGCCAGTACCTTTCATTCACTTCTTGTTTGCTCAAATAATCATGAAAATATTTCCACTGATTTTTTACCATATCTCTTGATTTCCCTCTAATAATATCTGTCAGCTTCGCGAGTTCCAGATATTCTGATATTTTGCTTTGCCACTCTCCTTTTGATGGTATTTGGTTCCCTTTCCAATATTTCTCTATGAGAGTTCTTGCAGCTGTTGTCACATAGAGAAAAATACTTATTCTATCTTTTGGAATTTCGTTGTTTAATATTCCTAATAGATATAGCTCCGCTTTTTTACTATATGATGTTTTAATCAACTTTTTAACCTCTTCATGTATCATATTCCAGATTTTTTTAATTTCGGGACAAGTCCACCACATGTGGAACAGCGTTCCAATCTGATCTTTACATCTCCAACATTTATTATTCCCAGATTTGTTTATCTTGGCTATTCTCTCTGGTGGCAAGTACCATCTATGATGCACCTTCATGAAGTTTTCTTTTATTTGGTAAGAAGCCGTGAAGTTAATATTTTTCGTCCAGAACTGCTTCCACTTTTCATATTCAATTTTGTGGCCTATATCCTGTTCCCATTTTATCATACCTCTGCTTTTAATTTCTGAATCCGGTTGTCCTCTACTTAATAATCTATACATTTTTGATAGCATTTTCTGTTTACATACTATAACTTCATCCAATTTTATTTCTTTATTTTCAAAGCCTCTACTCTTTAAATCTTTTTCAAATACTGCTCTTAACTGGAGATATTCCAGCCAGCTTATGCCTAAAGATCTTAAATCTTCATATTTTTTTAATTTTGGGTTTTCCTTCACTTCATCAACTAATTCTTTGTATATAGGCCATTACCTTCTTGTCATATTTTTAAATGTTGATGTGGCTTCCACAGGTGAGGTCCACCATGAGGTTTTTTGCATCATTTTTATTTTAGTTCTTTCCCATATTTCCATCAGGGCTTTCCTTACCAAATGGTTATTAAATCTTTTATGCATCTTTAATTTCTCATAGAATAAGTACCCATGCCATCCGTATAACTTGTCCCAACCTTCCAATTCTAGGATTTCTTTATTCTCTAATGTTATCTAGTCCTTAAGCCAGATCCAACCTGCTGCATCATAATATGTTATTAAATCTGGAACCCCAAAGCCGCCTACTTCTTTAGGACTAATCATAATTTCTTGCTTAATCCTCGCTTTCCCCCCCTGCCATATAAAATTTGCCAGATCTTTTTGGCAGTTCTTTAAGTACTTAGTTCCAATTATCACTGGTGCTGTCGGAAAAGAACAAAATTTTTGGGAGTATCACCATTTTTGTCATAGATACCCGTCCCAGCAAGGATAAATTTAATTTCTCCCATTTTTTCAATAATTCCTTAACTTCCTTCCATAATCTAACATAATTATCCTTAAATAAATTTGTATTTTTGTTTGATATCCACAATCCTAGGTATTTTGCTTTGGGTTCAATTTTTAGTCCGGTTAATTCCTCTAATCTTTTTTTTCTCCTTCTCCCCCATATTTTTTGTTAGTAATTTGGATTTTTCTTTATTTAATTTAAAGCCTGAACTCTTCCCAAATTCGTTAATTCTTTCCAAGCTTTCCTGTAAACTAACGGGGATTCTACCATAATGATCACGTCATCCGCGTATGCCTTCACTTTATGACTGTAATTTCCAACAGTTATCCCTTTAATTTCTCTGTCCTCTCTTAATGTGCTTAAAAGAATTTCCAAAGTTATAATAAATAACAATGGAGACAAGGGACAGCCTTGCCTGACTCCTCTTTCGATATCAAAACCTTCGGTGAGATCATTGTTTATAATTAACCTTGCGCTTTGTTTGTTGTATATAGCTTTAATTCCATTCATGATTTTCTCTCCTATTTTCCACTTCTCCAAATTTCTCAACATAAATTTCCAGGAAATGCTATCGAAAGCTTTCTCTGCATCCACTAATAACATCGCAATTTTTTTTACTAGGGTTTAGTTCGGCATATTCCCATAAGTTAATTATTGCTCTAGTGTTATCCTTAATTTGTCTTTCTGGAAGAAAGCCCGCTTGGTCCTTGCCTATAACTCTTTTTAATACTCTCTTTATCCTATTTGCCAACACTCCTGTGAAGATTTTATAGTCTATATTTAATAACGATATTGGTCTGTAGTTTCTTGTTAATTTCAGATCAGCACCTTGCTTTGGGAGCAGTGTTATCAAGGCCTCCTGCCACGATTTGGGGATTCTTCCTTTTTCCAAGATCTCATCCAAAACAACCTTTAATTTGGGTATCACTATCTCTTTAAAATTTTTATAATATATTACCGGTATCCCGTCCGGGCCTGGGGATTTTCCTGTTTTCAAATTGCTTATTACCTCCTCAATCTCTTCTATTTTAATTCTTGCATTTAGCATATTATATTCCTCCTCTTTAATTTCCAGTAGTTTCTTCCCATTTAAATAATTTTGCATTTCGCTCTCATCCTCTCCTTTATTATCATATAGGCTTTTGTAGTATCTCCAAAAACTCATCTTAATTTGTTCAGAATCCGTTAGTTCCTTCTCCCCTTCCACTATTTTATTTATCACTCTATCTACTTGTCTTTCTTTGGCTAACCATGCTAGCATTCTACCCGGCTTATTTGCCTGCTCAAAATACCTTTGTTTTGTCCAAAGAATCTTCTTTTCTACCTCTTTATTTATCATATTCGATAGATGTGATTGTAAATTTTTTATACTCAGTCTTAATTCTTCACTTTTTGGATTTTTGACCAATTCCTTTTCCTTATTTCTTATTTGTTTATTCATTTCCATAAAATTATTATTATTTTTTCTCCTGATTTCTCTCATTTGTTGAATCCCATGCCCCCTCATATAAGCTTTGCTAGTGTCCCAAATCACCATACTACCCGTTGTTTGGTTTTCATTTAGTACAAAAAATTCCTTTAATGCCTCTTTAGCTTTATTTGCTCTTTCCTCATCCCTCCATAATTCTTCATTCATCCTCCACCTCCCTCTTGTACATTTCCTGAATTTCATATATACTGTCACCGGGTTATGATCGGAAATAGATTTGTTTAGTATTTCTGTTTTATCTACATTTAACATTAATTGTTTTGAGTCCCAAATGGCATCAATCCTTCCTCCAGATTTATGCACTTCAGAATAATGGGTGATATCTCTAGTGTTTGGGTTTTTGGTTCTCCAAATATCATATAAATTTAAATTTGTAACCAAATTAAAAAAGGATAAAGGAGGTTTGCCAGAATTAGACACTTTCTCCCTATCAGTCCTGTCCAAATCATTAGAGATCACACCATTTTGATCTCCCATAAATATAATATCTTCCCCTATATAATCCCAGAGCTTATCCTCCAAATTTCTATAGAATTCATCTTTTCTATTATTAGGGGCATAGAAGCCTACCAAGACAATTTTCCCCACTTCTGTTTGTATTTCCACAACTAGTATTCTCCCATCCTCATCTTCGAATAACTGTTGGATGTTCAGCTTCCAAAAGAATGTCCGAAAACCGGAACACTCACTTCCGAGTTTTAATCATTCAGGAGCCGATTTGTTTGGGAGCCAAGGAGTTTGACTTCCAAGATATATCTTATTTATACCTACTGGGGCAAGGCTGGGAAACCTGTTGCCCTGCAGATGCTGCTGCACTGAAAAAGTAAAAGAAGAAGGCTATAACTGAGAAGCTGAGATGAGTGCAAAATGTTGTATTTAAGAGTTTCTACCCAGGTGGCGCTGTGGGTTAAACCACAGAGTCTAGGGCTTGCCGATCAGAAGGTTGGCGGTTCGAATCCCTGCGACGGGGTGAGCTCCTGTTGTTCGGTCCTAGCTCCTGCCCACCTAGCAGTTCGAAAGCACGTCAAAGTGCAAGTAGATAAATAGGGACCGCTCCAGCGGGAAGGTAAACGACGTTTCCGTGCGCTGCTCTGGTTAGCCAGAAGTGGCTTTGTCATGCTGGCCACATGACCCGGAAGCTGTCTGCGGACAAACGCCGGCTCCCTCGGCCTATAGAGCGAGATGAGCGCCGCAACCCCAGAGTCGGACACGACTGGACCTGACCGTCAGGGGTCCCTTTACCTTTACCTTACACACCTCCTGGGTGTGAAAACTCCAAAGATAATGAAGGGGCCATGACCGAAAATATTATATAACAAGTATCTATCAGTTTTAGACAGACTGCAAGATATTCAGCTGATTTCTCAGCCGATCTCCATGCCTACTTTGAACTGCCATTTGCTGTTAAAGATCCTTTGGAGGGCAGCCTTCACCTCCCTGTTCCTCAGAGTGTAGATGAGAGGGTTGCAAAGGGGAATGATGACCGTGTAGAAAAGAGAGAGGAACTTGTCGATCTTCACAGAGTCAGGGGTCTTGGGGAGGAAGTACACAAGCATTGCAGAGCCATAGAAGAGACAGACCACTGTTACGTGAGAGGAACAGGTGGAAAAGGCCTTCTGGCGTCCTGTGGCTGATGGCATGCGCAGTATAGCCCTGGTGATGTACACATAGGAAGCCAAGATGACTACAAATGGTCCCACAATAAAGACCACATCCTCAATATAGGTCGTCAACTCATTGGCGTAGAGATCCGCACATGCCAGGCTGAGTACTGGTGGGATGTCGCAGAAGAAGTGGTCCATCTCATTGGAGCCACAGAAAGGTAGGGAGAAGATGAGTCCGATTTGCACCAGTTGCATTGGGAGACTGAGGGCAAATGAGCCAATCACCAGCCCTACCCGCACTTTATGGCTCATGATTGTCATGTAGCGGAGAGGCAGGCAAATGGCAAGATAGCGGTCATAGGCCATGGCCGCCAGTAGGAAGCATTCGGTCCCACCCAGAAAAATCAGGAAAAACATCTGTGAGGCACAGGCTGGAATGGAAATGGAGCGCTGCCCAGTGGCCAGGTTGGCCATCATCTTGGGAAGAGTGACAGAGGTGTAACACAACTCTAGCCCCGATAAGCTTCTCAGAAAAAAGTACATTGGAGTTTGAAGGGCAGGGTCCCATGTTGTCACGGCCATGATCAGACCGTTGCCTAGTAGGATAGTCAGATAGACAGTCAGGAAGGTGAAGAAGAGGAGGGCAGGGTACTTATGGTATCCCAGCAAGACAAACTCAGTCACAGCGCTCTGGTTCCCCCAGTGTCTGGCCAGGTCAACATCCATCTACAGAAGAACAGAGGCAAGATATGTATGCTGGGAGGCTGCCGCATCCTGAAATGAGATGAAGATCTCGCTCTGTCCAGGCTGTCTGTCATGCAAACACAGACAAACACATATGCTTGCCTAGAGTATGCTACTAGATGAATCTGACATGCCCTGGTGTCCTTCAGATCCCTCTCTTTACCCTGATGTGTCAAAAGCCAATATAAAATGGCTTTAAGATTGCCTAAGCCTTACCACTTGGATGCAAACTCTATCCTAAAATATACCAAAAACATATAGCTGCTACCACATACTGAATTAATAAAGCAGTAGGATCTTAATATTTTTGATGTGGCAGGAAGACCATGGCCAAGTACTGAGACCTCACTCTGCCCAATCTGTCTTTCATTTTTGAGGTGGTAAGAATATAGGAGGTTCAACCTTCCATAAACTCCAGTGTCCACAATTTAATGGCCAGATGAAACTTTTGGCTTCAGAATGCTTTCTAGTAGCAAGTGCTTGTATTTTAGAAAGAAGAAGAAGAATGGCACATCTACTCACACCTGTGCACTTCTTTGCTGACTCAATTTAAATGAAATAATTATGTCAGGGATGGGATGGAAAGAAACCACTCTCACATGATTAATTACTTCAGCTGATCTCAGTTCCCTCCATTCCAATGCATTTGGTTTTCTCCCATAAGAATGAATGATTCACATTGCAGTTCTCACTGGCAAAGATGACCTCCAGATTCTGTGACCTAGATCTAGCTCTAGGTGTTCTTAATTTGGGATGATTGATGATGGATTGTGGGAAGAATCCTAAGATGGGGTGACTATAATTCTTACAAGAAAGGGGGTGAGTGATGCTCATACTGAATGTTTCAGCTGGCAATGCAACACAACCAGCCCTTTAAAAAACTATCCAATTTTTTTCTTTATTGAAATCAGGAATGGGGACCTTGTGGCTAGAGGTGGGTAAAGCTGTCAAATTTTGTTTCTCACAGTTTCATTTTCCCAATCTTAAGTTCAGTTCTTATCTATCTATCTATCTATCTACCTATCATCTACCTATCTATCTTATGAAAATTCATCAGCATTTTAAGGGGAATTTTCACCAAACATGTATATTTTGTATTCAATTTTGCCTGATACACACTTCTTCAAAGCTATTAGGTGCAATGGAATACAATTTTGTATGCTGGTTTCACTAATATATGGATTATTATGTACACTTTACCCCAGTATATAGATTTTTGTACATTTTACTTTGGTAGAGGACTGCCGTGCAAAATTTAGAAAAGTGTGAATTTTGAAGGATAACCGTTTTGGCTCATGTATTGTTTGGGAAAGTGAGAAGCATGTAGGTTTGCCCATAAATACAAACTGAATTGAATTCTGTCTCCCACCCCCGCCACCCCCACCCCTTCCTGTGGCCCTTCAGATTTTGCTGGGCTCTAGCTCACATCAGCCCCAGCCAGCATGACCAATGGTCAGAAATGTTGGGAACTAGTGTCCAGAAACATCTGGAGAACCACAGGTTCCCTATCCCTAGGTTAGATCCCACAAGACAGGACTTCTCTGATAACATACAGAGTTGGTTCATCCAATGGAAGTGATTGGCAGTAGGTTCGTAAAGATAAGAGGCAGCTCTTCTTCACTCAAAATCAACTTATTTTGCTGGCAAAGTTTTAACTGATGAAATTGAGTGACAGGCTGAAGTTGCCAGAATGCCTTGAATACCCACAAAAAGAGTCCTAAATTCCCAAACTCCCTAGAAGTAATCACCTCACCTTACCTCCTCACAATGCAAGGATAATTCAGATCCCGAAGAGCTGAATACATTCATAAGTGATCATATATCAATGAGCAACATAAATTGTTTCAGGTGCTCATTCCTCTGTGCTCTGGCTGCTTCACCTTTCCTGCAAAGCTCTCCTCCGCATTTCAACATGTAACTCAAATAAAATTCAGGTCCACCACCTTCTATCCTAGGCTACATTTTCTATTTCCACATTCATTATTCTTACCAACCTGATTTGGGTTCTCTTCCCTTGAGGTGTGTTCCCTAACTAACCCTACTGAATTGGCATAGGGAAGGAAGAACATTTACCTGCTTTGCAGCTGAGGTGCCGCTGTGCTAAGCGCTGGGTTAGTTTCTCCTGTAAGAACCAGGGCAGGAAGCCTCTACCTGTGTCCTTGCCTAGCAACCACACTTTCCCATGGTATATATAGAGTTGCCATTCACATGCATGATGGAAGAGGAAGGTGGCTGTGGGGACTCCCATAGGAGCAAATGTGCTAATCATGCTAAACATTGGAAATACAGTTTGTGTTGAGAACATGTAGGGATGTAAAAATCCTAGGTGTTTGGTCTCATTGTCCACAGGCTCCTTTAGCAGAATCACTATTCTGCACCAACTTAGCATGGAACATAGTGTGATCATAGGGCTGGCTCTGTTGTTATGGAGAGTGGATGTATCACCCAGGCCTCCAATGTGATGTTACGATATTGGAAATGTGAATATCCCCAGAGGGTTCCTGGCAGAATTGTTGGAAGACAGTGTGGCGTGTGCCATGTACTGGTCCCAGGTATGGTGGAGGTAGGGATCAGGGAGAAATTCATTTGAATGTACCCAGTTCACACTTCCTGAACCAATACATGAACAGCGGCACTGCTATCCTTCAAAATCTGCACTTCTCTGAATTTTGCAATGCAGTTCTCCAACAACAACAAAATATTTAAAAGTGCATTTTAGGGGAGTGTGTGCATATAATATAGTGCATATAATTGTCAGCATTTCACTCCTCCGTTGCTTGATATGCAATTGTTACATCACATGTCTGTGTTTACTTTCCAGGCTTGGAAAGTGTGAGAATGGAAGTCAGTCTTATCTCTTCCGCTCTATTGCACTTTTGTCTTTTTTCTCTCTCTCTCTTGGAGAAGAAAGGAGAGAGTCACCATGATTGCTTCGTCCTGTATATATTGCTTAATAAATACTTAAATGCGCAACCAAAGCTCCACTTCGTTTCTGCTATACTCTGCTGAGTGAGCATGCACATAGTCTCCTGATATGTGTCACTGGCGCGTGCCAGGACTGAAGATTTATGGACGTCCCGGGCTGTGCTGCATTAGGAAGATGCCCAGAGAGGTTTGTGAACAAAAATGCACATTAGAGGAAATTGCTTGAAATATATGTGAATTAGACAAAACCACTTACAAAAATACATATATTAGAAATAAGCTGAAAAATCTGTATGAATTTTCACTGGAATTTCTAAACAAAGACATTGCCAACTGATGTTGAAATTGAACTTGACTGGAAAAAGAAGAAACTGAGAGAAACTGAAATTGACAGATTTATACATCCACAGTGTGTGTGAGCATTCACAGCAAGCCCCTATTCTTCGTCTTTGATATGGGACCCCACAACAGTTTTCTAAACATGTAGTAGGCCAGATAGTTGGGTTCACACACTTTTATTGTGAAGGGAGTTTCCCAGTGCCCTCTACCTTTCCCAAAGCCCCGTCCCCAAATGTGCTATAGCTATAAAGGGTAGTTATATCAGCATGATGTAGGGAAGAACCTCTGAACATCCTAGTGCAAATCCAAAATTAGTTTAATCAAAAATCATTTATTCAGGGGAGCAGAGCAGAAGACAAAAGGAGCCAGGCATGTAAGTAAATAAGAGTTTCCTGAAACCTTAGTTATATGTTCTGGTTTTCTTCTTATAAAGAACAGCACCCTTTTTGGACGATTAGTTTGTGGCAAGGTTCAAGACAGGCGGCTGTAATAATTGTTAATCCTTCTCCGAGGAGACACAATGAAATTAATGGAAATGACTTACTTGGGTCTACTGACCTCAATGAGTCTACTCATAGTAGGACTTAGTTGGATACACCCAGGGGGACTTACAGGATCCCCTAAAAGGCAATTTGAGTTTTGGGAGATAGGGATTATTTTAAAGGTTTAAGAAATGAACGAAAGTTGCTTACCCTGTGCCCACCCCAAAAGCTCTTTTCCTGCACAACAGTTTAGTGAGGGCAACCTTCACCTCCCTGTTCCTGAGAGTGTAGATGAGGGGATTGCAAAGGGGAATGATGACCGTGTAGAAAAGAGAGAGGAACTTGTCAACTTTCAGAGAGTCCCCTGTCTGCGGGTGCAAGTACACAAGCATCCCCGAGCCATAGAAGAGACTGACCACAATCAGGTGGGACGAGCAAGTGGAGAAGGCCTTCTGGCGTCCAGTGCCTGATGGCATGCGCAGGATGGTTCTGGTTATGCGGGCATAGGAGGCCACTATGAGGAAAAAGGGGAGCACCACCACGAGGATGTTCTCTGCATACACAGCCAACTCGTTGGCATACAGGTCGGCACATGCCAGGCGAAGTATGGGTGGGATGTCGCAGAAGAAGTGGTCGATCTCATTGGGCCCACAAAAAGGCAAGGAGAAGACAAACCCAATTTGCAACAAGTGCACCACAAGGCTGATGGCAAAGGAACTGACCACCATCCCCATCCGCACCTTATGGCTCATGATGGTCATGTAGTGGAGAGGCAGGCAGATGGCAAGATAGCGGTCGTAGGCCATGGCCACTAGCAGGAGGCATTCTGTGACACCCAGGAAGAGCATAAAGAACATTTGTGCAGCGCAGGCTATCAGCGAGATAGAGAGGTCCCCTAAGATAAGATTGGCCATCATTTTAGGAAGGGTGACTGAAGTGTAGCAGATCTCTAACCCCGAGAGACTGCGCAAGAAGAAGTACATGGGAGTATGGAGAGCAGGGTCCAGCGTCGTCACCACCACAATAAGGCCATTGCCCAGTAATATGGCCAGGTAGATGACCAGGAAGGCAGAAAAAAGGAGGACAGGGTGTCCTTGGTATCCCAGCAAGATGAATTCCTTCACTGTGCTTTGGTTCTTCCAGCGTCTGGCCTGCTCAGCATCCATCTGTAGAGGCAAGTGAGGAATTTGTGAGTCTCAGGTCCAGTTTCTGGATCTGGATCAGGAGGACAGTGGTGGGTGACAAAGGGTAAAAGTGCCCATATCCTCCCACTAGAGACAGGATAGAGATCCTCTGTCCTTTGCAGTGACCATTTATTGAGAAGAGGAGAAATAATCCAACAACCAAGGGCAAAACAATTCATTTACCCAAGAGTAAATGGTAAAGTCGACCAGAGGCAGACTTTGGTCATCTTTCATAACATGGTGCCCTTTGCAAGGCCAAAATCTGGTGCCCAATAAATGGATCTTCTCAATTATGGATCTTCTCAATTTTGTGCCCTCTGAGTTCTGTGTCCTGTGTGGGGTGGGGGGTGGGAAGAACTGCCCAAATCACCCTAAATCTGACACTGTAGGTGTGATTGAACCCAATGGAGCTTACTCCTGAGTAGACATGTACGATTGCACTGTGAGTGTGCGGCAGGGGGAATAGAAGAAATACAAAAAAGGGGGAGAGAAGAACAAAAACAGAGAGGAAGAATGAAACAGAAAAGGAACATGTATATATGTGATTGAAGAAGGATCAACAGTAGCTCATGCAATTGTTGCAGATTAGGTTCAAGGTGATCCACAGGAGGGTGGTCAGGCGCAAAAGAGGACAGGGCTTTTGCACCTGCATATTTGACACTTATTTATTAATTATTTCAAATTCTAACTCACCCTTCCTCCCCAAAGAGCGCCCAGGGTAACTCACAACAATAAAAATGTTGTGTAACAGAATTCAAAGCAGCACTATAATCTATGGTCGGCTTCATAAAATTATTGGTCACAAACCTGGATAATTTTTAATTTTTTTTTACATGTTATGCAGGTTAAAAGGGGGAATGTCTGATTTCCTTGCATTCTTTCAAACGCCTTCTGGAAACTGTATTGTAGTGTATTCTTAGAAGACGGACTGGTTTGCTTGTTTTTAATCATGTTTAGCTGCCTGGACTCCGTAGCCTAAAATCCCCTGCTTTCTCTCCATTAATAGCAAATATTTTTGTATCTGACCTTTCATTCAAAATTCTTGCACATGAAATATGTGTTGATGCAATTGTGTGAATTTTGGGCTCCTGACTTAATGGCCCAGGGTTGTTGTGAGAATAAAATAAAATACAATTTTTTAAAATGAGAAACGTCTGCAGAGGGAACTATGTACCTTAAAGCTTGCCTCCCCCAATAAATCTTGAGTTCTATGATCAGTGGAGGAGGCCCTTTGATTACTTCAAAATTTATCCCACCTTGCTTTGTTGGGGGGGGGGGCTCCTCCTCATTCTGTTGGGTGCCTTGGCAGAAAGGCAATACATAAATACAGCAAGTAAGAAAATTAATAAAATAAAATAAACGTTGCCACCAAGTCTTGCCCTGAAGGCACTACTGAGGATGTTTGCATTCTAGTCCAACAACAAACCTGTGAGGTATAACCTAGTTTGAGCAATAAGGACTGGTCCAAAGCCACCCAAGAAATTTATGGATAAAAGGGAATTTCAACCCATGTCCTTTTGCTACCAACTGAACACTGTAGTCCTTATATTACACTGGCTTCGTGAACCTGCTTTCCTCTCCTGCCTGAACAAGGAAGTAATACTGTGGTACGAGGACTTCCATTGCTCTGCAAGTTTCTGTCAGGCAGTCTGTGGTGCACCCACATTAAAAATTTATATTTATTTTCCATTGTATTTTATTCTTTTATTTCTAATACTGTGTTTATTGGATTACAAATAAAATAAATAAAACGAACAACAAAAGTACAATTAAAGATCACACAAAGCACCTAGCACAAAGCACCACAAATGCCATAAGGGGCAGAAAAAAACGATTAAATGGCCCACCAAGACCCTCAGCAATTTTCAAGTGGTGCGGGGAGAGTTTGGGAACCACAGTAATAGGACAAACAAGAACAGTGAAAAGCAGCTGATTTTTTTTGGTGACAAGAGGCTGAAAGAGAGAGCAAACAGACAGAGATAATCTAGGTAAGTCAGACACCCAAGCGAACATTTCTACAGCTGAAGGATGTCCCTCCCCTAATTTATCATTATGGAGAACTTATTATAGAATTATGGTAGTCTTAAGCTAGCAGGAGGAGTGTTTACCTTCTTTGCAGCTGTGTTTCTGCTGTCCACATCTCTTGCCAGGCCACTGTATTTCCCTTGCCAGGGTCAGAGTAGGGGACTCTTAACACCCTTTAGCTTTAGCATGGGAAGCAGTGCTCTCCCAAATGCCTATTGCTGATGTAGGGAGTGTCAGAGAGCAGTTGGCTGCTAACTAACTTTGCCACCAAAGGTCGTTGTTAGCCAACCCAAGTTCAGCATCAACTGTATCAGTGGTAGGATTCCAGTGGGAACCATATGTTTACCCATTCCACTGGGTAAACAGCAAAGAAAGAAGTACCTTTTAAATCAAGAGCATCAGAAGAGCCCCACTGGATCAGTCCTAGGTCCAGCAGGATTTGAAGGCAATAATGGTTTCTCCCTCCAGCAACTGGCTCACAGTGACTAGGTAAAGGTAAAGGACACCTGGATGGCTAAGTCAAGTCAAAGGCGACTATGGGGTTGCAGCACTCATCTCGTTTTCAGGCCCAAGGGAGTCAACGTTTGTCCACAGACAGTTTTTCTGGCTCATGTGGCCTGCATGACTAAGCCGCTTCTGGTGCAACCAGAGCAGCATATGGAAATGCCATTTACCTTCCCGCCATAGTGGTACCTATTTATTTACTTGCACTGGCATGCTTTCGATCTGCTAGGTTGGCAGGAACTGGGACAGAGCAATGGGAGCTCACCCCGTCGCGGGGAGTCAAACCGCCAACCTTCTGATCGGCAAGCCCAAGGGGCATAGTGGTTAGACCACAGTGTTGCAGTGTTATATATTCAATAGCCACTGAAAACCCTACCATCCATGAACTGATATAACTGCTTGTTAGAGCCAGTTAAGCTAATAGCCACCTCTACATCCTGTGGCAGGGAGTTCTAGCGATACATTATGCAATGTGTGAAGGAGTACTTTCTTTTGCCTGCCTTGTATCTGCTGCCAAACAATTTCATTCTTAAACCATTTCATTGCTTTCCCCTAACAATCCATCACAAGGAATTTGCCATTCTTGTCTGTCACAAAACCCTGAATTGATGTTTCACTCCACCATGCCCTCTTTCTTGGTTAGTCACCACTAGTTCAGACCCCATTGCTGAATACGTAAAGTTGAATGTTCTGCCCCAAACGTGCATTATTTTATATTTATTTTGCCATTTCATGGCGCATTTGTTCAGTTTGCAGGGACTGTTTTGGATAGGGCTGTGTGCCAGATTTGACTGCAGCCCAAACTGAATCAGGCCAGTTTGGGAGGTTCTGGACTTTAGCCTCATTAGGTTGAGACAAACATCACCCCTGTTGGCCATGCTTCCTGAAGCTGATGGAAAACAGAGTTCAGCACCATCAGAAGGCCACAAATTAGGTATCCCTAGTTTCCGGGATCATCAATATCCATAAGATTGGCAACAATCACACACACACACACACACACACACACACACACACACACACACACACACTTCCCTAAGAGCAGGGCCCACTCTGAACCACATCAGGCAGGTACAGAGCTCAGCATACCCCAGAGGGCAGCCCCTTCTCCTTCCTCCCCATGGGTGAGAGGAGACCAGCAGTACCTCCTATTCACAAAGAGACCACTGTGGAGTTGGCATGGGGCAGAGCTATGGAGAAAGAGGCAGACCCACCCTCCATAGTTGCTGGCATGGTGGCTTCTGTGGCAGCAGCAGGCAATCCATTCCCTGGAGGCCAGATCTGCTGCCCCTGTAGATCCTGCTGCTTGAGGCAGTCACCTTACCTTGCCTCCTGGGTGTGTGTGGGCCGGCCCTGTGCAACTGACATATGTGATTGTTCCTAGCCTTCTCTTTTATGTGTGGATGTTCTCTAGGTTTCCAGCAGTCTATATTTTTAGCCTTCCAAAGACCTGTTAAACCTTATGAGTGATAAAGTGACTAATAACCCGCCCCCAGGTTTTACAGTTCCGAGGGCACATTTTTCATTTTTACAATAAAAAAATACACTGAAGAATAAGGACGCAGACATTACAAATGCACATTTTTTTTATCATAGATTTCCTTATTTCAGTTTCCATATCAGGAGCAGACAGGTAATTACATATCTCTTTTCAGTTCACAGAGGTCAAGGCTTATTACTCACCTGCCTTGTTCATTTCTTAAAACCAATATTTTAAAAAACAAAACAAATGAAAGAAACCCTTAAAAAAAATTAAATAAATATTTATCCACAAATATGTATCTAACATTGTTCTGCTGAAAATTCACAATGCTACCTCATCCAAATCTCATAATCTGTAATAATTTATTCATATTAACTTGCTTACAAAAATACGAACAAAAAATGGGTTTATCAGGATAAATTCACACTAACATGCTGATGAATTTTCACAAGGATTCCTTAACTTTTTTTTGGGGGGGGCAAATTGCTGCAGAAATTTAAGATAGGAAAAAATGAGAACCTGAGAGAACTGAAATCAACAGATGTATCAACCCCAACCTATGAACTTACCCTCTTTTGGGTGGTTTGAAACCGCAGCATGGTGGAAGTGTTGGATTCTGTTTCTCTGACATTGACCAAGGGGTGACTGCGGGGGTAGCTGAGTTTTTGGCAGCAGTGCTTCAAGGATTACTTTAACAGGAGGAAATTCTAGATTTTACATATATACACATACAATCAGCCTATGAGTTTAATTGTTGTTTCTTTGTGTATATATATTTTACAGTTCTTGTATGTGACTCTTTCTCTCGCGATTTTACTTGTAAAATGCCTAATAAAGGTTTGATAAGTGAACTTACCATTTGTCTCTCGCTCTCTCAGCTTCTACCCCTCCAACCCAATCTTTTATAAGGGGAAAATAATACTCAATTCCTTTGTAGGGTTGCTGTAGACTAATGCATATGAAATCCTTTGAACAAGTAAGGAAATGCCAAATATTAGTATGTGTGAGATTTTGATGGTGGATTCAGTGGACGCCTGTGCCAACCTATTTCCTTCCTAATAGCTTCCTAATGGCTGCCTTCACTTCCCTGTTCCTCAGGGTGTAAATAAGAGGGTTGCAGAGGGGAATGATGACTGTGTAGAGCAGGGAAAGCAACTTGTCCACTTTCAGGGAGTCGGGTGTCTTGGGCCTCAGGTACACAACTGTTGCAGAGCCATAAAAGAGAATGACCACAGTAAGGTGGGAGGAGCAAGTGGAGAAGGCCTTTTGGCGTCCTGTGGCTGATGGCAAGCTCAGGATGGTTCTGGTGATGTGTATATAGGAGGCCAAAATGAGGAAAAAGGGGATTATAACAAAGAGAAAGTTATTGGCATACACAGCCAACTCGCTGGCATACAGGTCAGCACATGCCAGGCTGAGTATTGGTGGTATGTCGCAGAAGAAGTGGTCAATCTCATTGGGCCCACAAAAAGGCAGGGAGAAGATGAGCCCAATCTGCAACATCTGCGCAGGGAGGCTGATGGCAAAGGAGCAGACCAGCATCCCCACCCGCATCTTCTGGCTCATGATGGTCATGTAGCGGAGAGGCAGGCAGATGGCAAGATAGCGGTCGTAGGCCATGGCTGCTAGCAAGAAGCACTCGGTTGCACCAAGGAAGAGCAGAAAGAACATCTGTGAGGCACAGGCTAGTAGAGAGATGGAGAGGTTCCCTGAGATTAGATTGGCCATCATTTTAGGAAGGGTGACTGAGGTGTAGCACATCTCCAGTCCTGAGAGACTGCGCAGGAAGAAGTACATGGGGGTACGTAAGGCAGGGTCCAGTGTTGTAACCATCACAATAAGACCGTTGCCCAGTAATATTGCCATGTATATGGCCAGGAAGGCAATAAAGAGGACAGCAGGATATTCTTGGTATCCCAACAAGATGAACTCATTCACTGTGCTCTGGTTCTCCCAGTGCTTGGCCTGTCCAGCATCCATCTGTGGAGGAACAGAGGTACAGGGATGAATCATGGAACTACAGATACAGTGGTACCTCGGGTTAAGAACTTAATGCGTTCTGGAGGTCCGTTCTTAACCTGAAACTTCTTAACCTGAGGTACCACTTTAGCTAATGTGGCCTCCCGCTGCTGCCGAGCTGCCGCCTGTCAATTTCTGTTCTCACCCTGAAGCAAAGTTCTTAACCTGAGGAACTATTTCTGGGTTAGCGGAGTCTGTAACCTGAAGCATCTGTAACCTGAGGTACTACTGTACTGATTTGGCAGCCACAGGATAAGGTGACTGTTTAATTCCTCCAAATGTTGGTCTCAATAATAAACTAAATGTAGTGAAAACTTCCTGCCTCCACCTAATATCATGCAGATCATAATTTATACATATTTTCTAAATCAGGTTGTTAATATTTCCTTGATTTGGGACTTAAATTAAAGAGCACTTTCTGCAAATGTGCTTTTTGTCAGCATGTCATTGCTTCATTGTATAAGATGCATTTTTATTATTATTATTTGTGCACTAATTTGAGTTGTGTTTTTTAAAATAAAGCAACACACACACACACACACACACACACACACACACACACAGTATATCTAGCACTGTGAAGAAAAATTGCCGTCCAAAAAGTTCCTGAAGTGCTTCTTAAGAGCCAGCAATTGACGCAACATTATTCCTCATTGATTAACATGTGCATGTATGATTTTGAGCAAGCCCACCTGGGTGAAACATGGTGCATCCCAAGATGGAGTTCAAAATCTGACCTGACCACTAGGACATTATATGGGAAAGATACAGCTAACTCTTAACTGGGGTACTTGCAAATTTCTCCTCCGTTTTAAGGTCACAGTAGTAACACTGTGGGTACATAGGTTGCTATAATTTCATTTGCACCTTTCTCCTCTTGCCCCCATTACCAACAGATATAATATTTTTAAAAAGCCATATTGACATGCTTACATGCTTGAAAGTATCAATAATCATTTTGTACTGTTTTGCATGTGTGCACTGATAAAACCAATAACAAAGACCAACCCAATATAATATTTTGTATGGGGCTTTAGTAATGTGCAGGGGCACATGTGCATGTATCAGCAGAATGGTGCACCAAGTAGCTCACAAAAAGAAAACAGAACATAAAAAATATTTCCCTAATGTGCAGTAAAAGAGCACACAAAAATAATCTTGATACAAATTTTAAAAAAAGAACCTTGATACGTTCACATCAAATTTGTTTGTTTTTGCTATATTTTATCAATTGCTATATGTACATTGGAAAAAGAGAGTGAGAGAGTTGCACATGAACTGAAGGAACTGAAATCAAACTGTACATGCTGTTAAGAATTGGGAGAAACCTGTTATACTAGCACACAAACTTCCCTTTGTATTGAGGTTTGCCTTGCCCCTGGAATTTTGATAATCCGCAATCACGGGATGATACTAGACTGAAGAAATCTCTAGGTATCTGACTATTTGGAACATGCTGCAACAACAGGGACACATCTCCCATTAAGGCCAGCTTTAGAAATAATAAATCAGTAGGAAGCTTTGGATCTACTTCCTCAGAACTCGAGAGGGCAACAAGTATGGACCCTTGGCTGCCCAAGAATGCCAGCTGCTGACTTGGGATGGGAGTGGAATTGGTTCCATTTGACATTTCAGTGCCAAAACTTCTTACTTTGTGAAACAATATGCAAACCAAAATGGAGTCCACCTTTGAATTTCATTGTTCTCTGAATTTTGTGAGGCCATTTCCCAACCGAAATATGTTTTGGACAATGCATATTCATGTGGAAAGTGTGCATGAATGGGAAAGCACACATACTAATGAAAATAACCTGGAAATCGGCATCATATTCCCAAAAATTGCTTGCAAGAATGTGAGTATTGGGAGAAATGTACACTCAAACTGTTTTGATGGCTGTCCAGGGTTTCAGACAGAAATCTTTCCTAGCCCTGGCTGGACTTTTTGCATGTAAAACGTATTATCTGTCAATCAAATATGATCTTTCTCCTAAACAAAAATCTTACTCATTCGTACTCAAAACCCCTGATGATTCTATCCAGGTAGAGCTGAGCCATTTGTTATCCTTTTTCCTTCCTGTATACAGGTTAATTTGGGACGCGGGTGGCGCTGTGGGTTAAACCACAGAGCCTAGGGCTTGTTGATCAGAAGGTCGGCAGTTTGAATTCCCGCGATGGGGTGAGCTCCCTCTGCTTGGTCCCTGCTCCTGCCAACCTAGCAGTTCAAAAGCATGTCAAAGTGCAAGTAGATAAATAGGTACCGCTCCAGTGGGAAGGTAAACAGCATTTCCGTGCGCTGCTCTGGTTTGCCAGAAGCGGCTTGGTCATGCTGGCCACATGACCTGGAAGCTGTATGCTGGCTCCTTCGGCCAATAAAGTGAGATGATTGCCGCAAGCCCAGAGTCATCCGTGACTGGACCTAATGGTCAGGGGTC